>NW_028318219.1:4820000-5182500 GCF_062004578.1 Staurois parvus
CTGCTGGAAGACCCAGGATCTTGGACGCAAACCCAGCTTTCTGACACTGGGCCCTACAGTGCGACCCAAAATCCTTTGGTAATCCTCAGATTTCATGATGCCTTGCACACAGTCAAGGCACCCAGTGCCAGAGGCAGCAAAACAACCCCAAAACATCATTGAACCTCCACCATATTTTACCGTAGGTACTGTGTTTTGTTCTTTGTAGGCCTCATTCCGTTTTCGGTAAACAGTAGAATGATGTGCTTTACCGAAAAGCTCTATCTTGGTCTCATCTGTCCACAAGACGTTTTCCCAGAAGGCTTTTGGCTTACTCAAGTACATTTTGGCAAACTGTAGTCTTGCTTTTTTATGTCTCTGTGTCAGCAGTGGGGTCCTCCTGGGTCTCCTGCCATAGCGTTTCATTTCATTTAAATGTCGACGGATAGTTCGCGCTGACACTGATGCTCCCTGAGCCTGCAGGACAGCTTGAATGTCTTTGGAACATGTTTGGGGCTGCTTATCCACCATCCGGACTATTCTGCGTTGCAATCTTTCATCAATTTTCCTCATCCGTCCACGACCAGGGAGATTAGCTACAGTGCCATGGGTTGCAAACTTCTTGATAATGTTGCGCACTGTGGACAAAGGCAAATCTAGTTCTCTGGAGATGGACTTGTAACCTTGAGATTGTTGATATTTTGCCACAATTTTGGTTCTCAGGTCCTCAGACAGTTCTCGTCTCCTCTTTCTGTTGTCCATGCTTAGTGTGGCACAGACAGACACACAATGCAAAGGTTAAGTGAACGTCTCTCCTTTTTATCTGCTTTCAGGTGTGATTTCTATATTGCCCACACCTGTTACTTGCCCCAGGTGAGTTTACAGGAGCATCACATGCTTGTAACATTCTTATTTATCCGCAGTTGTGAAAGGGTGCCAATACTTTTGTCCAGCCCATTTTTGGAGGTTTGTGTGACATTATGTCGAATTTGCTTTCTTTCCTCCCTTTTTTTGTTTTGTCCCAATACACACAAAGGGAATAAACATGTGTATAGCAAAACATGTGTTAATGCAATACGTTTCGTGAGAAATACATGATTTCCTGGAGAAATATCAAGGGTGCCAACAATTTCGGCCATGACTGTATATATTTATACATAGGTGCACAAAATGAACAAAACCATTAAGAACAAAGAACAAAACCATTAAAACATGATTTTCACACAAAAACAAAATAATGAATATTTACCGCAAATCAGTGTGACTTCTGCTGTTGTCTTTCAGAGGCCAGTTCAGAAATGCACGGCATTACCTTGGCAAGTGCCACTCTCATGTCATTTTCGCAACAAAGTCTGTTCCTTTTCTTCGTCTTTATGTCCAGCATCCTCGAAAAGGATTGCTCGCAAAGATATGTTGTAACAAACGGTATGAAAATTCATCCCCCATAGTAATTCATCCCCCATATAGTAATTCATCCCCCATATAGTAATTCATCCCCCATAGTAATTCATCCCCCATATAGTAATTCATCCCCCATATAGTAATTCATCCCCCATAGTAATTCATCCCCCCATATAGTAATTCATCCCCCATATAGTAATTCCTTCCCCATATAGTAATTCATCCCCCATATAGTAATTCATCCCCCATAGTAATTCATCCCCCATATAGTAATACATCCCCCATATAGTAATTCATCCCCCATATAGTAATTCATCCCCCATATAGTAATACATCCCCCATATAGTAATACATCCCCCATATAGTAATTCATCCCCCATATAATAATTCATCCCCCATATAGTAATTCATCCCCCATAGTAATACATCCCCCATATAGTAATTCATCCCCCATGTAGTAATTCATCCCCCATATAGTAATACATCCCCCATATAGTAATACATCCCCCATATAGTAATTCATCCCCCATATAATAATTCATCCCCCATATAGTAATTCATCCCCCCTATAGTAATTCATTCCCCATATTAATTCATCCCCCATATTAAGTCCCCAAGTCCCCCCTGTGTCAATTCACTTACCTTTGCTCCGCGCGTTCCTCTCGCTGTATTCCCGCGCCGTTCCGGTCTTCAGGGCGGACTGTGAGAGGAGCCTAGCTCCTCTCACGTTCGTCACGCTGCCCCGCCTACACACATCCTGACAGCCAATCACTGGCTATCAGGATGTGAGTGGCAGCGAGACTGGCCAATCATTGCATTTGAGTCCCTGCCGCCCGAGAGGAGGGAGGGGAGCGGGCGCCCGGCACACAAGAGCCGCGGCTTGCCGACCACTGGGCTAAGCGATGTTGCGTGACCACCTGCAGCCAATGATGGACAAGCGGGGCATGTCATCACAAATCATATGAGTCGGGTGTGGGTCACCTCCGCCGAACCCCCGAGACTGACTCACCGAACCCCTGGGGTTCGATCGAACCCAGGTTAAGAACCACTGATCTAGGTCCTGCCTTTTCCTAGTTCAGGCAGCTGGCCTCCAATGCCATGCGTTATCACCAGGGTCGTACTGACAACTCATGGGCCCCCGGGGCAATAGGGGATCATTGGTCCCATGTGTCCTTGCCCACACTAAAAATACACCCAAAAAAGCATATAAAAGGTATCAGGGGCATCTCATGGGGCCCCCTACTGACCCCTGGCCCTCAGGCATGGTCAGTCCACCCCTGGTTATTACAATCCACTAGGTTCCCTGAGTGCCAAAAGTTTATTGGCACCTGACCACCAGACCTATATGAGCTTTTTGGATATACAATTTCAAATCATTTAATTAACATTATTATGGAGTTCTCCTCACTCTCTTGCGCCTAAACCTTCCTCCATGATTCTTTAAACGATAAGTACAGCCAAAGCTTTTTTGGCAGTACTTCTTCTGTGGATCACAGGAGTGCAGTTCGTTCTGCACTCCTGCGACCCATTTTCAGCTCACAGTGGACTGAAGTTCGCTGTTGGCTGACGTCACTCAGCCGGTCCAGGCTGGATAAAGATCCCAGCTTCAAAGTTGGGATCCACCCCAGAGTCTGGAGAGGCACCTGGCTCAGCCTTTCAGCGAAGCGCTGAGAGCCTGAGCCAGCCGCTCCCACCCCCCTCCAGTGAGTGCTGGGGGGCTGAGTAGAGAGAGCGGTGACTGCCAGTCCCGCTCTCTGCTCAGATCGGCTGAGAGAGTTCAGCGATCATGTAATCGCTGCGTTCTCACCCATAGAGCTGGCGGAGGACAGATGCAGCATTGGACTGATGCTGCATTTACCTAGGTAAGTATAAATAGGGGGAAAAAAAGCTCTACTTCTCTTTTAAAGGCCTTTCACAAGAATTTGGAAATTGTCTATGGAAATTTGTGTCCATTGAGCATTGGATGTTGGACATGAAGACTTGACTTGGAATTAATATTCCAACTCATCTCTAAGATTTTCACAGTAGGGTTTAGATCAGGGCTCTATGCAGGACAATTGAGTTCCTCTACACCAAATTCATCAAACCATATTTTCACGGAAGCAATGAGAAATTTGGGAAGTGCCTATGGAAATTTGTGTCCATTAAGCATTTATGGGAATAGGTACTGATGTTGGACACCAAGACTCTGCTCAGAATTGGTGTTCAAATTCATCCTGAAGGTGGTCAGTAGGGTTAAGGTCAGGGCTCTGTACAGGACAATCAATTAGTCTACATCAAATTCACTAAACTATGTTTTCATGGGAGCAATGTGTAAAAGGGAAGGTTTGACTTTTGGGAGTGTCTATGGGAACTTATATATTTGAGTATTTATGAAATCAAGCAGTTTGGACAAGAAGACTTGGCTCAGAAGTGGTGTTCCAATGCAACCCTAAGGTGTTCAGTAGAGTTGAGGTCAGGGCTCTGTGCAGGACAGTCAAGTTACTCCACATCAAATTCATCAAACCATGCCTACACGTAAGCAATGAGAAAAAGGGAAGGTTTGAATTTGGGAAGTGTCTATGGGAGAATATATCCATTGGAACATTTATGAAATCAGTTACTGATGTTGGACAAAAAAACTTGGCTTGAAATTTGGTGTTTAAATTTATCCCTTAAGGTGTTTATTGGGGTTGAGGCCATTGCTTTGCACAGGACACCTGAGCTCCTCCACACCAAATTAATTAAACCGAGATAAAGGGAGGAAGCCGTACACTGGGATCCACTTTTAAAAGTTTAGTTGTTTATAGTTTAATCATTTATAGTTTACTATTCTACTACTATACAAGTTGACCCTTGCCATGTTTTCTACTAGCAAACAGCTTATTCATATACGGAGATATCACTTGTAGCTGAGAGTGCATGGCCATAATATCTGCATAGATCGTTGGATCTCTGAGTGTGCATGTCTTTATGGAGCTGGCTTTGTACCTAGGGGCACGGTCATGTTGAAATACAAAAGGGCCTTCCCCAAACTGTTACCACAAGGTTGGACGTGCACAATTCTCTCTCACCCTACCACTCTCATGTTTGTTCTCTCTCCTTTCTACCTTCCTTCCTCTCTCTATTTCTCTATCTCTCTCTACTCTCTTTTTTCTTCCCTGTATTTGCTGCATCCCGCACTTCATCTCTGTACCCTTTCTTTATTCTTTCCTTCTTTTGTCTGAGAAATTAAATCACGCATGATTAACTTCACTGCACAGGAAGTTTGAACAAAACAGCATTCTTGTACACAGTGTTCTACTTTCTTTGCCTCTTGGGGTTTCAGATTAGTCACATTTTGTGCACTACTCAGAGATATGTATTTTGGGTCCTAAAAGAGGGACCGTTGGTGCAAATACTGCAGTGAGGTAGAGTTTGTATGTCCAATTTTTGATTTAAAAAGTAATGACTGTATACAAATCCCCCAACTGTCTCTCAATTAGAGGGCCTGTTCTATTAAAACCATATTCTCTAAATGTCTCATTTCAAGGGGCTGTCCCCTTTTATTTTAAACCAAATCCCTCTGTCCCACTTTTATCCTCAGTTGTCCCTCTTTGTAGTCTGATGTATAGAAAACTATAAAATGTACTACTAAAAGTGTTATACTACACTGCAACTCTCATCTGCCCCACTTTCCAATCTCAGAAGTTTGTATATGGATAGGATGCAGCACCCAGGAAGAACAAACCCCGACCTTGTCTGTTTTTCTGCACACCTCTGACCAGGGGCGGACTGACAACTCATGGGGCCCCCGGGCAATAGGGGATCATGGGGCCCCTGTGTCCTTGCCCAAACTCAAAAAAGCCTATGAAAAGGTACCAGGGGCATCTCATGGGGCCCCCTACTGACCCCGGGCCCTCGGGCAGTGCCCAAGTTTCCAAATGGTCAGTCCGCCCCTGCCTCTGACCATGTGTGGTGGGAACAGGTTACATAGAAAATCAGTTTATCTGCCAATAAAGCAGCATCACCCCCCCCCCATTCAGGGATTGTGGGTAGCTTCAGTGGTGTCTCTACGGCCGGGCACCCAGGGCATGTGCCCCACATCTCCTGCAGGATTCCCCAGGTCCCGATGCCGCCATCACCAGCCACTGCAGCAGTCAACATCTCTCCCCACCAGTTGCCTCCCAGAGAGATCAACTTCAGAACCAAGGGAAGCTACCCTTACGCTCCACATCGGCTTTGGCATGTCACATAACACAACTCAGAGGAGCCTGGGAAGAAGGAAATCCCCCGGCTGCCTGCTGCACTGTATCTGAGGTCTGTACAGTATGTTCAGGAAGGAGGATTTGTACTGGGGGGGGGGGCACACAATGACCTGGGGAAGAAAGGGAAAGGGGGGAAGATGATTCATAGTTACGAAGTTAGTCTGGCTGAAAAACGACAAAAGTCCATCCAGTTCAACCATTAAAAGAAAAAAAAAAAGTTATAATCCAGTTATTGATCCAGAGGAAGGCAAAAAAAACCCCAGCAAAGCACGACCCAATTTACTCCTGCAGGGGAAAAAATTCCTAATCCCCATAGAGGCAATAAGATATTCCCTGGATCAACGTTACCTATAAATGTTAGTATCCAGTTATATTCTGTGTATCTAGGAAAGAATCCAGGACTTTTTTAAAGCAATCCACTGAGCTGGCCAGAACCAACTCTTGAGGGAGTCTATTCCACATTTTCACAGCTCTCACTGTGAAGAAACCTTTCCGTGTTTGGAGATTAAATTTCTTTTCCTCCAGATGTAAAGAGTGGTAGGAGAAGTGATTTGTAGGGAGATCTGTACTGGGAAGGGGGATTTTTTTTTTTGGGGGGGGGGGGCTTTGGGAAGAACTAGACATGTACGTTCCATAGCAAATTGATTTGAAAATTTGATTTTCTGAAATTCAGATGTATACTGGACATAGTAATGAATGTCACCGAATCCAAATAAGTAATAAGAAAATTAACAAATGCATTTGTTTCATTTGGATGACATCACATGATCCGATAATAGTTCGGGCCCATGGGGAAATGAATTCAGTTTTCAAAATCGTTCAATAAATTGGATTCAAATCAGTTTGTGATTTAAATTGAATTTTTAATTTTCACAGTCAGTTCAGTTCCACGGTCTAATGCAATTCTTAGGTTTGAAAAATTTGGGTCTGCCAAAGTTTGCATTATTTATTCTGCTGCACCTGAAAATATAGAATAGTTTTGATATATGAATAATGAATCCGTCCAAAATTTTTAAACCGAAAACTAATAAATAGCAATCTTCGGGAAAAACTGCAAAAGTTTTCGAATCCACCCAGACCAACGAATATAAGTAACAAATGCTGAAGATCCAAAACAAATTCTGAAAATGAATTGGTTCAATATAATGAATGTGATGACATGAAATTCTTTAGTGAACGAATGCATCCAAATGAAATGAAAATTTCTGTCTAGGAGGAACTTGTGCTGGGGGAAGGAGATGGTTGGTGGTGGGAAGGTTTAACTGGGGAGAGATGGTGCTGGCAGGGAGTAGTTTGGGGGGGGGAGATGGCTTTTTCTGTCAGGGGGATCTTGGATGGAGGGTAGTGGATTTGTGCTTGGGGAGGGGGGGTGGGTGATTTGTGCTGGGAGGGGGGATTTATGCTGGGAGGGGGGATTTGGGTGGAAAGGGTCAGTCTCTTTTTTTTCAGTCAATGTAAAATAAAAAGAAACTTCACTTGGCTACACAGCAAATAAACACATCAGCCAGAACCAGCATTTCTGGGAGGGCAAGCTGGGTAATTAAAGCACATCTATGGTCAAAATATAAAATCATATATTTATTTCCACATTGTATTTTAATTTATTTTCAACCTATGCCTATTATTTTGAACTCTGAGGAACCACCTCTACTATGAACTCACCCATAAAAAAAATAACAGCCCCATTTTTTTGCTATTCAGCACTGTGCTAATTTAACTGGCAATTGCACGGTCATGCAACACTGCACACAAATTAAATTTGCATCATTTTTTTTCACACAAATAGAGCTTTCATTTGGTGGTATTTGATTACCACTGTTTTTTTTATTTTCTGTGATATAAACGTAAAATTTTAATATAACACCAGTATTTACTACTTTCTGTTATAAAAGATATTCAATTAAAAAAAAATCTAATTTATGCATAAATTTATGCCAAAATGTATTCTGCTATGTCTTATGTAAAAAAAAAAATCCCAATAAATGTATATTAATTGGTTTGTGCAAAAGTTACAGCGTCAACAAACTATGGTATATATACTGGAATTTACATAGCTATAGACCCTATACTGTAATGGTGGTGATCAGCAATTTATAGTGTGACTGTGATAGTGTGGCAGACAATCTGGCACTAACAGACACTATCTGAGGGCGTAACTAACTGACAATGACATCGGTGGGGACACTAAATACAGTGATTAGTGATAATACTGTACACTGAGACTGTACTAATGACAGTGGCTGGGGAAGGGTTAACATCTAGGGGAAATCAGGGGGTTAAATATTTGTATAACAATGTGTAATGAGTGCTTTTAATTTTCCATCTGGCTGTTTTTTTCCTGCTTTGCCAAGAAAAAAAACATCCAGATCGTGGATCAGCGTACAGAGCCCTGTGTGTTTGTAAACACAGGGCTCTGTGCGGTGATTGGACACAGCTGATCAGCAGCTCCCAACCATGAATCGTTGGCAGAGACCTGCTGACAAAATCGCACTGTGTCCAACCACAGTATGGTCAGCAGCGGAAACCTGGAATTCCTCAGCCAACGTACAGGTATGGAATCAGGCGGGCCTTTCTGCTCTCCTGCAGTATAACTGCTGTGGACGGGCGGCATGTAGGTAACAGGGTCTTTACAGCCAGGAAACAGGAAGAACTGTCTGAACACATGACCACTGTGATTGACTGTGGTGGTCACATGATCAGAAGATAGTCCCGCCTCCTCACAATCATTACTGTATACCGGGAGCTGTCTAGAGTCGCTTGGTCACTGTGTTGGGAGCATGCAGTGAGCGCAGCACAGTAAACACGGATGCCCATAGATGCATATGGGCGTTACATCCCACCTTCTTAGCTCAGGAAATATGCATGGGGTGTTACATCCCACCTTCTTAGGTGAGGAAATATGCATGGGGTGTTACAGCCCACCTTCTTTGCTGAAGAAATATGCGTTAGGTGGGTGGCAAGAGGTTCAATTAGAAAAATCTGATTTTGCTGCAGTACATACATTCGATCAAAAGCTGCCCATGCAGTTCTTCTTTTTCTTTCTACCACTAAATGTCTTCAGTCTTCCAGTTTGAGTGACACGCATTGTCATGCAACCCACTTCTTTTGGAGCTGGGCCATCATGGATCCCTGGGGTGGCATCTATTACACAGCCTAGGCTCAGAGTATTACTGGACTGGACGACTGAAAATGCTGATCTCTTTTTCTGAAAATGCAAAATACCTATCTATTGTGGTGATAAACATGTCTTGATACTCTTTGAGTCACAAGTATGCAGATCCTCAATCCCTAAACCAGCCATTCTCAACCAGGGCTCAGTGGAACATTGGGAACGAAAACAAAAAGTTGCTAGGCGTTCCATGAGCTGTGCCAGTAGACCTCTCATCTGATGATGCCTGCACAATTCTGGGGCCAACACCATGTGGCAAGGCCAGCAACATTACACCAAAGACCTTTGTTTGTAATGGTGGCATCCTGACCATCACTGGGCATCCTTACCACTTGCCACCAGCATATGAAACACTCTTCCCGATGAACTGGTTTTAGCAGAGGTTCCCCAAGACCTGAAAATTAGTTCAAAAGTTCCTCCAGGGTAAAAAGGTTGAGAACGGCTGATCATAATCTGTAGACTTGTCCAGGGTCAAACCCAAGAGAGCCAGGCAGCTGATATTCTTACAAGGAGGTCAGCAATAGCAGACGTTGTATCTACTGTGTAGACAGTTGAATCAGATTATGGAACTCCAGCACAATCTGAGAACTAGAGTATGGCTGTGCGTTGTAGCTCCACCAGCAGTTACCGTTTCAAGCCGCTCATCACTTTTCTATCAGAACTTCAAAGATGAAATGTTCAAACATATCTTTCCAGCTTGCTTCATCAGCCAGAATCCTCCTGCATGTTCTTTAGATGTCACCCAGAAAATCCCCCCTCCCTCTTCTTCTTCAGATCTTACTCTCTCTTGAAGCAGTGTGGAAGAATCGAAAGTGATTCTACTGCCCTTCAGCCAGTCAACAGTTAATTGAGGAAGTGGCGGCACACTGGGTTTAATGCCGGCAGAAGCTGTGGATTAGAGGGCCACTCTAGAGAGATCCTATAGCCTCGTGTTTAATGTACCCTGCAAGGAATAACAGATACGTGGGTACATCACAGACACCACAAAGGGGAACTGAGGAGAAAAAGAAACCCACAGCAAATCTCAGTAGAAATTCTGATGAAATTCAAATTTTGTGACATGTTCCTGTCATTTCAGAGCCAAGCAGCTGTAATTTCCAAATACAGACACTTGATGCTATGGGTTGATTGCTACATCAGCTTGCAGAAACTTAAAGCAATACTAAAAGTAGATATAAAATACCCTGAATAAGCCTGTTGTTGATGGAAGAAGTATTATAAGGGTAGCAGCACAAGCGTGTAAACCCCTAGGGCCCAACCTACAGCCCAAGGGCCACATGCAACCCTTGGGTATATGAGCAGTTTGCAGTGGGGACAATGATTATGGTAATAGCATTGATGTCTATTAGCTTCATGTACAGAGGCAGACTGACCATTCGTGCACTAGGGCACTGCACAAGGGCCCAGGGTCAGTAGGGGGCCCCATGAGATGCCCCTGGTACCTTTCATTGGCTTTTCATAGGCTTTTTTGGGTGTTTTGGCGAGGACACAGGGGCCTCGTGGTCCCCTATTGCCCGGGGGCCCCATGAGTTGTCAGTCCGCCCCTGTTCATGTAACATGTTCCCAGTTTCATTTTGTCTTGCACAGCATATCTTCAGCCAAAAATGTATCCTGTTCAAACTCTCTGACCCTCATTTCCTTTATGAGGTCTGCAGTCTCTAACAGTCCTCTCAAGCATTGCATATATTGAACATTATGGGTGGCCCTTTGGTGATATCATGGGCCATATTTGAGACCCCCTTTAGCTTATAGGTTGACAACCACAAATGTAAACCAACTCCCAACCACTCAAGCAGCCAGGTTTTTTTTTTTACCTTTTTTAGCCCAGGCTACCGACTTTCTCGTAGAAGTGATTCTGATCCAGTGATGCCCTCAACTGACCTCCCTTTCCATGTGTCCTGGGCTTACCTGTCCCTTCTAGGTGCTGAGGACCTCCATGGCAGGTGTCAGAATGGGGAGTGGTGGCAGGTCAGCGAACATTGCTGATCTTCCCTATAAAGTGTGAACCTGGAGGGGCTCAGCTTCAAGCACTTTTGGGTTCAGAGCTAATAAATTCCTCATGTCTCCTGTCACCTGCACTATGCTATCACAAGGGATTTGTGATAGCAATAAAAAAGGAAAAAGTTTAAAAATTAATGTTTAATAAAATTAAACAAAAAATAATACAATAAAAATAAAATAAAAAATATCCTAGAATAGTTTTTAAAAATCCCTGCCCCCATTTACACGCACATACAAATGCAAACACGTTTTGTGTTTGCATGTGTACAAAAACGCAGATTGCACCACACATATATACGGTAAGTTATTTCCAGTGATTGACAATTAATTTGCCCTCATTCACTGTCAACTATAATTTGATGAGCTGAAATGGCTTTTAAAGCCTTGCTTATGGACAATTTTGGGTACCATAGCCTTTCGCCACTTTATGGTCACGCACTATTTTAAGGCTTGCCATATTTTAGATTTTTTACATATTTTACAAAAAATGGGTATTATACTGTGTTTATGTGCACTAAAAGGAATTTAAGTGTATTTTTTAAATGAAAACATAGATTAGATAAACAATAACGGAAATATTGTGTGACATAAAAAATTGTAACTGACATCATTTTAATTTGCAGGGTCTCAGAAATTAAAATGGGGTTTTAGGAGTGTTTTGTCTATTTACAGATGTATGCGTCTTTTAGTATCTGTGAATAAAATGAAAAAAAAAAAAAAAAAGAAAAATTGGCTATGGCAGCGAAAGGGTTAATGCAGCTCTATAATTATTAAAACATCATTTACAGAATTTTTTTAAAATTTAGGCAATGTAAGTGCCTAAATGTATTCAGGTATTAGCCTTCTGCAGTTCCTGCACAGTCTGTATAGTAGAGCCCTGAGAGGGGGAGGAAGAAATAATATAAGAAGCCAGTCAGGGGGTGCTTCAGGTGACATTAAACAATGTCTGTATTCTACAAAAATCCACATACACATCCACAACTTAAATGGCCATGTAGTCTATCTTTTAAGAAATTGTTTCTTACTGTGTTTTTCTGCCTCCTTGTAATGTACCCTGTAAGCTACGGAAACTTTCCTTTTACTCTTCACTTCACTTTTTGTGTGGAACAAGAAGCACACGTTGAGTCATGTGCACTCCCCTGTGGACAGCACAAATCCCATTTCCATAGTCCATATCAGCAGCAAGCCATAGAGGGTGGCTACCAGGGGCGGACTGACAGCTCATGGGGCCCCCGGGCAATAAGGGATCATGGGGCCCCTGTGTCCTCGCCCACACCCAAAAAAGCCTATGAAAAAGCCAATGAAAGGTACAAGGGGCATCTCATGGGGCCCCCTACTGACCCCGGGCCCTCGGGCAGTGCCCGAGTGCTTGAATGGTCAGTCCGCCCCTGGTGGCTACATTCCTACATACACTATAGTGCCAAAGGTATTGGGCCGCCGGCCTTTACACACACATTAACTTTAATGACATCCCAGTCTTAGTACGTAGGGTTCAATATTGAGTTGGCCCCGCCCTTTGCAGCTATAACAGCCTCAACTCTTCTGGGAAGGCCGTCCACAAGGTTTAGGAGGGTGTCTATGGGAATGTTTGACCATTCTTCCAGAAGCACATTTGTGAGGTCAGACACTGATGTCGGAAGAGAAGGCCTGGCTCGCAGTCTCCGCTCTAATACATCCCAAAGGTGTTCTATGGGGTTGAGGTCAGGACTCTGTGCAGGCCATTCACATTCCTCCACCCCAAACTCGCTCATCCATGTCTTCATGGACCTTGCTTTGTGCACTGGTGCGCAGTCATGTTGGAACAGGAAGGGGCCATCCCCAAACTGTTCCCACAAAGCTGGGAGCATGACATTGTCCAAAATGTCTTGGTATGCTGATGTCTTAAGAGTTCCCTTCACTGGAACTAGGGGGCCAAGCCCAACCCTTGAAAAAAAAACCCAAACCATAATCCCCCCTCCACCAAACTATACACTTGGCACAATGCAGTCAGGCAAGTACCGTTCTCCTGGCAACCTCCAAACCCAGACACGTCCATCAGATTTCCAGACAGAAAAGCGTTTTTTATTCCTCCAGAGAGCATGTCTCCACTGCTCTAGAGTCCAGTGGCGGCGTGCTTTACACAGTTGCATCCGACACTTTGCATTGCACTTGGTGATGTAAGGCTTGGATGCAGCTGCTCAGCCATAGAAACCCATTTCATTAAGTTCTCTACGCACTGTTGTTGTAATAATCTGAAGGCCACACTAAGTTTGGAGGTCTTTAGCTATTGACTCTGCAGACAGTTGGTGACTTCTGCGCACTGTGCGCTTCAGCATGCGCTGACCCCGCTCTGTCATGTGACGTGGCCTACCACTTGGTGGCTGAGTTACTGTCGTTCCCAGTTGCTTCCACTTTGTTATAATCCCACTAACAGTTGAGCGTGGAATATTTAGTAGCCAGGAAATGTCACGGATGGACTTATTGTAGAAGCAGTCTGCATGCCTAGGTGATGATTATATACACCTGTGGCCATGGAGGTGTTTGGAACACCTGAATCCAATGATTTGGAGGGCTGGCCCAATACGTTTGGCAATATAGTATGTCCTGGCACCTAGCTCCTATTCTAAGCATTTTATAGATGCTGGGATTGTACACTGAACTTTGCATGTGCAGCAGTCCGTGTATAATTAGAAAAAATTCTGAAAGCAGACAGAGAGAGAGAGATTATAGGAAAGACCATAAAAAGTTTCTTCTAACATAAAAATGGTAGAATTTTTAAACTATATTTTAAGTTCTTACAGATACCATGTAATGATCATTACAAGTAGTTACGCATTTATAAGAGTTTCCTTTTGCTATGTGCATTCTGTCATCCGAAGGAACAGCACAGTGTTATCAATGTAGGGTTCTCCTTTCATAATTATAGCAGTAGAAGTGAAACCATTAAACTATGGGAAACTGACTGCTAAAATACACCCAAATCACATGATATCCTGTACCAATGTGATAATACATCCAAGAAGGGGACCTGCAGATCTTATCTGGAGCCCCCACTGCCCTTCTATAGTAGTATAGTATATTTTCATATAGTATAGTAGAGTCTCCTATTATATAGTATAGTTTAGTATAATATAGTATTTTACTGTATTGTATCATCTAGTCTGGTCTAGTATTGTATAGTATAGTCAGTGGTGTATTTAGGTCTTGTGCTGCCCTAGGCAACACAAAAATCATCTGCCCCCATGGACACCAACCAACACCACCACCCCTTCCCCCTCATGTGGAGAGAGCCTGACATTGACCAACAACACCCTTGCCCCCCACCTGGGAGAACCTTCCACTACCCCCCCCGGCGATAGAGAGAAAGACACTCATCTTCATAGCTCCAGACATCCCCCGGGATCGAGAGTCAGGCTCTACATACACCATCAAGCAGCCCGCAACCTCTCTCGGATCCCATCTGGTTCCCATGGTGCGTGTATCCCTTCTTTCATCCCTTCTTCTGGGAGGAGGTGCTGCCCCCCCCTAAAAAATGCTGCCCTAGGCAAGTGCCTTGTTGCCTTGTGGTAAATACGCCCCTGAGTATAGTCTAGTCTAATTTAGTTTAGTATTGTATAGTATGATCTAGTATTGTCTAGCATTGTACAATATAGTATAGTATGGTATAGTAGAGAATAGTATACAACACAATATAGTATAGTATAGCTGCCCTAGTATAATATAGTATAATGGTCCATAGTATAATAGAGTATTGTCTAGTGTAGTCTAGCACAGTACAGTACAGTATAATATAGTATAGTTTAGTATTATAATGTATAGTCTAGTCTAGTATAATCTAATATTGTATTGTCTAGTCTAGTCTAGTATTGTATTGTATGTATATTCTAGTCTAATCTAATATAGTATTGTATAGTATGATCTAGTATTGTATAGCATAGTATACAATGTAGTATGGTATAGTATAGTATAGTATTCCATAGTATGGTATAGGATTCTATTCTAGTATAGTCAAGTATAAAATTGTATAGTCAAGTACTGTATAGTATAGTATTTTACAGTATAGTATAGTTTAGTATAGTATTTTCTAGTATAATATAATGTAGTATAGTCTATAATTATTCAGTATAGTGTAGTTTAGTATTGTATGGCACAGTGCAGTATAGTATAGTATTCTATAGTGTAGTATAGTATAGTATATAGTATAGTATATTATAGCATAGTATGGTCTAGTATTGTATAGCATAGTATAGAATAGTATTGTATATTATAGACTAGTATTGTAGAGTATAGTGTAGTATAGTATAGTATTGTAGAGTATAGTGTAGTATAGTATAGTATTGTAGAGTATAGTGTAGTATAGTATAGTATTGTAGAGTATAGTGTAGTATAGTATAGTATTGTAGAGTATAGTGTAGTATAGTATAGTATTCTAGTCTAGTAAATTCAAGTATAAAATTGTATAGTCAAGTACTGTATTGTATAGTACCTCCTAGATTATAAACTCTAACTAGCAGGGCCCTCTGTTTCCTCTTGTACCAAATTGTATTGTAACTGTAATGTCTACCTTCATTTTGTAAAGCGCTACACAAACTGTTGGCGCTATATAAATCATGTATAATAATAATGTATATAGTATAGTATAGTATTTTACAGTATAGCATAGCATAGCTTAGTATTGTATAGTATAGTATAGTTTGGTATAGAATAGAATAGTATAATCTAGTATAATATAATGTAGTATAGTATTATGCAGTATAGTGTAGTTTAGTATTGTATAGCACAGTGTAGTATAGTATAGTATAGTATTCTAGTATAGTAAATTCAAGTATAAAATTGTATAGTCAAGTACTGTATAGTATAGTACCTCCTAGATTGTAAACGCTAACGAGCAGGGCCCTCTGTTTCCTCTTGTACCAATTGTATTGTAACTGTAATGTCTGCCTTCATTTTGTAAAGCACCGCACAAACTGTTGGCGCTATATAAATCCTGTATAATAATAATAATAATAATACAATAATAAAGTATAGTATAGTATTTTACAGTATAGCATAGCTTAGTATTGTATAGTATAGTTTGGTATAGAATAGAATAGTATAATCTAGTATAATATAATGTAGTATAGTATAGTATTATTCAGTATAGTGTAGTTTAGTATTGTATAGCACAGTATAGTATAGTAATGTATAGTATAGTATATTATAGCATAGTATGGTCTAGTACAGGGGCGGACTGACAACTCATGGGGCCCCCAGGCAATAGGGGATCATGGGGCCCCTGTGTCCTTGCCCAAACTCAAAAAAGCCTATGAAAAAGGTACCAGAGGCATCTCATGGGGCCCCCTACTGACCCCGGGCCCTCGGGCAGTGCCAGAGTTTCCAAATGGTCAGTCCGCCCCTGGTCTAGTATTGTATAACATAGTATAGAATAGTATTTTATATTATAGCCTAGTATTCTAGAGTATAGTGTAGAATAGTATAGTATAACACAGTGGCGTCCCTAGGGGGGTGCAGGCCACACCGGGTGACACCATCACAGGGGGTGCAGGAGCAGGATGCCGACACAGTGACAGCGGCCCCTGCCCCGGTGTAGCGGTAAAATGAGTATCCCCTGAAGCAACTGCGCATGTGCCGATTTCAGGCTGAAGAAGGCGATCGCCGGCTCTGTGCTAAAGTTGGAGATCGGCTTCTTCGGCCTGAAACCGGCACATGCGCAGTTGCTTCAGGGGATACATATCTTCAAGGGATACTCATTTTACTGCTACACCGGCACCGCTCCTTCCTCTCTGGAGGGGTGACACCACTTCTTACCGCTCCGGGTGACACCAACCCTAGGGACTCCTCTGGTACAACAGGAAAGGATAGGCTGGTATGCTGATCACATTCCAAAATTGTAGCATTTAAAATATAAGGCGCTATATTTGGGAAAAATATTTTTAAAATATATTTCAAATATATTTTTCTTCCATGTGAGCATACACAGAACATCAGGCAGGAGCAAGGTTTGGATCAAGCAGGGGTCATACACAGAGTAGCAGACAGGAGCTAGGTCAGGGTCAAGCCATGGTAGAGAGCCAGGAGGAGAGCCAAAGCATGTCAGGGTCAAGCCGGGTCGGTAACGGACAATCAGCAGTAGGATAATACACAGCAACACAGGGGCAGCACAGGGGCTAAATGGTTAGCACTTCCGCCTGGCAGTACTAGGGTCGTTGGTTCGAATCCCAACCACGGCACCACCTGCCTGAAGTTTGCATGTTCTCCCTGTGCCTGTGTGGGTTTCCTTCGGGTACTCTGGTTTCCTTCTGCACTCCAAAGACATGCTGGTAAGTTAATTGGCTCCTGTCTAAATTGGCCCTAGTATGTGTATGTATGAATGTGTGTTAGGGACCTTAGATTGTACACCCCTTGAGGGTTAGGGACTGATGTGAATGTACAATATATATATGTAAAGCGCTGCGTAAATTGACGGCACTATATAAGTACCTGAAATAAACAAACACAGGAACAGGAGGCTGACGATAATCCAGCAATTTACTGTGAGGAGCTGCAGTCCTAATAAAGGCCACGCCCTGCGTGTGCTGGTGCGCTCTCGCGCACAGGGATGCGTGATTAAGTGCCGTTCACCTATGTACAAATTTTTGCGCGAATTAGCACAGCCATATTGGGCATTGGCGCATTTGCCAGGGCTTCCTCGTCTTTTCCCCTGACAATATCCTATGTATTTTATTTATCAAAATAAAAGGTTCTATTAAGTGCTTCCAGACAATGTAACTGAACAGGCATCTAACTACAGATTACAAAAAATAAAACCCAGGATTACCCATCCATCCAGATTCCTCTTGCACAATAAATCCAAGCCCTGAGAAAGGAGGATCTGTGCATAACCCCCAAAACACATGACTGTCAACTCCTGATTATTATTATTACACAGTATTTATATAGCGCCAAAAAGTTTGCTCAGCGCTGTACATTATAGTGGGAGACAGTACACGAGACAATACAGTAACAATACAATACATGAGGGGTTCGAGGGCCCTGCTCCTTGGAGCTTACAATCTAGGAGGGAGGAAATGTGGGGGATGGAGTGGTAGGAGATCGGCTGTTAGCTGAGGGCGAGGTAGGCTTCCCTGAAGAGATGGATTTTCAGGGTGCGCCTAAAGGTGAGGAGGGTAGGTGACAGTCTGATGGATTGGGGTAATGAGTTCCGGAGGATGTGGGAAGACCTGGAGAAGTCCTGGAGTCGGGCGTGGGAGGAGGAGACCAGGGAGCTAGAGAGTAGGAGGTCTTGTGAGGAGCGAAGAGTACGTGTTGGGTGGTATTTGGGTATCAGGTCGGTGAGGTAGTTTGGGGCAGTATTATGAATAGCTTTGTACATCAATGTTAGTAGTTTGAATTGAATTTTATGCGTGATAGTTTTTTTATTGTGATAACCAGGGGCGGACTGACAACACATGGGGCCCCTGGGCAATAGGGGATCATGGGGCCCCTGTGTCCTTGCCCAAACTCAAAAAAGCCTATGAAAAAGGTACCAGGAGCATCTCATGGGGCCCCCTACTTACCCATGGCCCACGGGCAGTGCCCGAGTTTCCAAATGGTCAGTCCGCCCCTGGTGATAACTAAAATTATATCTGGATTGATCCCTACAATTTGGGGCTCTTTTATCCTTTCCATCCATATAGTTTTTATTGTTGTTTGTCTCCCAGATGTGAACATATTACTTTCATTTTTTACCCTAGTAAATACTGTCACTGGGATCAGGTATAGGGAAATTCACAAAACTTTGAGTTGCACTTTTTACTGTACTTTTATTAAGTGTGAATTTTATGGATCCTAACGCTAGCAGAGTATGAGAAATAAATGCATAGCTTCCACCAGACACCCCCCTCTGGTCCTGGCAGGCACTATCTCCGCCAAGTGCATTACGTGACACAATCCCAACATGTTTCATTAGATGCAGACCAGCTATTTCTAATGCGAATAGACTTGCGGCCGGTGCTTGTAAAGCTGCCAGGCTGACAGAAGGAATATTTCTTTGTAGCGAGAGATATGAGGCTGGGGACTTTTCGCTATCAGATGCATTGGCTAACCTGTAGGTCCCTGTGATCTATCTAGGCCATTGGCTTCCAGAGATGCAAATACCAGAAACTCGGCAGAAAATCTCGGCTGAATCAGCATTAAACCGCTGCGAGACAGTTCCCTGGCAGAGCACCGGGCCTGAAATTCACTGTGCTGAGCGCCCGAGCGCGCGTCCAGAGGTTAAACTGGATGACTTACAATTCCCCAAGCGCAATGCAATCTCTGCTTACATTATAGACCATCTACATCAGCACTGGGCAGACCACAGCATTCCTGATAATATACAACCTTTTCATCAGCACTGGGCAAACCCTAGCTCTTAAAGTGGACCTGTCACTAAAATGCATACGTTGTACTTCAGTTTAATTGATAGGACATATCAGCATTACCAAACCACATTAATATTTTTAAAAGACTTTGTCCCATTCGGGACAAGCTCAAAGTTTTTACAAGATTGATGACGTTGTCCTCTCGATCAGATGACAGTGTTTGGTTTTCAAATAAACTAAGTGAAAAATGTGACTACGCACCAGTAGTAAACTAGAGTGGGTATAGAAAAGACTCACCCCCTTTTAAAGTAATCACATTTTGCTACATTGCAGCCTAAAATGAAGACAGACATTTACGCAATGCAACTTATAACATCCAAGTGAAAGATATAACATCAACATGTCAGAAAAAAATTTACCAAATTCAAAAGCAGAATCACTGAATTGGAAAAAGCATCACCCCCTCCTAAAAATGACTTGTAAACTCAATCAGGTATATCTAATCGCCTTCTCAATGGCACACAAAGCCATCTGACTTTCAAATGTGATCAGCTGTGGTCATTTTGATTAGCTCAGCATGAAAAGAAACAAGAGCACAAACAACAAATAAAGGAGCACTCCCAACCCTGTGGAAGTCAATAGACACAAGCCCAGGAATAGTTCAAATCGAAATTCACTTTAATATTGGGTTAAAAAGCATGACACGTGGGAGTGCCCAGATTGTTACATCACCAAGCCAGTGGAGAGGAGAAACACATTTTCCCAAAAGCTAAAGGATGACACATAATCCTGGACCCAACAGTATATCACTCAGCCCAGGAGCCTCAGGACAGTGGAAAGGGCGTGTAGATGGCAGACACTGGGATAATTGAGATGGCCGTTCACCGGATGTCACGCGTCCCAGATCTGGTTGTTATGTCATACACCTGGCTAGAGACCGCCCGAACAAGAGCTGGTGAGGGCAAACTGGCAGCCTTGGGGAGCACTGAAACCATGTCAAACCTATGTTGATCAATGAACAGATGTTTAGCATTCTTCATGATTCTCATCCAAGATTCCTTAAGGTTTGGGAACCTTGGATATGTTATTCCTTGCCATCCCGGCCTCCTACTAGTTATGGCCTCTTATAGTCGCTGCCTGTGCTAGCTCTGGATCCGTGATTCTTCTAGTCTCCCTTTCCTCCATGTTTTCTTTCTGATTCCCTTTTTATTTTTGTTGTTTTATTTTCTTTTTCCTTTCTTCTAACCTTTTTTCTTTCGTCTTTTTTTTCCAGTTATATGTTGGATTACTGCTGCTATTATTTGGTTTGGATTTTTGCCGTCCCTCCTTGATGTCATTGGACATTTCGTTATTTGGCTAGTACAAGTCAGCAGGATGTATCTGTTTGTGTGTTATTGTTCTGCTCTGCCCCTGCGTGGGCATATCTTGAGCTTGTTGTATTCCTAAAACAAAACTTTTTTAATAGAAATATTGAAACAGAAACCACGTCAAACCAAAGTAGAGAAGCCAGTCATCATAACAAGTTTCAGGGACTTGCCCCTTCCTCAGATCATGGCATGGGAAGTCCCTGAAACATGTTATCATGATGACTGACTTCTCTCCTTTGGTTTGACATGGTTTGATTGCTCCCCTGGGTTTTCAGTTTGCCCTCACCAGCTCCTTGTCTCTCGCCAGGTGTATGACATAACAACTGGATCTGCGGCATGTGACTTCTGGCAGACACGCCATCTCACCGATCCCAGTGTCTGCCGTTTGCACACCCACTGTCCTGAGGCTCCTAGGCTGAGTGATCTACTGTTGGGTCCAGGATTATGTGTCATTCTCCAATTTTTGGGAATATGTAATTCTCCTCTCCACTGGCTTGGTGATGTATCAATCTGGGCACTCCGACATGTCATGCTTCTTAACCCAACATTAAAGCGGATTTCAATTTTGAACTATTCCTGGGCTTGTGACTCTATTGACTTCCACAGGGTTGGGAACGCTCCTTTAGTGATTGTTTTGTGCTCATGTCTTATTGCTGGTCAGATGAGTTGTTGGAGCTTCCCATACTGTGGTTATCTACTTATCCCCTGGAACCTCATTGCGCTTGGTTATTGCACTTTTTCAGCATGAAAAGAGTTTTCCTGGAGCATTTCAGCTCCTGGTAGTGCAATTGAAGCAAACAATTAACTATGGGTGTCAAGGCACTGTCAAAAGATCTCTGGGATAAAGTTGTGGACAGGCACAAGTCAGGAGATGGATACAAATAAACATTTCAAAGGCTTTATCAATGCCTAGAAGCAGAGTGAAGTCTATTATTAAGAAGTGGAAGGTTTATTGACACATCACAGACCCTCCCTAGATTAGGACATCGCTCCAAAATGGATGAAAGTGCCAGAAAGAAACTGGTCAGAAAGGCAACCAAGAGGCCTACAGCAACTCTGATGTAGTTGCAGGAATTTATGAAAAAGAGCAGTCGTGTACATGTAACAATATCACAAATCCTCCACAAATGTGGCTTGTTTGGGAGGGTTGCAAGAAAAAAGCCAATCTTCAAGAAAGACCACTTACAGTCACCACTGAGCCTTGCCAAACGCACCTTGAAGATTCTGAGGCCACATGAAAAAAGTTGTTCTGGTCAGATAAGACTAAAACTGAATTATTTGGCCTCAACTCTAAATGATATGACTGTCAGAAAACCAATAGAGCTCACCATCCAAATACCACCATTCCTACAGTAAAGCATGGAGGTGGGAATATCCTGTTATGGGGGGTTTCTCTGCAGCAGGGACTGGAGCACTTGTGAGGATAGAAGGAAAAAATGGATGGGGCAAAATACCATCAAATTGATGAGGAAAATCTGCTGCACTCTGCCAGAAAGTTGTCAACAGGAAGATGGTTTACCTTCCAACATGACAATGACCCAAAGCACACGGCAAAAGTGAACACACAATGGTTGAAGGAGAAAAAGGTGAATGTCCTTGCATGGCTGAGCCAGAACCCAGACTTAAACCCCATTGAAAATCTGTGGAATGACTTGAAGACTGCAGTCCACGAACGGTCACCATCAAATTTAACTGATCTTGAGCAGTTCTGAAAAGAAGAGTGGGCAAATATTGCAAAGTCTAGAAGTGCAAAGTTAGTAGAGACATATCCCAACAGACTAAAGGCTGGAATTAAAGCAAAAGGTGGTTCAATAAAATTTTTTCTGACATGTTGGTGTTACATCTTTTACTTGGATGTTATATAAATACAGCTGGATAAAACAAAACTGTGTCTGTCCTTATTTGAGGCTGCAAAGCAACAAAATGTGATTATTTTAAAGGGGTGCTTCTTTTCTATACCCACTGTATAATAAAGCTGCAAGCATGAAAATGAAAAATCACTCAATATATGTGTATAAAAATATGCTGTGATGAGTCGAATACTAAAAACCATTAACAAAAAATACCATAATAACATAAATCAGAATTGTGCTAACTATAGACATACTGTAGGTGTAATTGCAATCCAATTTCAATGCCTAAAATCCTTCATATAAATGTCAGTGAATAAAACTGTGATACAATCCAGCAGTCATGATCAAGTCTACATAGACAGTTCAATGAGATTAAATTGTGTAATAGCAGACACCTCCATCACATCTCTTTTGGGCACACACTCACTTTATGGGTCATTATTCAAATGAATCAGACTCAGTAAATCCAGCTGGACTCTTCCAGGGCTCAAGTAATACTCCCCAGAACTCTCAATCAAAAAACCCAGCAATCCTCTCAGCTCAGGTGATAGAACATGGATCAGTGCTCAAAAGGATACAAAAACTGACATAGTGCTCACTGAAGTATTTGTATTAGGAAAAGAAATAACTGAATAAAATTGCCAATATCACTTTAAAAGCATTCTAATGCCGCTCACATAGCTAGCTCTAACATCGGCAATATACAGACAAAGCTCCAGCTGCATAGAAACCACTCTTATTTGCAGACTGCTACCAAGTTACGTCCTACGCGTTTCGTCATTCTGTCATAGGGGTATAACGACTGGTCTTTCAGGCCCAAGTACTTCATCCTGGGTGGAGGTCACATGCTACCCCATTCCAAGCTCCAATGGCTCCCGCTGCTATCAATCTGCACTGTGAGGAAGGAGAGAGCAGAGAATGTCACTGCTGTTGAGCGCAGCACTGGATCGAGATTGGGCTCAGGTAAGTATAAGAGGGAGCTGAGGAAAATCCTTGACACAGAAAGATTTTTACCCTAATGCAGAAAAACCTCACGGCTTTAGAACCTCTTTGAGCATTTTGAGGGTTGGAGCAGGTGGTGAGAAGACAACATATTGCGTCCTCACCGCCTGTTAAATTACCTCTAAAAGGGATTCATTATACTGCTCAATAAAGGAAAAAACAAATCAGCGCAAAGAAGATAAAATAAATAAACCTATTACTTACTAGCTGGACACTAAGGCACATTCCACAATACCTAAAAACAATTATACAAAGCAGCGCAAAGGTAAATAAAAAGGGCAAAATAGTCCACAGAAAACACAGAGAAGTATTTCATTGCAGGCTAATGGGACACAATCTGTGACTGAAGGTATAGCGTACATAAATATCCAAGTGTAGATAGTGTACACTCCCTTCACCAGACTAAATTACAACCGCTCACCTCCGGGATATAACTGCTGAACGAACAGAACAGGTCAAAAATTGCATTTCCCCTCTGGGGCATTTGAACTGAAGACTCCAATCAGTTTCGAACGATGTATCATCCCATCGATCCAAACCGCATATGAAAAGAGGAAAAAGCAGAAGGATAGTGCTCTCCGTATAATAAACTTTTATTAAATTAATAAAAAACACACTTACAAAGAAGGCACATTTGACAAAAAGTGAATAACCGAGTGCTCAAGATCACAGTGCATGGATGCAAGATAGTCGCAGATGATGTCACAAGCGTGGCTCCTTCCTCCGTGGATCCTCTATGGATCTCTTTTCGAGGGGGCAGCAGTAATGCCACACATGTGAACAAGCCCTAAATATCATCCAGTTAGGGCTTAGATTTACTTTAAGTTCATAAATTCTCACTTTCTTAACATGTATCAATAAGACCTTATGCACACGGAGCTTATAAAAGGCCACGTATACAGGCGTTGAGCTTTTTTTTTCAGCCTGTAAAAACACCTCTATATAAGCCAATGTGTCCATTTTCACAGAGATGTTTACAGACATATTAGAAGAAGAGCGTTTACAGGCAGAAAAAAAACCCACCCACCAAATGTGAGTTCTTGCGAGGAGCATTTGTCTGTATTTATTCCCTGGTCTCCTCCTCCCATGCCCGCCTCCAGGACTTCTCCAGGGTGTCACCCATCCTCTGGAACTCCCTGCCCCAACCCATCAGATTATCACCTACTCTCCTCTCCTTTAGGCGCACCCTGAAAACCCACCTCTTCAGGGAAGCCTACCCCACCCCCTGCTAACTTGCCGGCCTCCTCCACTCTTCCTACCACCCCATCCCCCCACAGCTATCTCCTCCTGTGCCACCATCCCCTCCCTCCTAGATTGTAAGCTCGAAAGAGCAGGGCCCTCAATCCCCCCATGTTTTGCATTGTATTGTTATTGTTCTGTCACATGTTCTGTCCCCCTTTGTAATGTACAGCGCTGAGCAAACCATTGGCGCTTTATAAATACTGTATAATAATAACAATTTATTACTGTAATACAGTCAAGCTATATATAAAGTAATAAATAAACTCTTTTTCTTTTTTTTTTGTGCAGCATCAAGGGTTAAAATTCCCATCCGTGCCAGCAGCATGTTGGGGAATTGGATTGCCGCTCTCTCATACAGCACAGGTGGCCTGAGTCTCCAGGGGTCCAACGCTGTCCCTTGAACACTCCAATCAAATGCAGGCTCCATTTGGGCATAAAGACAGGCAGGGACGGTTGTTAGAATACCATAGCCAATAGATAACAAAAGTCGGTGCCTCTGACAAAACTGAAGCCAGCAGGTCAGCATTATAACCAAGTAATTGGCATTTGCTGGAGCACACCAGAAATAGAAGGCTCCCCATTTCCTCTGGAAAATGTTTGATTTAGGCTGGTAACTTTCACATTTTTATCTATGAAAATTTTTTTTCAAATATGAGAGTTCCACCAAACAAATGAGCTTAGCTCTACCATTGGCTATTATCATCCTACAACAGTTGTTGGCCTACCAGCTGGGCTCTTGTCAGCCCCATCCACTTGGTAATTGAAAAAACAACACTGGAGCCCATACATAATTTATGTTTGGAGTCTATTTATTAAAAATCAACGCATTTCAGCTTACAAAGCCTTACTTTTACTTACTTTTTTACTTACTTTTAGGCGCACCCTGAAAACCCATCTCTTCAGGGAAGCCTACCCCGCCCTCACCTAACAGCCGATCTCCTCCACTCCTCCTACCACTCCATCCCCCACAGCCATTTCCTCCTGTACCACTATCCCCTCCCTCCTAGATTGTAAGCTCGAAAGAGCAGGGCCCTTGACCCCCTCGTGTTTTGTTACTGTATTGTCTCATGTTCTGTCCCCCACTTCAATGTACAGCGCTGAGCAAACCTTTTAGCGCTATATAAATACTGTATAATAATATAATATTATAATACTTTGGTTTTATAAGCCGAAACGCAATTCCTGCCATATCCTGGATCACTTGTTTTTAAATGAATAAGCTCTGCGGATTTTTTGAAAATAATATAGTTCCTTTGATTTCATCTTGGTCTCGCCTCCACTTATCCTGGCTAGGGAAAATGAATGCCATCAAAATTACCAACCTACTAAAGCTTGTATACTTATTTTGCACCCTTCCGATCCTCGTTCCATCTTTAAGATCCTTTCAAAATCATATCCTGAAATTTATCAGGTTCAACAAAAAACCACATCTCCAAATACACTATGTTTATACATAATAGGTAGGGTTGGAGTTCCTTACTTGCTGAAGTTCACTGGACTCCACTGGTCTCTTTATACTCCTCACAGCAAGCTCCTCTTTGGGTTGACCTCAAAATTTTGCTAATTCCCAGTTTACCTTCGTTCACTTCCATAGCTTCCACCAAAATCCAGACAGACATCCATTGAGCCCCCTAATGTGACATATAGTCAATATTTGGGACACCACCAAATAGCAAATTTATCTCACCTCATTTACTTCTTTTACCCCTTTTGAGCAACCCATTATTTCCACTGGGACTGGATTAGTTCCTTCTTTTGGTGGCACTTCCCTAAATTCCATTGTGTGCTCTTTTATAAAAGGTTGCTCCATTTACACCTAGGCAGAAATTAGAGAAAAATACTAGACCCCATCTTCTGAACTTTTTTTGATTAATAAAAATAAAACATTGGCTCCCCACTATGTTCGCTAGTAAGGATCTCACAACCCAGCTCTCACTTTCTGAACAAATCTGCTATCATATATCTCTCTTTCCTAAACTCATATCTATCATTTACTCAGAATTAAATAACTCTTATAACCACACCACTCATACTTACATCTCCACTTGGGAAGGCAACCTTCAGTGAAAACTCAGGGAAGGTTGGCTTCAAATTTGGTCAACAATGGCCTCCTGCTCCAATAACATATCCACAATTGAATCCATGTTTAAGACTGTTAACGAGATCATATATGGTCCTGTCCCATTTAGCATCCTTTCCTGGCACGTGTTGCTCCTCCCCAGGTGACACTTTACAAACATGGTGGAGGACCCTATGATTACACGGTTTCGGAGTCCTTAAACTCTTGCAGTCTCTATTCAATTACCCTTTCCCCAGGAACCCCTGGTTTGTTTTGCTCTATTTAAAACCACCAAATCAAACTAAATCCCAAATCAGATTGGTGACATATGTCCTCTTAGCAGTAAAACAGACTATGACTAAAGCCTGGAAACAACGGTTTATCCACTTCATGGAAGTCCAATTACGGGTCAACACCTTTCTCACTAACTAAAAACTCACCAGCGTTCTTTTAGAAATCTATAAAAAATGAATTGCGCTATGGATTCCATGAATACAATATGCCAACCCCTCAATGCCCAAAATAAATTATACTTCCTTATTGGCACTGGAGTTTTCCAGCCCTGGCTTGGGTGTTCTTGATGTCCTTACCTCTTTCTACCCACTTTAAATGCTTTCTATCTTTTTCTGATACTCTCCTATACCTTCCTGTTGTGGAGGTCCTATCACTTCCTTTTTTACTTTTCCATTGTAATAAATGTATTTTTATAGTTGGAATCAACAGTTTTTACTGGTCCATGCATTGTTTGATCTCTTACAAGATGCCTATAAATCATCTATTTCCTCATGTTATAACCTGTCTTTTGAAAATGCTTCAATAAAAATTTATTGAAAGTGAAAATATTATTGTTCCCCTTTAAGCCGATAAGGAACTAGAATTCCCGAGCACACCAGGCAACCATTAAATGTTCACAAACTTTTTTTTCTAGTGAATTTTGCCACCTCTATAGTTTTGAGTAGTACAGTCCCCCATATGATATATTTCATTTTAATTTAATTTTAAACTCTATTAAAATTATATAGACATTTTGCTCTTTTATGGATTCCTCTGTGCGGTGCCCTCTCTTGCTCTACGTTCTTTCAAGTTTGAAGTTGCTGGAAAAGGTTTTCTGCTTCGATAAATTCAATAGAACCACAGGCTAGAATAATCAAGAAAGAAAGGAAAAAAAGGCCTACAAAACGATAACATAATCCGACCATTAAAGTTAGATATAAATCCATTAGCCAGACATCAGTGCCATAGACGGCAATGAATAATGTCCATTTATAAGGGTTCTGCAGAGTTGTCTGCTGGGGTGACGGGGTCGATAATGACGTCATGGTAGAAAATGCATTTGGAGACTGCATTAGGAGAAATTCCAGACTATTAGGTTAAGCAAATGCATTCAGGAAGCTACTAATGCTACCAGGTAAAGAACGTAGTTGTGTAAAGGCCGGAAAGTCCCTCAATTGACTTCAAAGCTGAACTCTAAGCATTTACCCCCCATTCCCAATCATGCATTGCCTCTCCAGCTAATCGCTGTTACCTATAAATCCTAAACTAAATCCCCTTTTTATTTATATAAATCTGTGATCATTTGCTATGTAGTCTTCTGGAGACTGAAAGAGCTTCACCAGTGGACCACAAAGAACTCGGGCTGGAGCATGGAACAAGTGAGTGTGACATGAATTCTCCAGGAGCCTGAGAAGGCTTTACCACCAGGCAGACAATAGGAAATGTCCACATCACCCAGGCAGTGATGTGGACACTTCCTATTGACTTTCTAGCGGTGATGCCCTCTCAGGCTCCTGAAGGCTGCATATCACACTCACCAGTTCCGTGCTCCATTGCCAGGTCTTTCCCTCTGTGTGCAGCTGCTGGCTTGTAGCTAATCACAGAGGGGGTTCTGTCTTAAAGGGCTAGCATGGGGGTCGCTCGGTGTTCAAGAAACACAACCACACACTAGCAGACAGCCCCCCTGTGTCCTCTTCTAGTGTCTTCGTGTGTTTCTAGTGATCCCCAGCCTTCAGTGTTTCCTAGCTAGCTTCCAGCCTTTTGCTCCCAGAGTGTCCCAGCTTGCTCCCAGCCTCGCGTTCCTCAGTCTGTATCATGTTCTGCATGATCTAGGCCACCGGGAAGCTGTCAAAGCTGAAAGCCAATCATAGGCAGCAGAAGCATTCCCCACTTTGTAGTCGTGTGTATACATGCCCCTCACATATGTGGGGACTGCAGGGTGGGGACTGCCTCTGCCACCTATGGTTGGCTGTCGGCACTGACAGCTTCCCAGCGGAATAGCTCAGGTAGGTTCAGAGTAGTGCCCGATCTCAACTGAGCTCATCCCTGATTGCTATTTGCATCTTTGCATCAGTTTCTTCCCTGTGAGTTCCAGCCAACTTCATTATCAGCACATGAGCACTCACAGCCTGTTTCTCTTTTGTCTCTCAATGTAATCCTGTGCTTTCTTGCTATTTCCCTGTGTACCCTGCTGTCTTGTGAATCCAGTTCTCCAGCGCTGCAAGTGAGTTTCTACTTGGGTGAGGACTTCAGCCTGGGTATTTGCCTACAATATAAAGGCCTATCTTACATTTTGCAATACGCCCTTTTCCATGTTTTCTAAGCAAGCATGCATACCAAACACTCTGTGTCTACTCTAAAGCTTTTGCCACCATCTGCCCTGCTGCTTTAACCAGTCTTGATCAGCCACTCCACCCTTCATGGGAGTGGATTTGTAATTTGTGACACTGTATAACACAATAGGGTTTCAAAGAGCTGCAACCACAGAAAGCAATGCTGAATTACTGGTCGGCCCATCAAGAAGCCTTAATGCAATGTGTCTATAGTCCTTTAGTCTGCAGTCCCTGACCATCTCCTGTAGCATACCTGCAACCTCTGACCATCTCTTGTAGCATGACCATAGGCTGTAACCATCTCTGACCATCTCTCGTAGCATGACCATAGTCTGTGACAATCTCTGACCACCTCTTGTAGCATGGCCATAGTCTCTGACCATCTCTTATAGTATGGCCATAGTCTCTGACCATCTCTGACCATCTTTTGTAGTATGGTCATAGTCTGTGACCATCTCTGACCGTCTTCTTGTAGCATGACCATAGTTTGTGACCATCTCTGACCATCTCTTGTAGCATGTCCATAGTCTGTGACCATCTCTGACCATCTCTTGTAGCATGACCATAGTTTGTGACCATCTCTGACCATCTTTTGTAGAATGTCCATAGTCTGTGACCATCTCTGACCATCTCTTGTAGCATGTCCATAGTCTGTGACAATCTCTGACCATCTCTTGTAGCATGACCATAGTTTGTGACTATCTCTGACCATCTCTTATAGCATGGCCATAGTCTGTGACCATCTCTGAGCAGCTCTTGTAGCATGACCATAGTGTGTGACCATCTTTTGACCATCTCTTGTAGCATGACCATAGTTTGTGACCATCTCTAACCATCTTTTGTAGCATAGCCATAGTTTGTGACCATTTCTTGTAGCATACTTGCAGGCTCTTAAGATTTCTTGTAGCATGGCCATGGTCTCTGACAGATCTGAGAGCATTACATTCACTGAATATTATCAGCAGGCCCTTTGGTGATATCAGGGGCTGCACATGATGCCCCTACATCAAGTAAGTTGATCACCCCACTCTACTGTCTCTGGGCAGCCTAAATTTTGCAAGTAGTACCCTTTATAAAGTTATTTTTTTTACCAAATCCAGTTTCATTTTAAGCTCCTGAGGATGTGATAAATACCCTTCACTGATTCTCTACGTAGAACACAGTAGACGCTGTTTTCATTACAGACTCATTAGAAGATTACATTGCACCACTGAGAAACAACAGCAGGGAATTCCACATCAGGAGCTGTGTAAAAACGCATTATTATTTAATGTTTACTCATAATAGGAAATTACCTGGAGGGTTCACACTGGGCCACGTGTCTGCCATGATGCAGTGCTGTTTATCTACAGGCAAATGAAGCGCAAGTGAAACTCCCCAGAGGCCTACATCCCTTAAAATGCAAATGTAGACAGCAAGAGCCCTGGGTACAGACTTGAATTTCTCATTAAGCAAATTAGGTAATATCTGAGGGTGTACAGAGACGCCATAGACTTCATTTTTAGATGATCTCTATAATGGTTGTATTTTTCCATTGTCGTATTTGTCACCACTCACAAGAAAAAAAAGAGTTTCAATTAAATTGAACCTGATATGGTAGAAATAAGTAAGCTGCCATTGCTGAATTGTTTTTTTAACCTGAACTTCAGTCAAGTAGCTAAATACACAGTTGAAATTTGTATGTGCTAACTGTCTTACAAGCCACAAATGTTGTAACTCAGGTAGTCTTGTGATCCAGACATCATAGGCAAGTTGATGATCTCACTTGCCTCTACTGCTGTTAAACCCATAGAGCTTGGTCAATGATCCACTCCCAGCCTACTGACTGCACAGTGAAGGAAGACCACCACACTACGGTCCTTCCATTGCACTCTTCTCTTGTAAACAAGTAACAGTCTACATTTAAAATGAACCTCCTGGCCTAGAAAGTTTCTAAAGTAATAACAGATGAGGTGATGCCTACATGCAGAGATTTGTTTTGTATGTTTGGATTTGATTAGATTCAAATTCAAATTTGGGAAGATGGCTATATTTGTCTTAATGTGTTAATCTGTTACAGTATTTCAGGAGATAATACTTATGTACTCTGTAGCAGGGGAAATTAATCCTATCTGTGACTGCTGTAATCTGCTGACTGGCATCTCCAGTGTAACCTGAGCATACAATTTTGAGGACAAGCTTTCGGGGAATGTCCCCTTCGTCAGGTCTAAGCAGTACATTCCCCAAAAGCTTGTCCTCAAAATTGTATGTTAGTGCAAAAAAAAAAAAGTATCACGTCAGTACTCAATTGTTCCTGTCGCAAATGCACTAATATGGCTACAATCACCTCAACCAGTGTAATCTGACGCTTGGACTGGACACAGACAAGGCAGTGAGGGATTTCAGCCCCCCTTCTCCTCTCAGACTGTAATAGAGAGAGAGAGCCAATCAGAAGAGCCATTAAAGGAGCCAATGACAGGGACTTTCTCAAGCAGGAGGTGCAGCTGCAAAGCATTGTGGAATATGTAGTCTTGAACAGAAACAGCCTGATAGGCTGATAAAGAAATAGAACTACAAAAACCATCATGCGTAGTGAGAGCAGAGTGAAGGGATCCATCTTGCTTTTTCCTGAGGGGAGGCAGACTGCATGTGGCAGGAGAGAGTCTGGACCTGGCAAAGAAGTGCTTTTGGTCAGTGCACTGCATGCTTAGTTATCTGCATCAGTCAAGGGAACATCCAAACTGAGAGAAGTGGCCTACAGTACGGTGCCTACACTGACAGTGTGAAGTGCTCATCGTGAGGTGACCAGAGGAACCTGTCATTTCCAGGACGATCGTTTGGGCCTTTGTCACAGGATCTGGTGAGAGGGATTTTGCCCACTGGCAGATGACAGGAACACTCCACACATACAGAGACATCATACTTTGTCCATACTCACCAGGCACTGGGCTGTGTAGATGGCCCTGCTGAACAGACACAGTATTTGCTATGATATACAAATACTGCCATTGGATTACAATTATACTTTACCATAGGAGTTTAAGTGCACCAATGAAAGTGTCTCGCTGAAGATCCCAACATTCATCCTGTTACCAAGAGACTGAAGTTACTGGTGCCCTACGGGCACGCGCATGCGTATTCAGGCCTCTATATTACATGGTGTGTGAGGGAATGGCTTTACCTTGGATAGTAGCTATTAACCACTTGCCCTCCTGAGGATTTACCCCCCTTCCTGACCAGGCCTCTTTTTGCTACTCGGCGCTGCACTAATTCAACTGATAATTGCGCGGTCATGCAATCCTGCACTCAAACTAAATTTACGTCCTTTTTTTCACACAAATAGAGCTTTCTTTCAGTGGTATTTGATCACCTGTGCGCTTTTTATTTTTCACGCTATAAACAAAAAAAGACCAAACTTTTTGCAGAAAAACAATATTTTTTACTTTCAGCTATAAAAAATATATAGTAAACGCAATAGTAAAGTTTGGTCTTTTTTTTACTCTTGGGGTTATTCACAGTTGGAATCCCCTGAAAGCAGCCTAAGTGTAAAAGTGAGTTATATTGCTTTCGGTCACAGTATTTGTTGTTCTCTTGATTCACCTAACGTATACCTGTTGTTAATGTTTATTACTTCCCATAGAGGTCTTACAGTATTATTATTATACAGTATTTATAAAGCGCCAACAGTTCGCTCAGCGCTGTACATTACAATGGGAGACAGAACATGCGACAGTACAATAACAATACAATGCGATACACAAGGGGTTCGAGGGCCCTGCTCCTTGGAGCTTACAATCTAGGAGGGAGGGGATAGTAGTACAGGAGGAAATAGCTGTGGGGGATGGAGTGGTAGGAAGAGTGGAGGAGATCGGGAATTAGCAGGGGGTGGGGTAGGCTTCCCTGAAGAGGTGGGTTTTCAGGATGCGCCTAAAGGAGAGGAGAGTAGGTGATAGTCTGATGGATTGGGGTAGGGAGTTCCAGAGTATGGGTGATGCCCTGGAGAAGTCCTGGAGGCGGGCATGGGAGGAGGAGACTAGGGAACTAGACAGAAAAGACCATATCAGTAAGCTGATCTCTGTGTTTCATTATAAAGTGTGTGCTTTTCATTGGTCCTTCCACTTACACTATTGCCAGGTGTGTCAGTTGGGGCTGAGACAGTTCTTGGGGTTGAGAGGCAGAGTGGCGGAGTGAACAAACTTAAGCAGCCCCTTCGGGGGTATTGCTACAACTCTGTTTGGGTTTGGGTGGATTCACTGGTCTTTTGCATTTCAGTTGCATTTTTAGGCTGCTTTCATACTGCTTTGTTGCATGCATTTGGTGTGCTGCGTTTTTGATGCCTTTGTGTTGTATTTTTCCCTTGGACTTGTGACTGGACAAAGCACTTCCCATAGGTGCGTTGCGTTTATGAGGTGCTTTTGCCACGTTTTCCATTCATTTCAATGGAGAGGTGCATTTTTAGTGCCTTTTTTACTGGACCAAACATAACCTAAAAATACAGCAAACAGGACTTTTAAAAACGCAACTGAAATGCAACAGACCAGTGTGAAGAGTTCCATAGGATATAAATGGATGCATTTTCCATGCCTTTTTATTCCACTTTTTTAAAATGAAAAACTAATCAAAAACTGATCAGCTTGAAAGGGCCCTTAATAGTGCTGCTTGCTGCATTTTTGGTGCATGCTTGATGTGATAAAAAACACACTAAAAACGCACCTTTCCATTAAAATGAATAGAAACGGGTAAAAAAGCATTAAACCTGTGGGAAGTGCTTTGTCCAGTCACATGTCCAGGGGAAAGACACAATGCAAATGTGGCAAAAACACATAATAAAACTCATCAAAAACACAACACAGCAAACTTGGCAAAAATATAGCAGAAATGCATATGCGTTTGTCACATTTTTGCAATGGAGCAGTGTTAAAGCAACCTACAGTGGATATAAAAAGTCTACACACCCCTGTTAAAATATCAGGTTTCTGTAATGTAAACAAAATGAGACAAAGATAAATAATTTCAGAATTTTTTCCACCTTCAATGTGACCTATAAACTGTGCAACTCAATTGAAAAACAAACTGAAAGCTTTCAGGGGGGGAAGTAAACATAAAAACCTAAAATAATGTGGTTTCATAAGTGTGCACGCCCTCTTATAATTGGGGATGTAGCTGTGTTCAGAATTAGGCAATCACATTCAAAATCATGTTAAATAGGAGTCAGTACACACCTGGCATCATTTAAAGTGCCTCTGATTAACCCCGAATAAAGTTCACCTGTTCTAGTAGGTCTCTCCTGACATTTTCAGTCGCATCCTACAGCAAAAGCCATGGTCCACAGAGAGCTTCCAAAGCATCAAAGGGATCTCATTGTTAAAAGGTATCAGTCAGGAGAAGGGTACAAAAGAATTTCCAAGGAATTAGATATACCATGGAACACAGTGAAGACAGTCATCAGCATATGGAGAAAATATGGCGCAACAGTGACATTGCCAAGAACTGGACGTCCCTGCAAAATTCATGAAAAGATGAGAAGAAAACTGGTCTGGGAGGCTGCCAAGAGGCCTACAGCAACAAAAAGGGAGCTGCAGGCATATCTGGCAAGTACTGGCTGTGTGGTACATGTGACAATAATCTCATATGTCTGGGCTATGGGGTAGAGTGGCAAGACAGAAGCCTTTTCTTACGAAGAAAAACATCCAAGCCCAGCTAAATTTTGCAAAAACACATCTGAAGTCTCCCAAAAGCATGTGGGAAAATGTGTTCTGGTCTGATGAAACCAAGGTTGAACTTTTTGGTCATAATTCCAAAAGATATGTTTGGCACAAAAACAACACTGCACATCACCAAAAGAACACCATACCCACAGTGAAGCATGGTGGTGGCAGCATCATACTTTGGGGCTGTTTTTCTTCAGCTGGAACTGGGGCCTTAGTCAAGGTAGAGGGAATTAGGAACAGTTCCAAATACCAGTCAATATTTGCACAAAACCTTCAGGCTTCTGCTAGAAAGCTGAACATGAAGAGGAACTTCATCTTTCAGCATGACAGCGACCAAGAGCATACATCCAAATCAACAAAGGAATGGTTTCACCAGACGAAGATTAACATTTTGGAATGGCCCAGCCAGATCCCAGACCTGAATCTAATCAAAAATCTGTGGGGTGATCTGAAGAGGGCTGTGCACAGGAGATGCCCTCACAAATCTGACAGATTTGGAGTGTTTTTAGAAGGAAGAGTGGGCAAATATTGCCAAGTCAAGATGTGCCATGCTGATAGACCCAAAAAGACGGGAGTGCTGGAATAAAATCAAAAAGTGTTTCAACAAAGTATCAGTTTAAGGGTGTGCACATGTATGCAACCATATTATTTTCGTTTTTTATATTTACTTCCCTCTACCTAAACGATTTCAGTTTGTTGTTCAATTGAGTTGTACAGGTTATACAGTGAAGGAAATAAGTATTTGATCCTCTGCTGATTTTGAATGTTTGCCCATTCACAAAGAAATGATCAGTCTAAAAATCGAATGGTAGGTGTATTGTAACACTGAGACAGAATAGCAACAAAGAATTCAAAAGAAATGCATGTCTAACAAATTATGCACTGATTTGTATGTTCATGAGGGAAAAAAGTATTTGATCCCCTTCACAAAACATGACTTAGTACTTGGTGACAAATCCCTTGTTGGCAATCACAGAGGTCAGACATTTCCTGTAGTTGGCCACCAGGTTTGCACACATCTCAGGAGGGATTTTGGCCCACTCCTCTTGGCAGATCTTCTCCAAGTCATTAAGGTTTGGTGGCTGATATTTGGCAACTCGAACTTTCAGCTCCTCCACAGATTTTCAATCGCGTTAAGGTCTGGAGACTGGCTAGGCCACTCCAGGACCTTAATGTGCTTCTTCTTGAGCCACTCCTTTGTTGCCTTGGCCGTGTGTTTTGGGTCATTGTCATGCTGGAACACCCATCCACGACCCATTTTAAATGACCTGGCTGAGGGAAGAAGGTTCTCACCCAAGATTTGATGGTACATTGCCCCTTCCATCGTCCCTTTGATGCGGTGCAGTGTCCCCTTATCAGAAAAACACCCCCAAAGCAGAATGTTTCCACCACCATGTTTGACAGTTGGGATGGTGTTTTTGGGGTCATAAGCAGCATTCCTCCTTCTCCAAACACGGTGTATTGAGTTGATGCCAAAGAGCTCTATTTTGGTCTCATCTGACCACAACACTTCCACCAGTCCTCCTCTGCATCATTCAGATGTTCAGTGGCAAAGTTCAGACGGGCCTGGACATGTGCTTTCTTGAGCAGAGGGACCTTGCGGGCACTGCAGCATTTCAATCCTTGTCGGCGTAGTGTGTTACCAATTGTTTTCTTGGTGATTGTGGTCCCAGCTGCCTGGAGATCATTGACAAGATCCTCACGTGTAGTTCTGGGATGATTCCTCACTGTTCTCATGATGATTGACACTCCACGAGGTGAGATCTTGCATGGTGCACCAGACCTAGGGTGACTGACAGTTGTTTTGTGTTTCTTCCATTTGCGAATGATTGCACCAACTGTTGTCACCTTCTCACCAAGCTGCTTGCCCATAGTTTGGTAGCCCAGTCCAGCCTTGTGTAGGTCTACAATCTTGTCCCTGACATCCTTGGACAGCTCTTTGGTCTTTGCCATGGTGGAGAGTTTGGAATCTGATTGTTTGATTGCTCCTGGACAGGTGTCATTTCTACAGGTAACAAAATGAGATTAGCAGCACTCCCTTTTCGATTTTTAGACTGATCATTTCTTTGTGAGTGGGCAAACATTCAAAATCAGCAGGGGATCAAATACTTATTTCCTTCACTGTAGGTCACATTAAAGGTGGAAAAAGTTCTGAAATGATTTATCTTTGTCTCGTTTTTTTACCTTACAGAAGCCGAACATTTTAACAGGGATGTGTAGACTTTTTATATCCACTGTAAGTAAGAATCATCATCTTATTTCACTTTATAACTTGCTGTATGTATTGCAATATGTTTCCATTTTGAATTCAAATTCATATTCGAACTTGGACAATTTTTTATTTCGTTATGTTATTTCGTTTCATCATAATTTATTTCGGATTCATTGTAATTCATTACTATTGTGATTCTGAAATTTGGATACAGCCGCAAACAAAAATGTTGTCCGAATTTTGATCTGTAACGAAACATACCACACATACTGTATCTACTTACAAGTTACTTACCCATGTTGGTTTTCAATTTGATCCTTGTGGAAACCCTTAGATCCACCTAGATTGTACATAGGGTCTTGGCTTTTGACAAAGTTAATTTGAAAGAATATCTAAAGACAATTTTTTTTTCTAGAATTAGAGCAGGAAGGAGATCAAACCCCCATCAGGTTTACATTGCTGAGTAGAGTTTTGGTTCCTTTTGTTGTTAAGACTGATATTGAGGAAAGATCTAAAATTTAGAGTTGCCACCAGAAGAACAAATAGAGGGGAAGCCTTCCATCAGGGACACTTGTTCCTGTGACAACCACCTAAGAGGAGATTTACCTAAATTTATCCTTTCACTTTCTTTTGTGTTCACAGGCTTTAGTGATATCAAACAGGATATGGATGGGGAAAAAATGGAAAAAAAGACACTGGTTTGAGACCTGTAAACTGCAATGAATTACATTTTTTGTTTTGAGATTCTGATACTCTTTGATATTCGGTGGAAGTCAAGTCCCTTTGTACAACCTTGGCCTAAAATCTATGAGGCATCAGGCAAGGGTCAATTTTAAGGCCACATTCAGGCCAGCTGACTCAACATCCATGTCCATGTTTTATCAAATGACATGTTATCTACGGTGTGGCTCTAGTGTTCATTTCAGCATTTTACCTGACCGCCCCCGTTACTGCTTACCAAAGTTACCAGCATCTTTACTTTCTTTATGTCCCTGAACCTAAGAAAATGCAGAAGTTGATCCATGGTTCCATGCACCCTCTTAAAGAGTTACTATGCACCCAACAGGAAAACAGTATATGTAGTAAAGCATGATTGGTATACTCACTGTGGAACCTAAGGGGTTTATCCTCCACATTGTGTAAAAAAGCTGTTTTGATCCTGTCTTCTCTGACCCTTCCCTTCTTCCAGAGTCCCCAATCCATCTGCTGATAGTACAGAGCTCTCGGAGTCACTCTGCACATGCTCAGTTTAGTGTGTATGGCTAGAGAGTTTTTACTTTTTTTGGGAGGGTGCATGTCATCAGCACAAAGCCAATCAGCACTGTGTAGACAGAGGGTCAGGGGTTAAGCAGCCTCATAGGACAGTCGGAGAAGAATGAAAACTTCTCCCACAAGCTTTAACCAGTGCTCTGCCGGACACAGATAGAAGTCACAAGACTGCTATATACTGCTGATGAGAAAATGTATTTATCAGTTTATATTTACTAAAATAATTGCATTTCCATGTTGTGTGTACTGTGGGAGCACAGATATAGTGAATGCAGGGTCCGGAGAGACCAGATATAGTAAATGCAGGGTCCGGGGAGACCAGATATAGTAAACGCAGGGCCCGGGGAGACCAGATGTAATGAATGCAGGGTCCGGGGAGACCAGATATAGTGAATGCAGGGTCCGGGGAGACCAGATATAGTGAATGCAGGGTCCGGGGAGACCAGATATAGTGAATGCAGGGTCCAGGGGGGGGCAGATATAGTGAATACAGGGTCCGGAGAGACCAGATATAGTGAATGCAGGGTCCTGGGGAGACCAGATATAGTGAATGCAGGGTCTGGGGAGACCAGATATAGTGAATGCAGGGCCCTGGGTTAGTAACACTTTAACCCCAAAATGACAATGTCATTTTTCATCACATAATATACTATGGATGTCAAGCGGTGATATCTCCACACACCTTTTCATAAATTGCTTTATGGATAATCACCACTTGTTTGTTAAATGTTGTAAGACCAATAGCATGCTGTGCCTGGCAGATAAAATTATACGGAAAATCACTGAAGCACTCCATATTTAGACAGGCTACAAAGCATCTGCCCAGAGAATAATAATATATCCATCCTTCCACAGACAATTCGAAGACTTTGTGAAGTTTTTAAACCGATCATGGCTTACATAAAGCCTCTAAAAAAATCCAAATAGGATCTAAAAATAAAACTCATATCAGGGACTGTGGCAGTAAACAGTCACTTTTACCTACTGGTGAGCCTATAATAAAGCTTATCTGTAGGTAAAATGAATACCTCCTAAACATGCACCGTGTAGAAGATATTCTCATGTTTTGCAGCCAGTGAAGTCACAAGCACATACGCACTGCGTTCTGAACTGAGGGCACAATTAATTTATTGTCAATGCAGAGCTCTGTGCTGCAACTCAGTAGTGACATCACCATGACTCTGCCATTCAAAAGGCTGGAGCCCACAGGTCTGGGAGGAAGACTGGAAGACTGAAGATGGCAGTACACCGCAGGAAGGATTTGTTCTACAGGTAAATCATTATCCCATTAACTTGCAGGGGGACAAAATTTTTGTTCTTTAGTAGCCTTAAAGCGGAGTTCCACCTGAAAAAAAAAAAAAGCAGCTACAAAAACTGTAGCTGCTGACTCTTAAAATACAGACACTTACCTGTCCCTCGGTCCAGCGGTGTTGTCACCACTACTGGTTTCACCGGCCGTCTTCTCTCCCTGGTGACGGCATTTTCAGTGTGGGCACCTGGCTGTGACAACTTGCGGCTTCACAGCCGGGTTCCCAATGCGCATGCGCGAGAAGCACTGCGCTTTGTGAATGGCCCCATAGTCTTCACGTGTCCCAGAAAACTACAGAGGGGGGGGGGGGGGGAGGACAACTTCCACTTCCGATCGCCTAGGCAATTGCAACGGAAGTGGGAGCGGGTACCTGTCAAATTCGGGTACCCCCCCACTCCCCAAAGGTGCCAATCCTTAATGGGGAGCGGGAGACAAAGGCTTAAAGCACATCTTCCCCTTTTGGGTGGAGCTCCGCTTTAACTACCACTTTAAAGCCCAGCTCCAGGACACTTTGGGAAAACTCCTAGAAAATTCTCAATTACAGTGAGGCTGCACATGCACTGCAAGAACTAACTGCTCGTTTAGGTCTAGGGGCCAAAGAAAAGAAGATTTACTTACCCGATCCTCTACTCCTCTGCGCTGCAAGACCAGTCCCTGCAGCATCTTCTCCCCCATGATCAAGTGGTTTAAGGTTCTCATGGCAGGGTCCCTGCATTGGACATGATGACGAGGGACAATCCACTGCTGAAGCAGAGACAAATGTCGACTGCTGGGGGAGTGAAGGATCGGATATGTAAAAGTGCTTTTACTCTCCCCTAAAATAAACAAGCCTCTAACCCCTGCAGTGCAGGCGTAGCCCCAATTCAAAGGAGAATTTTTAAGGTTAAGGATAAGTTCACCTTTTTAAACATGTATTCATGGTGTAACATATTACAAAAAGTGCTGGCCCCTGCACCCCCCCCCCCCCGATCCCCCATTGTGACAGCAAGCAGGGGATTTTCTCCCCCCTGCTAGCTGTCACAATCTGGAAAAACATGGCTGTGCGTGGCTCCTACACCATCCATTCACAGAGTTCTGTCCCAACCTCTTTAGTGACTTGTAGTTCTCAATGAACTACCAGGGAGCTGTTTGGCGCTCTAGGTAGTTTATTGAGTTTCCTGTCAGAGTCTAACTGCCTGCCCATAGTTACATAGTTAGTCTGGCAGAAAAAAGACAAAAGTCCATCCAGTTCAACCATTAAAAAAAAAAAAAAAGTTATAATCCTACACCCACAGTTGATCCAGAGGAAAGCAAAAAAACCCAGCAAAGCATGATCCAATTTGCTCCTACAGGGGAAAAAATTCCTTTCAGATCCCCTGAGAGGCAGTTGGATATTCCTTGGATCAACTTTACCTATAAATGTTAGATATCCCCATATCAGGGGTACGAGCAGAAAATACACAGACAGTCTGCAGGACCATGACATTACACCCATGATCTGAACATGGGTATAATGCTTTACAGGTCTCTAAAAAGAAACTTTACCTGCAAAAAAATGTGCATTTATGATTTTTTTTGTAAAAGTTAATTTTTACAAAAGTGATCCTACCATCACACATAAAAATGATAATAAAGTAGAAAAAATACCTGTCAATCCTGAAGAATAGCAAGAAGTCGGATATGAGCTAATAACCTCAAGTGTTCTCTGCCTCCGCTGACCAAAGAGTTGACTTTAAATTGTAAAAAAGTCAGATTTTGAATTGTTATTTTTATTAGCGTAATTTTACAGCAAATCTAAAAAAAAAAAACAATCTTTTTGCCATTCATTCATCTTAGTGAATATATGTTTACACGATCATTAAAGATAAATTGCAGCCAAGAGAGCTATTTCAAATGATTAGAAGAATTTCATGATCAATTTAACATCTTGGGACTCCCTAATAAAGTTTGAAAATTGCAGCATAGAGGAAATTTCTCTTTACAGTGAATGCAGAATTCTTAATGAATTTTCACACCTGCATTCTCAATAGACCCCAATTATCTCTATTGTAGAGACAGTACTTTTGCATGGGCAAACTTCACAAGTACTCAGAAAAAATAAAATACAGAGGCAAACTTTTGCAAGTTACCTAAGGTTCCCTTGGTCTATCCATTAACTACATGTGCCTCTACTATGGGGGCTCTCAAAATTTGTAGAGTTAGGACTACAGAATATCAGGGTGCCGTGACGTGGCTCTGTAGCTTATATTTGCAAATGTGTGCTAAATAAACCCGTTTTTAACCCATACTGTTAGACGGGTTAATTTGGTTTGTTTGCAAGCTGGCTGGCAAGTTGAGCTGGGAACTTTTCTCTTTTGTTGTTTGACATGCGTCACCCATCCATGTGTTCTTTGCTGTGAAGGCCAGTTATAGTACAGAAGGTGGCCACTGCCCCAGTCTATAACTGGCTTTTACAACAAGGAACACATGGACGGGCAACACATATCAACAAAAAAGAAAAGAAAGTTCCCAGTTCAACTTGCCAGCCAGGCAGCCAACAACTAAATTAACCTGTCTAAACGTATGCATTTAAAAACAGGGGTTTAGTTAGCACACATTTGCAAATACATACGTAAGCCACAGAGCCACGTCACGGCACCCCAATATTCTGTGGTCCAACTCTGCAAATTTTGAGAGCCCTCATAGTAGAAACACATGTATTTAATGGATAGATCAAGGGCAGTTGAACTTGAGGGAGCCCACCCCTCCTTAAAGGCACCGGAGCGCACTGGACACCCAGCATATAGCACGATGGCAGCCAGGGTGTCCAGTGCACCCACTCACTTACAATTCAACAATACAGAAGGTGGCCACTGCCCCAGTCTATAACTGGCTTTTACAACAAGGAACATGTGGATGGTCAACGCATATCAACAAAGAAGAAAAGAAAGTTCCCAGTTCAACTTGCCAGCCAGCTAGCCAACACCCTGGCTGCCATTGTGCTATATGCTGGGTGTCCAGTGCACTCCCGTGCCTTTACGGAGGGGTGGCCTCCCTCAGGTTCATCTGCCCTTGCTCTATCCATTAAATGCATCTGCCTCTACTATGAGGGCTCTCAAAATTTGCAGAGTTAGGACCACAGAATATCGGGGTGCCGTGACGTGGCTCTGTGGCTTACGTATGTACTTGCAAATTTGTGCTAATTAAACCCTTGTTTTTAAACGCATACGTTTAGACAGGTTAATTCGGTTGTTTACCTAGCTGGCTGGCAAGATGAACTGGGAACTTTCTTTTTTTTGTTGAAGGCCAGTTATAGACTGGGGCAGTGGCCACTTTTTGTTATCTAAGGTTCCCCCAACCAATATGTCAGCTTAAAATAAGGGGAGTTTGTTCTTCAGAACTTAATAAAGAATCTTCAACATCCTCTTTGGTGGAGCCCTTTAGTGCTTTTTTAAGTTTAGCCCAAAAAAGTTTTTGTCCCTCAGGCTCTTTAGGCCATTGAATGTATGTCTTTTTCAGCATCACTTTTCTCATTCTATGGTAGTTAGAGAGCTCCCTCTCCGGGATGTTCTCCAAAAATATCAGGACAAGAACATCTCGCATTTCATCAAACAGTTTATAACTAGCCAGCTGCATCTCCAAAGAGCACCATTCACTTCTAAGGTAGCTCCTGCTCACCACGCAGAGAGTTTTCCGACTATTGTGAATACTGTCCACGATGTTGTCTATGATATACCTGCCCAGCTGAAAGTCCCGATGGTGAAGACAAAGACGAAGTCCATTGGATGAACTACTATTCTCTAGCACAGGCAACATGTTCTGATACACCCATTCTTCATCCTTGGTGTTGTAGGAAACAAAAGCATCATACTTATAGAGATCCTTATCTAAGTTCCATCGTTCGTGCAGCCAAGAAAGGAAAAGGAAGTAGTTGTATCGGATGCGCCAATAGGATTTGATGTAGATAATCGGTATGAGCATGAGAAGTAACACTGTCACAGAGCTACAGCAAAACAATGTTAACTTGAGAATAATATCACAGACACGGGTGTCAAAATTATGAAAATAAGAATGTGGGTCACTGGGACATGTCAGATTATAGACATGCTTAATCTGCGGTGAGGAATTTATCAGCCAGTTTTTTAAATCTTCATTCTCACAGGTGCATGTCAGTGGACACCTCCATAAGTCAAGATACTGCAAGCTAGTCATGTTTTTTAATAGGTCAACATTTATTGTCCTTAAAGCGTTTTTTGTCAACTGAAGTCTTTTGAGACTGGTAAGGTTTGAAAAGACATCTGAGTCCAACGTTTGTAGGCACATGTTTTCAAGGTCTAAGATTTCCAAGCTGCTTAAGTTGCTAAAAATTCCTGGTGAGAGATTTTGGATGCCATTGCAATCTTCCCCCAAACTCAGGAACTTCAAATTGCTGAGTCCATGAAATGTGTCAGAACTTAAATGCGTAAGACGATTTTGTGACAAATAAAGAGCTTGAAGGGAAGTCAATCCTCTTAAGAATTTTCTAGGGATGACAGTTAGACCAAATGGTTGCTGGGCCTGAAGTTTCAGATCATAAACTTTACTAAGGTTTGAAAAGGGAGATACTTCCTCTCTTGATGATTCAAAATTCAGTTGATTCGCCATCAGATCGAGAACCTGTAGGGTTGTCTCCACACCACTGAACATTTCCCCAGTAATTGTTTTAATCTGGTTTCTATCAAGATATAACTTGAAAAGACGTTTGATGCCATTAAATGCCCCAATTTTAACCTGTGTAATCTTGTTACCACCAAGATCCAAGATCATTAGGTTAGTTAGATGGCAGAACACATTTTCAAAAATAACTGCCACTCGATTATTACGGAGATTGAGATTTGTAAGCTCATTTAAACCCTTAAATGTGCTATTGTATAGATCGGTTAATAAGTTATTGTCCAAGCGCAATGACTTTAGCTTACTTAAACCCCAAAATGTATGACTATCCAAAAAAAGTATGTTGTTGATATTTAATTTCAGTTCTTCTAGATTAGGGGAAAAGGCAAATGCATAGGAATTCAATGACCATATCCTGTTATATCGAAATGAAATTGACTTGAGATTTGGAAAACGGGCAACTTTGCTGCAGTTAAAGAGTTGTTTTAGAAGATTATGTTCCACAATTAATGATTCTAGTCTCGGGGGTTTAAGGAACTTCAAACAAAAAATATCTTTAAGTCTATTTCTTGATAAATCCAACGTGTCACTCAGACTGCAGTTTTCAAGAATGTTTTCTGACAAATTCCTAATTCCATTTTCAAGCAAGTTTAAGGTAGAAATGTTTTTGCCCCTTAAATGCTGGCATACTTGGCTTAATTTAGTGGAAGCGTTTAACTTTAATCCAGAATAATCAATGCTCTCAGGCCTTATCGTGGAATTATCCAAATATTTCAGTACATCGAAATGAGGATTAAAAGCTATGTGTAGATATGTAACCTTACTCAAATTTATATTTTGTATGGAGGATGTGGTTATGTTATTGTATGACAGGTCAAGGTAAGAGATGTTTTCAAAGAAGTCTTGGTGGCATTTCAAATCTTGTAGATTGTTTTTGCAAAGGAAAACTGTAGTTAAATTACTAGGAAGTTTATGAATATGATTTAAGAAACTGATATGATTACTGCACAGCATAAGAGTCTTTAATTTTTGCAAAGGTTGAATTGAGTTTACAACTTCTGAGAATTTGGATAAGAAATTTTTTGACATGTTGAGACTTTGTAAACTAAAGAGAGGACCAAATACCTCAGGATGGAGGAAGGCAATTGAATTCTCCTGAAGATAGAGGTAGCATAATTTTTCAAGGCCTTTAAAGACCCCCAAGGACAGACTGGATATTTGGTTATAGGACAAGTTCAAGTACTTCAAATTAGTCAAGTTACTGAAAGCTCCAGGACTGAGGGTCTCCAGTTTGTTATGATCCAGTTTCAGATATTGTAGTTTGGTTAAATTTCCAAAACTAGCAGAAGGCAGCTCTTTGATGATGTTATATGAAATGGACAGATTCAGTGTGTCTGAGGGTAGATCAAACACCACTTTGTGAATGGTCACCTCAAGACGATTTACACAAAAAAAAGTGTTATTACTCTCAAATGTTTGAATGCAATTTCTATATCCACGTCCAGTCACAAGTGATATGAAAAATGATCCAAAAAGCAGTTGGAGCCAGAAACACTTCATTTTTTCTTTCTAATCTGAATAAAGTTCCAAGATTACCAGGTGGGATGATGGATCATCTTCTTGAGCAAACTTAATTTACTCATTAATGTTGGATTATGATAGGAGTTCTTGATTATATTTTAACCCAGAAGTAGCAGGTGAAGATCCAAAACAGTAACATGGTTATATCAAGGTCCATGGTGTCGATGTTATGGAGATGATAAGGAATCTACAAGAGACAATTAGAGAAATTAAAGGAGCACACTGAGATAGGCAAAATCACCCATTAGTACACCCCCTACACAAAAAATTAAACAGGTAATACAATTTTGGAAATCCTTACCATTTAGGAGAAAAGTCTAATTGAATTTTCATGACCTCATCTTTGTAATTTAAAAGATAATAGCATCTGCTCTGCCAAGGAGAAGATGTAACAGCAGTGATTACATCATATCCTATCCTCTCTCTCTGCAATAAAAGGAAACTACAGTTCCCATCACCCACAGGACATTGTAGTGAATGTGGGCCAGTACACTAGGCCTGTACATGTTGAATGTGTCTGAGAGTCTCGGTCCACCCACCACTGCAAGTGGGACTCAATTACATCAGTGCTTGCTGGAGAAAGAACTACAGAAGGGATGTGCCAAGACCAGTAGCTGGGGGAATAGGAAGCATAGCAACCACCGATCTTTCAAAAACAGAATTAACGGTTTGATTTGAAAACAAATAGACTATTTTAGAGCAACTACTTAGTGAACCAGAAGATGGATGACGTATTCAGTGAAGGTAGGAAATCAGCAACAAGGACACGTAAAGAGGTTTTTGCCTGGAGGTATGTACAGAGAGTTTATTTTTAAATACAAAATACTGGGTGGAGCTTTGGGTGTGGGGTGGAGGGGGGGTTGCATAAATGTTGGAACGTGAAATTAAAAATAAAATAAAATGAAAATAATTTAAAACACCCAAACATATTGATCAGAATTGAGTGTTACTTGTGAGCCACTAATTAAAATCAATACAGGTGTGCTGACATCAAACACATCCTCTATTCACATGTATATAAGTATGATTAATATATGTTGCACTCCCAATCTGAGTGAAAATATAAAAAATATGTATAAATCAACTCAATAAATCACTAAAACATATTCTAAATAATAATCCCAAAAAAACATCTTAATGATCAAATCCAAAAACAATGTGATCAAAAAACAATGTGATCATATAAATATATAGTGACTACTATAAAAATAAATAGTCTCTGTTGAAATAAGGTGACAACTCCAGTGATGTGATTCAAATAAAATATAAATTTCCGGTGATTCCTTAATCTGATTAAGTTGTGCGCTCACCTCCTTATTAGCCTATGACAGGCTTACTGCTCTTTTTGTTCACTTATGGAACTTTTGAAACCTGTGTTGCATCCTATGAAAGGTGGTGGGTATCTCTCAGTTGGCTCCCCGTACTCCTATCCCCGCAGAGATCTCTCTCTCCTGCTGCTACTCTCTTGTTTTCCTCCTTAGGTGTGTCCTCAGTGGGAGAGAAATGCAAAAATAGTGCCTTATCCTTTTAAGGTTAAATTACTTTATTATGTGCCCAAATGCACTCACATTCAATATAATTTAAAATCGCTTTGTTAAAATCAATAGCCGATAACAGCTTGCTCTGTGTATACTCGCCGTCCACGAATGGTCTGTGACGTCGTAGCCCCTCCCCTACGCGTTACGCCGTAGGTCACACGGCTTCATCAGGGGGTTGTGATTGGACTTCACTACACCATTCATCCTGGAATGGAGCACTCAAACAAGAGAATAGTAGCAGGAGAGCGAGATCCCTGCGGGGATAGAAGTACGGGGAGCCAACTGAAAGATACCCACCACCTTTCATATGATGCAACACAGGTTTCAAAAGTTCCATAAGTGAACAAAAAGAGCAGTAAGCCTATCATAGGCTAATAAGGAGGTGAACACACAACTTAATCAGAGTAAGGAATCACCGGAAATTTATATTTTATTTGAATCACATCACTGGGAGTTGTCACCTTATTTCAACAGAGACTTCTTTGCATTATTCAATATCTATTTTTATAGTAGTCACTATATATTTATTTGATCACATTGTTTTTTGATCGCATTGTTTTTGGATTTGATCATTAAGATTTTTTTTGGTATTATTATTTAGATTATGTTTTAGGGATTTATTGAGTTGATTTAAATATATTTTTTAGATTTTCACTCAGTTTGGGAGCGTAACATATATTAATAATTTTTTTGGTACCCAAACATATTGTATATCTGAAAGCAGAGAACCTGTAGAATAAAAACATGGTAGGTGCAATTTTTTAAGATACACTAAAATTAAATTCAGTGCGCAAAATTACAATATCTGTCATCCTTTTTTTTTGTAAAATTTAAAGGACAAGACTACATGGAGATACCAAATGTGATTAACCTTAAAACAGCAAAATTCAGGATACGCAGAATAGGTCCATACAGCATGAATAGTAAAAACCTTTAAAGCTCATCCATTTATTGCCCTAGAATTATTTATCTGACTCTGACATGTGTATTATACAGCTATTGTTTAGGCATGCGCATATTTCCTTCAATTTTATTTATATTTATTATTATTATTTTTTTTTTTACTTAAAGTGTAATTAAACCCACGTCATTACAAAACTATCAAGAGATGCTGTGTTACATGCTGTTCATGCTCAGTCAGTCACTCTGGGATTCGTTTTCTGTATTTTGTAAAAAACCTGGTTGATCCTGCTGTTTCTCTGTCTCCCACCCCTGTTCATGGCCCCAGTGCAGTTGGGGATTTTGCAGAGCAGTGTTGGTAGCTAGTAGACATGCTCAGTGTTTCTATGCTGAGCATTTCCTCCTTGATCACATGCAAGCACTATAGAATCACACATGTGCACGTATACACAGTAGTAAATGACAGCCCACTCCCTCCCTCTTCCTCAATACTCACTGACCAACTAAATACAATGGGGGGGTGTTGAGATATTACATCTTGATTGATGGAGACTTCACCTCCTCCCTGCTTTTCTAAGACACATGCTGGAGGGGCATGACAAAGCCTGTGATTGGCAGAAACCTGCCCACACCATGTTATTGCCAAAAAACAAAGATTCGATTTCAAATATAAATTTGTGTGACAATTTAAACAGTTACTTGATATTAATTATTTATTTTACTCTGTATCCCAAAGGCTTTTTTTTTTTAATTTTGAACATTTGACCAGCAGCAGAGGACTAGAAGCTCTTCCTGCCACTGTTTCCCTGCAGACAAGCTGGGAAAGAGCTGGGTCATGTGACAGTTGTATATTGATTAGGAAAAAAGGTACTTAGATGTTTTTATTTTTTGTTTTAAATAATTACAGTGCCATCATCCACATACAGAAAGAGAAGGGAGAATACAAATTAAGCGTGTTTAGTATCACTTTACCTGTTTTACTGTCACAGGGAGGCTGACCAACCCCTATGTGATATCATAGTGTAGGCAACAGTTCCATTTTTATGGAGTCTTCATTGATTAAAGTTTGTTTTTTTTTCACCACTCTTTTTCCTTTCTATTTGTTTTCCAAAATGCAAGAATTTCTGGGTTTTGTGAAAGGTTCAGTGCTGTGAAACACTTTAAATAGCTAAAGGATACACCTTTAGGACATGTTACATGTTACACCCGTATTTAAGGAGTGACATGTAGAATATTCCATTACCTGCAGCACTCACCTCCCAATAATACCCTCCCCCGCCATAACAGCAGGCAGGGGATCCTTTCCCTGCACCCACCTGCTGTAAATTTTCAAAACTGGTGCACAGCCCCGCACAGCTTTGTCATATACTCACAGAAATCTGTGAAGGAAGAAACTACATGTCCCATCTTCTACTGTGGCAGACAGTTTGTATTTTTCAATAGACTGAATTGGCGCTGATGGACACCTTTTTAGTTCATTGACACTTCCAGTGGCTCTGAAACTGACAGCCCATATGGAGGTGCAGGCTCAGAGCTGTAGGAAGAGTCTGTCGCAGCGATGTGCTGGTTCCATCTGACTCCTCCCACATGCCAGTGTAGCACAAGATACAACGGCCAAGGGCGATCATGTGACCTCTTTTTTTTCACATTTTTCAGGTAGGAAGCCTCATTTAAATGTTTGCAAAAAGGTAAGGGAGCTGCACAACATGCAGGGGGAAAGTATAACAATATATATCTTTGCAGATTGCTTTAAGGAATAGAGTGATGTCACTTCAACACCCAGATATGTCATGAGCTCTGCACTCTCCTCCCATCAGCATGATCGCTCTCAGCTCATGTGCATCCAGCTGACTGCTAATGCTACCCCTTCCTCTCCCAGCCTGAGAGCTGCCCTACAAGAGACAATAAGAAACTGTTAAAAAAACAGATTCAGGTACTTTTGCTAGTTGTGAAAAGCAGTGTGCAAGCTAGTGTGACAACAAAGGAGCACTATTGGGAGACAGGGACAGAGTGTTGTCATCTTGAAACAGGAAGTGCTTGCACAAGGTCCTTCATAGCAGGAACACCTTCATTTATTATTTTAATGAAAATTACAAATGTAAAAATCTTGACAATTGTTTTGGAAATTACATTAACATGGAAAAGCTGATGTGAGGTTTAGCGATTGGACATATACTACCTAAACTTAATATTCACACCTATTCATAAGCCCAGTAGTGAGGTGGTCTTCTTTAACATGTTTATTTATTTTTTTGAAACATGTCCACTAAGGCTAGGTTCACATCTGTGCGGGTGGTGCTGCTGCGGATCCTCACGAAAATCCATGCAGCCGCACCACCCGCACAGAGAAATGTGGACCCGAGGGCGGGTGCCATTAGTTGTAATGGCACGCCGCCCGCACTGGAAAACTCAACCATACTGGGAAGTGAGGTTCCCATGCGGGCTGTGTTATCGGAAGAAGTGCAGGGACTTCTTCCCTGCTTGTCACGGGGCACGGGAGTCCATTCAAATGAATGGGCTCTCATGCCATGCGAAACGCGGACTGCACAGCCACATATATGTGAACCAGGACTTAGTCATTCAGTCTTTGTGCTAATTAAAACCCTTCTCTTTCTGGATGTCTTTATCAGCCAGAGGATAAAACTAGAAAGGAATGACTTAAAGTGTTACTATATCTGGTCTCCCTGGACCCTACATTCACTATATCTGGTCTCCCTGGACCCTGCATTCACTATATCTGGTCTCCCTGGACCCTGCATTCACTATATCCACTCTCTCCGTACCCTGCATTCACTATATCTGGTCTTCCCAGACTCTTCACTAACTATATCCGGTCTCCCAGGACCCCGCATTCACTATATCTGGTCTCCCCGGATCCTGCATTCACTATATCTGGTCTCCCAGGACCCTGCATTCACTATATCTGGTCTCCCCGGACCCTGCATTCTCTATATCTGGTCTCCCCATGGACCCTGCATTCACTGTGTCTGGTCTTCCCGGACCCTGCATTCACTACATTTGGTCTCCCTGGACCCTGCATTCACTATATCTGGTCTCCCCGAACCCTGCATTCACTATATCTGGTCTCCCCAGGACCCTGCATTCACTATATCTGGTCTCCCCGGACCCTGCATTCAATATGTCCAGTCTCCCACAGTACACACAACATGGAAATGCAATTATTTTAGTAAATATAAACTGCTAAATATCTTTTCTAATCAGCAGTTAGAGCAGTCTTGTGACTTCAGAAGAGCACTGGTTAAAGTTTGTAGGAGGAGTTTTCTTTCTGCTCTAGAAGGATGTAAATCCCCTGACCTCTGTCTGGACAGTGCTGATTGGCCCTGTGCTGATCACATGAACTCTTCCAAGAAAGAAAAAAAACCTCTCTTGCAATACACACTAAACTGAGCATGTGCCGAAGGGCTATGGGTTCAGTCTGTCTTATCAGTGTGGACATTTGAACAAGAGGAGGATCAGAGAAGTCAGAATCAAACAGCCTTTTTACACAATGCAGAGGATTAACCCCCTAGGTTTCACAGTGAGTATAACAAGCATGCTTACTGCATATACAGCCTGATTTTACTGTTGTGGGTTTAGTAACACTTTAAAATTGAGTAAAAAAAATGGTATAAAAGGGGATCATTTTCCATTATTATAAAAGGACAGACCCATCCGAGAGAACTACAAGTTGTGGTATACTAAGCTTTACTGGGGTCAAAATCACAAAAAGGAACAAAGACTTTAGCAAACTTACTTACATGCACAGGGGACGAAAGAGAAAGAGGAAATAAAAACTATAGCAACTGTAACCAATACAGCACAAAACTCTGCAACCACAACATAACCATAGATGAGGCACAGGCCGACAGTGATGTGGATGGTGATCTCTCACCTAGATTCCTCAAATACACATAGTGAAGAGCTCCACGGTTATGACTGAAATACTGTAGACAAAAATCCTTTTGTTTTTTTCAGACACTTAATAAGTGTTATTTTGGGTCCTGGAGCTCAAGGGCTTTGTAGAGCTTTGGTGGGATAAAGCCTTTATTTCTAGGTCCACATTTTATGTCATAGCCAGTCCTCACTATTAGTCTCAACTGCCCATTAGCCATATGGGTTTCATTCCATCACAATTCAGTTTTCAGACAATTTGGAGATTCGTATGTATATGTATACGTATAAATAAACATAGTACGAGGGTTCTACAAAAGTTTCCACTTTTTTTTTAACTTATACTGTGTGTGTATATATATATATATATAATATACAGTTGTGTTCAAAATAATAGCAGTCAGACATCACTAACCGGATCAATCACTGTTTTTGGTAGAAATGATATTTCTACATGGCGAATAATTTACTAGCAGGTGTAGTAGAGTAATAGAAATCCAACAGTCATGACATGCATGCTGCTGATTCTGTGTCATTGAATCACTCATTGAAAGGGGCATGTTCAAAATAATAGCAGTGTGGAGTTCTATTAGTGAGGTCATTCATTCTTTGAAAAACAGGTGGCAATTATTGCCCTTATTTAAGGAAGGAAGGCAGCAAATGTTGTACTTGCTGGTTACAGTGCATTTCTCTCTGAAATTCTGAGGAAAATGGGTCATTCCAGACATTGTTCAAAAGAACAGCGTACCTTGATTAAAAAGTTGATTGGAGAGGGGAAAACATATAAAGAAGTGCAGAAAATGATAGGCTGCTCAGCTAAAATGATCGCAAATGCTTTAAAATGGCAACCAAAACCTGAGAGACGTGGAAGAAAGCGAAAAACTACCATTGGAATGGATAGAAGAATAGCCAAAATGGCGCGGACTCAGCCAACAATCAGCTCCAGGAAGATGAAAGAAGGTGCAAAGTTCCCTGTGAGTACTGTTACAATTAGAAGACGCCTATGTGAAGCCAAGCTATCTGCAAGAAGCCCCCGCAAAGTCCCACTGTTGAAAAAAAGACGTGCTGAAGAGGTTACAATTTGCCAAAGAGCACATTGACTGGCCTAAAGAGAAATGGCGCAACATTTGTTCTTTTTGGGTCTAGTGGCCGGAGACAGTTTGTCAGACGACCCCCAAACACTGAATTCGAGCCACAGTACACTGTGAAGACAGTGAAGCATGACGGTGCAAGCATCATGATATGGGGATGTTTCTCATACTACGGTGTTGGGCCTATTTATCGCATATCAGGGATCATGGATCAGTTTGAATACATCAGAATACTTGAAGAGGTCATGCTGCCTTATGCTGAAGAGGAAATGCCCTTGAAATGGGTGTTCCAACAAGACAACGACCCAAAACACACCAGTAAATGTGCAACATCTTGGTTCCAGACCAACAAGATTGACGTTATGGAGTGGCCAGCCCAATCCACGGATCTTAATCCAATAGAAAACTTGTGGGGTGACATCAAAAATGCAGTTTCTGAGGCAAAACCAAGAAATAGAGAAGATCTGTGGAATGTAGTCCAATCATCCTGGGCTGGAATACCTGATCACAGGGGCAGAAGTTGGGTGACTCCATGCAACACAGATGTACAGCAGTTCTCAGAAACAGTGCGACTACAACCAAATATTCATTAAGTCATTCAAAGGAAAGCAAAATCTTCAAACATTTTTCAGTTTATATAGTGAATGTTTGAGTTTGTAAAGAAGAATACAAACACTGCGATTTTTTTGAACCGTCTAATATTCACTTTTCTTCAATTTTGTTTAGAGGAACAACACAAATTTGATCTATTTTTCTTCATGTTTTGATTTGGAATAGAATGTGTCGTGTTCCCAATGCATTTGTGTGGATGGAAATAAAAGCTATTAGAAGGATTTTGAGCTTTATTCACTTTTTTCAACACACTGCTATTATTTTGAACACAACTGTATGTGATTTCTGAGTTAACCAGACTGGCACGAGTGAGAAGTACCACTGTGGCTGGGATAACAAACGCTATATGAACTTCCTTTTAGTTAAAGTGGTCATGGATCTGCTGTGAGTTCACTGGATTGGCACAAGTGGTGAAGCACTTCTAAGAATAATTAGGTTTGGAATAAAGCGCAACCACTGGATTTGTGTTGGTTTTTGGAACAAAAATTACTTTTTTTTCATGTTTGATGGACTTTGTTTCCTATTGTATGAATACTGACTATACTATGATTTAATGACAAGAATAGTCTAGGGATAGCACTCTCTTGATGTTTCCGTAAAGCTTTATGTAAGAGTATATATGTGCTCTTAAAGGTGCAGCTACACCCATTCACTGGTTTTGCTTAGGTGAAGATTTTTTTTACAATACTTTTTTGGGGAATTTGCATTCCTATATAATTGATTATATATCACATCTTTATATATATATATATATATATATATATATATATATTTATTTAATTTTTTTGTGTATGAATATATTGGGGGTTGGGCGCCATACTATATCCATCCTATCATCAGTTTTAGACTGATCACCAATGTTAAAGTAAAGCCGGCCATAGATGGTTTGAACCTTGGCTGGTTCAGCAGGGACCAGCCGAGATTTGATCTTTCTATGGGCAGGCTGATTGTGCCCAAGTCGATCCATGGACCGACTTGGGTACAACCAGCCTGTTGGATTTTTGTGATTACTGCCAGTGGCTATAGCCGCTAGCAGTGATCATTGTGTTCTGCTGGCAGGGAATGCTCCCCTCCAGCCGAACACAATAGTGTTGCCAGAGGGATTCCCCCATCAACACAGTGAGTGTGATGAAATGACATAGCTTGAGAAATCAAGTGATTTTATTTCCTTCCATCCATAGTGGAAGGAAAAAAAAACAAATCATCTATGGTCTGCCTAAATGTACTTTCCAATGAAGAGCAAAGCAACTTGTTTAAAGTGGTTGTAAAAACTTTTGGTTTTGGACCTTTATGCATTCTATGCTTGAAGGTAAAAAAACTTTCTGTGTGCAGCAGCACCCCCCAGGCCCCGTTATACTTATTTGAACCCCATCGAGATTCAGCGATATGCACAAAAGCCTCGGCTCTCCAGTGACTCTCCTTCCTCATTGGCTGAGACACCAGCTGGAGCCACTGGCTCCAACTGCTGTCAATCACAGCCAGTGAGCCAATGAGGAGAGAGAGAGGGTGAGGCAGGGCCAAGCTATGGCTCTGTATGCGAATGGACATACAGAACAGCAGTTCGGGAGCGAGCCTGTTTGGGTGCCCCCATAGCAAGCTGCTTGCTCTGAGGGCACTCGGCAGGAGGAAGGGGCCAGGAGCGCTCTGTTTAAAACCACTGCACACAGCAGGCAAGTATGACATGCTTTTTTTTTTTTTATTGCCTTTAATATCACTTTAACCCCCTGGCGGTACCCCGAGTGTAGCTCGGGGTTAACGTTCAGTACCAGAAGCGGTAACCCCGAGCTAGACTCAGGATTACCCTGCAGCATTGCTCAGGGATTTCCTCGATCACTTACCTTGTCCTTCGCTCCCACGATGTCCCCCCTGCAGCGTCCCCGGCCATCTCCTCCGGCCAATGCCGGCATCCGTCTTCCGGGTTCCATTCCCTGCAAGCGTCGGGACATACGGGGGACGGAACCGGCGGGAAATTCAAAAATGTAAAAATGTGACATTCACTCAATACACTAAAATCACATAGTAAAACATTACTGCATCAAACCATTTCACATACATTTTGTCCCGAGTGCTTTGTCCTGTGCTCTGCCTGCATTTTTACTGTTCCTGGAAACTGAGAAACTGGAAACGTTAACCTCCCTGACGGTATTCCCGAGTGTAGCTCGGGGTAAAGTTTCAGTACCAAAAGCGGTAACCCCGAGCTACACTCGGGCTTACCATGCGGCGTTGCTCAGGGATTCCCTGCAGCGCTTACCTTGTCCTTCGCTCCCGCGATGTGTTCCCTGTAGTGTCCCCGGCCATCTCCTCCGGCCGATGCCGGCATCTGGCTTCCGTGTTCCGGTCCCTGTGACGTCGGCAAATTTAAAAATTTTTAAAAAATGACATTTTTTTAAAAACGATTATTTCATAGCAAAACATTACTGTATCAAACCATTTCACATACATTTTGTCCCGAGTGCTTTGTGCGGCGCCCTGCCTGCATTTTTACCGTTCTTTCTGCCTGGAAACTGAGAAACGTCCATGGCGTCCAAAAAGCGTCCCTTTAGGTCAAAAGCGGTTTTAGACCGGCTAGAGAACAGCGATAGTAAATTAGAACCACTTGCAGAATTGAGTGATAATGATTTGTGGGGGAAATTCGTCATCAGACACTGAAAACAATTTTGCGACTTTGCTCAGCGATGTAAGAACTTGGCGCTATATTTCAAATTTCAGTGTTTTTGGTTTGATTATATTATTGAATTAAATGTATTATTATTATATTATTATTTTTATGATTATTTATTAAATTATAATTTATGATTTCGTGTTTCAAATTTTATCCTACCCGGGATGTTTACTAGACTCTTGTTCGGACGGATTTCAGTGAGTTATTCCTAAGAATTACAGGCCTACAATAAAAAAAATACATATTTAAGCTCGAAAGAGCAGGGCCCTCGATCCCCTCATGTTTTGCATTGTTTGTATTGTTGTTGTTCTGTCACATGTTCTGTCCCCCTTTGTAATGTACAGTGCTGAGCAAACTATTGGCGCTTTATAAATACTGTATAATAATAATAAAAAATAATATTTCCATGCAAAAAAAGTACCGCTTTGAGCACAGAAATACTGACATAATCAGACCGCTAGGGAGCTTAATCTCCTCTGTAGCAGTGCATGTTCACCTTTCTTTCACTTTTCACCTCTCTACTAAGAAACAACGGCAAAGGAATTTCCAGTATTTCCAGGTATTGAGGAGCATGTGACTTAGGCTCCTTGTAGATGGGTCTGCGGGTGACAGGTACAGCATTCAGCCCTGCGGCAGGCAGCCTGTCAAAGTCTATGGCAGGCTAATGTTGAATGGGGCTGAACGCTGTACCATTTAGAGCCCTGTGCGTTCATGGACGGGGTTCACAAACACAGGTTTCTGGTTAATATTGTTGAGGATTGATTACGGCATAGTATATGGCTTTTATCTGAGGCTGTCATTTGAGCTTTGTCTTGCTGTCATGTAAGCACTGTCTTGTCATGCAGGTTTTTGCAGGGAATTTCCATTTTCTTTGTGATGCTTCGATAAGCCCTCTGACAAATATTCTTTGAAACATTCCATCACATAGTCACATTGCAAGAGGCCAAGGCTGTAATTTACAGACATATGTTGTATAAAAGAGATCAGATGAAACATGGCCGGCCAAAAAACATAAGGGCAAAAAAAAAAAATCATATTCAGTACATCTCTGCAATAGATACACATTTTGTCTCTTTAAAAATTCATGTTGATCCTGATCTTTATACATCCTGTAGTAAATTGACAATGCTGCCTCTACAGCATTGAAATTCCAAGCAATGTTTTCAGCCATGCACAATTCATCCCTTCGGGACTACAGAACAACCCCCCCATCCCGTTCCTCATAACATAAGGGGATGTGTTCTGTAGTCCAGTAGTTAAAGCAGGGGCGTCCCTAGGGTTGGTGTCACCCGGTGCGATAACACTTGGTGACACTCCCTCCGACGATCCCCGCAGAATGGATCGGATCTGCGGATTGAGCTTAATGGATTGGACTCGGATCCATAATGCTCAATACGCAGATCCAAACCATCCTGCACGGATCGTCGGCTTTCTTTACAACTTACCTTTTCGTGGAGCGGGTCCGGTGTCACCCCGTATAGGTTGCATGCCGATGATCCCCGCAGGATGGTTTGGATCTGCGGATTGAGCATTATGGATCGGAGTCTGATCCATTATGCTCCTCAATCCGCATATCCGATCCATCCTGCGGAGATCGTCGGCATGCAACCTATACGGGGTGACACCGGACCCGCTCCACGAAAAGGTAAGTTGTAAAGAAAGCCGACGATCCCCACAGGATGGTTTGGATCTGTGGATTGAGCATAATGGATCGGAGTCTGATTCATTATGCTCCCCAGTCCGCAGATCCAATCCATCCTGCGGAGATCGTTGGCATGCAACCTAGACGGGGTGACACCAGACCCGCTCCATGAAAAGCTAAGTTGTAAAGAAAGCCGACGATCTCCGCAGGATGGATCGGATCCATCCTGCGGGGATCGACGGCTTGCTTTACAACTTACCTTTTCGTGGAGCGGGTCCGGTGTCACCCCGTGCGGTAGGTGTCACCTGGTGCGGGCCGTACCCCCCGCACCTGCCTCGGGACGCCACTGAGTTAAAGTATACTGTACATCACCAGCCACACAGGGGATTCTCAAAACGAATGTCAAAATGTTTATTTGAGAAGGTCACATCACAACGGTAATGTGCAACATCTCAGACTATCCAGGACCCCTTTGTCAGGCTTGTGGTCATCATATACCTGATGAAGGGGTCCTGCATGACCACAAAATGTTGCATCTTACCGCTGTGATGTCACCTTCTCAGATAAATGCTTGGATGTTAATTTTGATAATCCATGGTGTGCTGGTGTTATATATATTGATTCATAGTGTCACCCTTTTCCAGGAACGTGTGCAATGGGAATATTGCACTCTGTAGTCCAGTATTGCACTCTGTAGTCCAGTAGGGGACAACTGGGAAGGAGCAGTATGTACAGTTGTGTTCAAAATAATAGCAGTGTGTTGAAAAAAGTGAATAAAGCTCAAAATCCTTCTAATAGCTTTTATTTCATCCACACAAATGCATTGGGAACACGACACATTCTATTCCAAATCAAAACATGAAGAAAAATATATCAAATTTATGTTGTTCCTCTAAAAAAATTGAAGAAAAGTGAATATTAGACTGTTCAAAAAAATTGCAGTGTTTGTATTCTTCTTTACAAACTCAAACATTCACTATATAAACTAAAAAATGTTTGAAGATTTTGCTTTCCTTTGAATGACTTAATGAATATTTGGTTGTAGTCGCACTGTTTCTGAGAACTGCTGTACATCTGTGTTGCATGGAGTCACCCAACTTCTGGCACCTGTGATCAGGTATTCCAGCCCAGGATGATTGGACTACATTCCATAGTTCTTCTCTATTTCTTGGTTTTGCCTCAGAAACTGCATTTTTGATGTCACCCCACAAGTTTTCTATTGGATTAAGATCCGGGGATTGGGCTGGCCACTCCATAACGTCAATCTTGTTGGTCTGGAACCAAGATGTTGCACGTTTACTGGTGTGTTTTGGGTCGTTGTCGTGTTGGAACACCCATTTCAAGGGCATTTCCTCTTCAGCATAAGGCAGCATGACCTCTTCAAGTATTCTGATGTATTCAAACTGATCCATGATCCCTGGTATGCGATAAATAGTCCTAACACCATAGTATGAGAAACATCCCCATATCATGATGCTTGCACCACCATGCTTCACTGTCTTCACAGTGTACTGTGGCTCGAATTCAGTGTTTGGGGGTCGTCTGACAAACTGTCTCCGGCCACTAGTCCCAAAAAGAACAATCTTACTTTCATCAGTCCACAAAATGTTGCGCCATTTCTCTTTAGGCCAGTCAATGTGCTCTTTGGCAAATTGTAACCTCTTCAGCACATGTCTTTTTTTCACCAGTGGGACTTTTCGGGGGCTTCTTGCACATAGCTTGGCTTCACATAGGCGTCTTCTAATTGTAACAGTCCTCACAGGGAACGTCACACCTTCTTTCATCTTCCTGGAGCTGATTGTCGGCTGAGTCCTTGCCATTTTGGCTATTCTTCTATCCATTCGAATGGTAGTTTTTCGCTTTCTTCCACGTCTTTCAGGTTTTGGTTGCCATTTTAAAGCATTTGCGATAATTTTAGCTGAGCAGCCTATCATTTTCTGCACTTCTTTATATGTTTTCCCCTCTCCAATCAACTTTTTAATCAAGGTACGCAGTTCTCCTGAACAATGTCTGGAACGACCCATTTTCCTCAGAATTTCAGAGAGAAATGCACTGTAACCAGCATGTACAACATTTGTTGCCTTCCTTACTTAAATAAGGACAATAATTGCCACCTGTTTTTCAAAGAATGAATGACCTCACTAATAGAACTCCACACTGCTATTATTTTGAACATGCCCCTTTTAATGAGTGATTCAATTACACAGAATCAGCAGCATGCATGTCATGACTGTTGGGTCTGTTGGATTTCTATTACTCTACTACACCTGCTAGGAAATTATTTGCCATGTAGAAATATCATTTGTACCAAAAACAGTGATTGATCAGGTTAGTGATGTCTGACTGCTATTATTTTGAACACAACTGTATGTAACTATGATCATAAACGAACACCAAAGTTTGCTATGCTGTTTTTTCAGTTGACATGAAATTACTTAGGCCCCTTTCATATGGAGCAAACCGGTCAGCAGACAGATCATCCACTGTGCAAGCGGATGACAGGTTCATGTCCTCTCTGCTTATGCAGAGCGGACACGGATACAGCTGGAAGGTCATATGGAATCAGACCAACTGTCCATTTCCATCTGACTGCCATCCGATCCAATTCACTGGATGGAAGGGGAACGGATTCCTGAAAAAACCAGGACATCCGTGTGAAAGGGGCAAAAGATAGTTTATGTCTGGCAGAACCAACAGATAATTTATGTGTTTGCTGAAAATGTTATCTGCCCGAAATGTGAAAACGAACGCAGCTACCACATCTAAACACTGTTTGCAATATATTACATTTTTGTTTTACAGTTTAGATATGCTTTATTTGGGTTGGCACAGTGGCTTAGTAGTTAGAATTTATGTCTTGCAGCCCTGGGTTACTTTCTTCAGAGCTCAGCCAGGACACTATCTGCATGGCGTTTGCATGTTCTGCATTGGTTTGCTGTCTAAATTGGCCCTAGTTTGTGTACAAGTTGGCTATGCACATGTGCTATTGCATTCTGTATGCCAGTCCCACTCTGAGTAATTGGGGAGGGTTGAGGAAAGACCTGGCAACCTACTTTGTAAAAAATGTCCAAGAAAATTTCTATGGAAAAGTCTCTCAAGTGTATCAAACATGGTGCCCACGGCACTGGCTCATAGAATTGCTGAAGGATGGATATACCTGAATAGATATTTACATACAGTACATTTTAATCATGATGGTTATCTATTCTCTGTTCTCTGTGCCTTGTTCTCTGGTCTTACTTGTGTACTTTCCAAAGTGGATTGCCTGCCATGACCACATGCTCCTCAAAAAATGGCTCTACTGGCTGGTTTGGTTCCAGAATCATTTTGAGTGATCTACTTATCTGTATCACAGTACTGATGCACCCTTCCAAGCTTTTCTTAAAATGGACAACTTTTATTTCCCAAATATTAAGGCAAAAAATGGCCAAACCCCAAATCATACCCATCACGAACAATGAAAGTGTTACTAAACCAACAACAGTAAAATCAGTCTGTATATGCAGTAAAACATGCTTGTTATACACTCACTGTGGAACCTAAGGGGTTATTCTTCTGCATTATGTAAAAATGCTGTTTGATTCTGACTTCTCTGATCCTCCCCTTCTTCTTATCTCCTGCTAAGACATATCATGTGAAGTCACTCTTCACATGCTCACTTTGGTGTGTATTGCTAGAGAGGTTTTTTTTTTTTGTTTTTTTTTGGGAGGGGGGGGGGTGCATGTGATCAGCACAGGGCCAATCGGCACTGTCCAGACAGAGGTCAGGGGTTCTGCATCCTCCTAGAGAAAACTCCTCCTACAAGCTTTAGCCAGTGCTCTGCTGGACACTGATAGAAGTCACAAGACTGCTATATACTGCTGATGAGAAAAGGTATTTAGCAGTTTATATTTACTAAAATAATTACACTTCCATGTTCTGTGTACTGTGCGAGACCAGATATAGTTAATGCAGAATCTGGGGAGACCAGATATAATGAATGCAGGGTCCGGGGAGATCAGATATAGTGAATGCAGTGTTCTGGTAGATCAGATATAGTGAATGCAGGGTCCGGGGAGACCAGATATAGTGAATGCCGGGTCCGGGGAGACCAGATATAGTGAATGCAGGGTCCGGGGAGACCAGATATAGTGAATGCAGGGTCCGGGGAGACCAGATATAGTGAATGCCGGGTCCTGGGAGACCAGATATAGTGAATGCCGGGTCCGGGGAGACCAGATATAGTGAATGCAGGGTCCGGGGAGACCAGATATAGTGAATGCCGGGTCCTGGGAGACCAGATATAGTGAATGCAGGGTCCGGGAAGACCAGATATAGTGAATGCAGGGTCAAGGGAGACCAGATATAGTGAATGCAGGGTCTGGGGAGACCAGATATAGTGAACGCAGGGTCTGGGGAGACCAGATATGATGAATGCAGGGTCCGGGGAGACCAGATATAGTGAATGCAGGGTCCGGGGAGACCAGATATAGTGAATGCAGGGTCCGGGGAGACCAGATATAGTGAATGCAGGGTCCGGGGAGACCAGATATAGTGAATGCAGGGTCCGGAAAGACCAGATATAGTGAATGCAGTGTCTGGGGAGACCAGATATAGTGAATGCAGGGTCTGGGGAGACCAGATATAGTGAACGCAGGGTCCGGGGAGACCAGATATGATGAATGCAGGGTCCGGGGAGACCAGATATAGTGAATGCAGGGTCCGGGGTTTAGTAACACTTTAATATACCAATAAAACATTTCAATGTATGCATTGATATCTAAATTGTCAATATCAGCAAAACAAAAGTGCTGATCACTTAATATGTTGCTGTTTTGTACACTGTTCCCTTTTCCTTTGTACTACTTAAAAGACAACTTACAATTATTTAAAAGATGAACATTAAAGTGTTACTAAACTCACAACAGTAAAGTCAGTCTGTATATGCAGTAAAGCATGCTTGTTATACTCACTGTGGAACCTAAGGGGTTAATCCTCTGCATTGTGTAAAAAGGCCGTTTGATCCTGTCTTCTCTGATCCTGCCTTTCTTCTATTGTCCCTCATCCATCTACCATAATTAGAGCAGCAGTGGCAAGTCTGCAAATGCTCTCCCAATCAGTCCAGACAGAGGGTCAGGGGTTATGTAGCCTCATAGGACAGTCAGAAGAAACCAAAAAACTCCTACAAAACTAACCAGTGCTCAGCTGGACACTGACAGAAGTCACAAGAGTGCTATATACTGCTGAGGAGAAAAGGTATTTAGCCGTTTATATGAAATAAAATAATTGCATTTCCATGTTCTGTGTACTGTGGAAGATTGGATATAGTGAAGGCAGGGTCCTGTGTTTAGTAACACTTTAAGAATATACATGATATATATGTTAACAATAGAGCATTCACTTACACTGATACATATATTAGACCTAAAAAAGGGTCATCTATGGAAAAAAGAAGTTAAAGGCGTTTGGTTCCACAAGAGGGAAAATTGGGAACTGTTAACGTAATCAGGATGCTCACTGTTAAATGAAAAAAAAAAAACTTCTATGCCAGCCTTTCTTAACCTTTTTTACCCAAAAGGAGCCCCGGAAATTATTTTTCAATCTCAGAGACACCACTGCAAAAACATGTTCATTGGAGGTGAGTGGGAAAATACCCCTTACATTAGTGGTCAGTGGGAAGAATGTCCCTTAGATTGGTGGCTAGTGGGAAGAATGTCCCTTACATTGGTGGTCAGTGGAAATAATGCTCCTTACATTGATGGCCAATGGAAAGAATGTCCCTTACATTGGTGGCCAGTGGAAAGAATGCCCCTTACGTTGGTGGCCAGTAGGAAGAATGCCCCTTGCATTGGAGGTTAGTGAAAAGAATACCCTTTACATTGGTGGCTAGTGGGAAGTATGTCCCTTACATTGGTGGATATTGGAAAGGTTGCCCCTTATGTTGGTGGCCAGTTGAAAGAATGCCCCTTATGTTGTTGGCCAGTAGGAAGAATGCCCCTTGCATTGGGGGTCTAGTGAAAATAATGTCCCTTATATTGGTGGCCAGTGGAAAAAAAAGCCCCTTACATTGATGGCCAGTGAAAAGAATGCCCCTTACATTGGTGGCCAGTGGAAAGAATGCCCATTACGTTGGTGGCCAGTAGGAAGAATGCCCCTTGCATTGGAGGTCAGTGGAAACAATGCCCTTTACATTGGTGGCCAGTGGAAAGAATGCCCCTTGTGTTGGTGGCCAGTAGGAAGAATGCCCTTTACATTGGTGACCAGTTGAAAGAATATTCCTTACATTGGTGGCAAGTAGGAAGAATGCTCCTTACATTGGTAGTCAGTGGAAAGAATGCCCCTTACATTGGTGACCAGTGGAAAGAATGCTCATATAGTGGTGGTCATAATGCCACCGTTGCAGACAGCTAATAAGAACATTGGCTTCCTGCAGCTGGCTCTGTCAAGTGGTGTTGATGACCCCAGAACTATCCATGCACCATCAAATGGGAGGTTAATCAGCCACAGCTCAAGGAACCCCTAGCAACCTATAAAGGAACCCTAGGTGTCTACGTAACCCTGGTTGAAAATGGCTGCCTTATGCTATCAAGGTTGATTTAAGGTGGCCATACTTCCCATACCTTCGCTCCAATATTGAGTCCACTCCTGAGCGCCCCTCTTGCGTGTCTCTTAGTCTCTGCTGCCTTCTGCTTGAAATGAAAATGAGGAAGTGGTGTATTGTATTTTAACAGCAATGCTGTTCTTCCACCTAACACTCATTTAGTTTCACATACTGCAGTGCACAAACATAAGAAACAACGTGGTCTCATGAGAATACCATTCACAATATAATATACAGACAGTGAATGTATAGGTTTTTTAAAATGGACAATGTTTTTTTTTTTTAGCTATACGTATATATGTAAATCTGTCATGTACCCCCATACTGAAATGTATGAGGTGCCTCTTGGGCTCTCTGCAAGACTGCATTTAAAGCTGGACTCCAAAAAGATAAAAAAGAGACAAATTAAATGCATGTCTATATTTGCTAATACTCCGCTAAATGCTATCCTTCTTATCCAAAGAAAATCCATACACATCCACTACTTAATGGCCCTGTAATTTGTTTTTCATGAAATAGTTTCTTGTATTTTTCTGCCTCCATGAGCTCCCACACCTCTCCTTTTCCATATATTTGGAACGAGCAGTGTATGTTAGTTGAGGTCATGTACACTGCTCTATGCAAACTGCAATCCCCATAGTCCATCTCGGGAGTGAACAAGAGAGGGTGGCCACGTTCCTTTATACAGTGGGACCATGGAGAATGAATGTAGCCACCCTCCAACAAGAAGTCAGACCACAGCAGCAAAAAAAAAAGAAGGAATTTGGAGGTTTAGAGGAGGATGAGAGCAATACAAGGGACTTTCTTGATTTAAAGCAGATCTTCACCCTTATCAGGAAGTTTCCTCCTGTCATTTTCTGCAGGCAGCCAGTAGTGGGTGGAGCCTGTTTGGTCCCGCCCACAGCTCTGCTTTCTGCACAGGCTATGTAAAGCATAGTGATGACATCACAGTTAATTTTATAAGATAATATCTGGGTTTGCAAAGGCATTTCATGCATATGAAGTGTGTTTATATCCTTTGTGGCTATATTGAGGATTATATTTAACCAATTCCTTACTGGACCAATTTTGACACTTCTCTCATATATGTAAAAATCAGTGTTTTTTTTCCTAGAAAATTACTTAGATCCCCCACACATTATATATATATATATATTTTTTTATCGGAATTTGTGCAGCAATTTTATAAACACAGTTTTTTTGAAAAATACACTTTAATGATTAGAAAAAAAAAAACCCACAATATATAACCCAATTTTTTAAAAATATGAAAGATGATGCTATGCCAAGTAAATAGATACCCAACATGTCATGCTTTAAAATTGCGCATGCTTGTGGAGTGGCGCCAAACTATGGTACTTAAAAATCTCCATGGAAGACAATTTAAACATTTAACCAGGTTACCAGTTTAGAGCTACAGAGGAAATCTAGAACTAGAACTAGAATTATTGCTCTCGCTGTTCGCACCCATACCTCACATGTGTAACTTGAACACCATTTACGTATGCGTTCACCACTGCGCACACGCGCATGAGGAAATGGGAGCGCTTAAAAGGAATTTTTTTTAATTACTTTTTTTTATTTTTACACTGTCCTTTTAAAAAAGAAAATGTTTTGACCACTTTTATTCCTATCACAAGGAATGTAAACATCCCTTGTGATAGAAATAAGCAGTGACAAGTCCTCTTTATGGAAAGATCTGGGGGTCAATAATTGATCTAGTGCTTTAAAAAAAAAAGGCCTTGTTTACATTAGGCCAGAACCCGGAAGTGACATCATGATGTTGCTCTGGTACTCCACTTGGACCACTTTTATCAGTTAGAGAATCACTGCCTGAAAAAAAAAACAATACGGGGTTATGGCACATTGTTACAGCCATAACCCCGGTACTCCACTTTGCACTGAGGACGTCTTTTCACTATGGCCTGGTTGGGAAGTGCACTGCTCAAAAAAATGAAAGGAGCACTTTGAAAACACATCAGATCTCAATGAGGAAAAATCTCATGCTGGATATCTATACTGATATGGACTGGGTAATGTGTTAGGAACGTAAGGATGCCCCATCGTTTGATGGAAATGACAATTATCAACCTACAGAGGACTGAATTCAAAGACACCCCAAAAATCAAAGTGAAAAAATGATGCAGCAGGCTAGTCCATTTTGCTGAAATTTCATTGCAGCAACTCAGAATGGTCCTCAGTAGAATGTATGGCCCCACGTGCTTGTATGCATGCCTGACAACGTCGGGACATGCTCCTAAGGAGACAACGGATGGTGTCCTGGGGTATTGCCCCCCAGATCTGGACCAGGGCATCACTGAGCTCCTGGACAGTCTGAGATGCAACCTGATGGCATCGGATGGACTGAAACATGATATCCCAGAGGTGTTTTATTGGATTTAGGTCAGGCGAGCGTGGGGGCCATTCAATGGTATCAATTCCTTCATCCTCCAGGAACTGCCTGCATACTTTGTCCACATGAGGCCAGGCATTGTCATGCAGCAGGAGGAACCCACTGCACCAGCTTAGGGTCCAACAATGGGTCCAAGGATTTCATCCTGATACCTAATGGCAGTCAGGGTGCCATTGTCCAGCCTGTAGAGGTCTGTGCGTCCCTCCATGGATATGCCTCCCCAGACCAGCACTGACCCACCACCAAAACGGTCATGCTGAATGATGTTACAGGCAGCATAACGTTCTCCATGGATTCTCCAGGCCCTTTCATGTCTGTCACATGTGCTCAGGGTGAATCTGCTCTCATCTGTGAAAAGCACAAGGCGCCAGTGACAGACCTGTCGGTTCTGGCGTTCAATGGCAAATGCCAATCGAGCTCTATGGTGCCGGGCAGTGAGCACAGGGCCCACTAGAGGGTCTCAGGCCACCCTCATGACGTCTGTTTGATTGTTTGGTCAGAGACATTCACACCAGTGGCCTGCTGGAAGTAATTTTGTAGGGCTCTGGCAGGCCTCATCCTGTTCCTTCTTGCTCAAAGAAGCAGATACCAGTCCTGCTGATGGGTTAAGGACAATCTACAGCCCTGTCCAGCTGTCCAAAAGGAACCGTCTGTCTCCTGGAATCTCCTCCATGCTCTTGAGACTGTGCTGGGAGACACAGAAAACCTTCTGGCATTGATGTATTGATATGCCATCCAATACTGTATTGATGTGCCATCCTGGAGGAGTTGGACTGCCTGTGCAACCTCTGTAGGGTCCAGGTATCACCTCATGCTACCAGTAGTGACACTGACCCTAGCCAAATGCAAAACTAGTGAAAAACAGTCAGAAAAGATGAGTAGGGGAAAAAATGTCAGTGGCCTCCACCTGTAAAACACCATTCCTGTTTTGGGGGTCATCTCATTGTTGCCCATCTAGTGCACCTGTTGTTAATTTCCAAACACCAAAGCAGCTGAAACTGACTAACAACCCCCTCTGCTACTTCACTGACCAGATCAATATCCCAGGAGTGTCATTGACTTGATGCTAGACTCTGATTAAAAACTGTTCCTTTAATTTTTTGGAGCAGTGTAGTTAATTAATATTTATTTGTGTGTTGAGTTCAGCTTTAAAGTGGACCATCACCACATATTACATTTTACTTTCCACGACTTCCCTACCCCTTCCCTGATATACAATTGGATTTTTTTTTTTTGGGAGGGGGGTTGTTAAGTACCTTTCTAGTGGGTCCTGAGATGCCACTTCTGGCTTTCCCACATAGGTGAGAACGATATACCTTCCCCCAAATTCTCCTGGGATACTGATGTCACCTATCCCAGGAGGCTTTGGGCAATCTCCGCCAAACTGCACATGCGCCAAAGTGTGTCACTGGAACCCAGAAGACACATCCGGCCTCCTGATGACATCAGAAGAAAAGATGGCGGAACAGCAGCTTACATCAGAGAACGCTGGATTCACTGCACAGATGAATATATACTTTTTTAGGACAATCCAGCTGTCAAGGGAAGAGCAAAAAAAGGTTATGTTTCTGTTAAATTCTATCTATGCAGTTTACAAAGAGACCTGTTTTTTTTTTCTGCTGCAATTTAACCACTTCAAGTCTGGACACTTTCACCCCCTTCCTGTCCAGGCCAATTTTCAGCTTTCAGTGTTATCACACTTTGAATGACAATTGCGTGGTCGTGCAACACTGTACCCATATGAATTTGTTAGCATTTTTTTGAGACAGATAAAACTTTATTTTGGTGGTATTTATTCCCCCCTGGGATTTTTATTTTTTTGCTGTGTAAATGAAAAAGTCCAAACATTTTGAAAAAAATAGTGTTTTTCTTATAAAATTTTGCAAATAAATAATCTTTCTTCATAAATATTGTCCAAAATGTATTCAGTTATCTTTTTAGTAAAAAAAAATAACCCAAATTAGTTTATAATCAAAAATTATAATTTTAAAAACCATTTTTTTACAATTTTATTTTATATCATTATTTATGATTTGTTTTTTTTTTTAACATACCATCGCCCTAGCAGTACAGTGTCACCATAGTGACACTGTACTACTTGTGGGGGGGTGATGAAGATTTTTTTTTTCTTTTTTTACACTGATTGCTTTTACACCCATAAAGGCTGTAAAAGCAATCATTTCTCCTTCTCTCTGGCTGCATTCTTGCAGCCACTGAGAAATACTGTGCGAGCTGTGATTGGTCACAGCTTGTCACATGGTACAAGGCTGTGTTGTATAGTCTTGTACCATGTGATCTCTGTGATCATTCATGATTTCAGTAGTAGTAAGCAATGATATCAGAAGTGACATCTTGTTTACTACTGTTCATGTGATCACTGATGGGCCAATCAGTGATCACATGATCGGGACCTCACACAGAGGTCCCGTACAGCAATTGGGACACAGCGGGCACCGTATTGCGGTGCCGTGTGCTCCCAGGGAGCGCGCACAGGCAGTGAATGCGGAGGCCGTTTATAAACATCCACCCACTTCTGCACTGCTCCCGTCCGGCCGTTTATGTACATGGACCAGACGGGAAGTGGTTAATACCACTACAGATCTTTCTCCTCTCTCAGGACAATAAAAGTAAGAGAGAAGGAACTGCTGCACTCCAAAGAAGCAGTGTATAGAAGAAACAAAACGGCTTCAGCCTGGCTCTTCCCAGGCCACGTTTCCGACGCGTTTCACCCCACCCACAGGGTATAGTCAAGGGGTCATGGACAATGAAAGTAGAAGCAGCAGACTTATAAGTTCATCACTTTTCTCTCTCCTTCTATCAGCATGCACTGTGAACTGCTTGGCTCTTTGTGCTGCTTCTTCCTCTGTCTGCCTAAGCTTTGCTGCACATAATCATGTAAAATGCAAAATCATTTCTCTTTAAAAAAAAAAATATTTTAAATGCTATATTAATAAATACAGGGTTCTGTCTTTTGGTGCTGCCTGGAGTTTCGTGTTACCTCTTTTTTTTTCTCTCTTTGTCTGGTGCCTGGTGATTTAGCACCTAGGCCGTTTACAAATCTTTAGACGTTTTGGGTTCATTAAAGATTTTCCCAGCAGTCATTTCAAATTTGTCCGACTCTTTTCTGGAGGGTTTCTCCCATTTTTTAAACACCGTCTTGCTATATCATTCAAATTCTCAACAACGCCTTCTAGAAGAAAGAGACAACGTACCTATCTCTCGGGTCAATTTTTTTTTTATATACAGAGGCAGCGAATGAAAAATGACACGGTGCTTCATCCACAAAGTAAATATTGAACCGTAAAAATTGAGTTTACTTAAAGTCAAGACAGAGGCAGGTTTTCAATTTTTTCCTGGAACATTGTTGGTTATAGATCACCAACTCCAAAATGTACAATATGCAGTCTCCATTCCGGGGAGATAGCTTTCCTATATGCGGCTGATGTCCTCACTACTCATCTCACTGAAGGATTCCACGAAGCCTCGACTAGCCCAGAAATCTATAGGCTGCACCTAGCATCACAGCAAATGAAAGGACAATATGCGATATCTTAGTGATTTATATATAAATATATATATAATATGGGGTTGATTAACGCCGGCCGAACGCAAATCCCCCTTTAATATCAAACTTTCTTTGGCTGGGTTCCCAGATCCGCCTCCTACCCAAGGCCATGGAGAAATTATGTGATTATCTTATGTTCTTCTGATTCTCATTCATGTGAAATGAACGAACTTCTCAATTCAATTTTAAAAGAAAAGTTTGAAGCCACTCCAGCTGCTCTCCTATTCTACAAATTAATAAACTTGTGATAACTATTATTTGTAATTATTGTGGACTTTAATATTCAGTTCTTGAGTTCCCAGCTCCGCCCCTTCCCAGAACCATGAAGAGATCAAGTGGTTCTCTTATGTTCACTGATTCTCACTCATGTTAAAGGAATTAACTTGGCAGGGTATATTACAGAAGTAAAAGAAACATTTGCAGCCACTCCTACTTTATTATCAAACTGAGTTCCCAGCTCCCAAGCATACCCTTGCCAGGGTATGAAGAGTATAAGCGATGCTCTTATGTTCCTTTGCTGATTCTCAGTCATGTAAAAGGATTGAACATCTCAACCATGGAGGAGTAAATTTTAAAAGTAAATTCTGCAGTTACTCCACCTTAAATATCAAGCTCTCTTCAGCTGAGTTCCCAGCTCCGCCCCCTTGCCAAGGCCATGAAGAATTCATGTGATTCTCTTATGTTCTTCAGCTGATTTAAACTCATGTGAAAGGAATATACTTCTCAAAAAATGTAAAAGAAAATTCTGCAGCCACTCCACTTGCTCTCCTACTCTACAGAGAAATAAAGTTGTGATAAAAGCCTATTTGTAATCATTGTGGACTTTAATATTGAGCTCTCTGCAGTTGAGTTCCCAACTCCACCCCCTTCCAAGGACCATGAAGAAATCAAGTGATTCTCTTATGTTGTCCTGCTGATCCTCGCTCATGTTAAAGGAACAAACTACTCAGCCATGGCCCGGTAAATTTTAGAAGAAAATTCTGCAGTCACTCCACCTTTTAATATCAAGCTCTCTTTCGCTCCCCAGAGTTTCCAGCTCCACCCCCAAATTCATGTTGCTCTTTATGTTCCTACGGATTCTCACTCATGGGAAAGATATAAAATTCTCAACAGAAAGTTTGAAAAAAAATTCTGCAGCCACTCCACCCTCTCTACACTTGGGAAAAAAGCTTCATTGTACACTTTAATATCAATCTTCAGCTGAGTTCCCAACTCCGCCCCCTCACTAGGGTCATGAAGAATTTAGGTGAAGCTTTTATGTCTATCTGCTGATTCTCATTCATATTAAAAGAATAAACTTCTCAATAGAATTTTTAAATTCTGCTGCCACTCCACCCTCTCTCTACACCTGGGATAAAAGCTTCATTGTAGACTTTAATATCAATCTTCAGCTGAGTTCCCAACTCCGCCCCCTCGCTAGGGCCATGAAGAATTTAAGTGATGCTTATGTTTATCTGATGATTCTCATTCATATTAAAGGAATAAACTTCTCAATGGAATTTTAAAATTCTGCAGCCACTCCACTTGCTCTCCTACTCTACAGAGAAATAAAATTGTGATAAAATCCTATTTGTAATCATTGTGGACTTTAATATCGAGCTCTCTGCAGTTGAGTTCCCAACTCCACCCCCTTCCAAGGACCATGAAGAAATCAAGTGATTCTCCTATGTTGTCCTGCTGATCCTCGCTCATGTTAAAGGAACAAACTACTCAGCCATGGCACGGTAAATTTTAGATGAAAATTCTGCAGTCACTCCACCTTTAATATGAAGCTTTCTTCCGCTCCCCAGAGTTCCTAGCTCCGCCCCCGAATTCATGTTACTCTTTATGTTCCTAAAGATTTTCACTCATGGGAAAGAAATAAACTTCTCAACAGAACATTTGAAAGAAAATTCTGCAGCCTCTCCACCCTCTCTACATTTGGAATAAAAGCTTCATTGTAGACTTTAATATCAATCTCTCTTCAGCTGAGTTCCCAACTCCGCTCCCTCACTAGGGTCATGGAGAATTTAAATGATGCTTATGTCTATCTGCTGATTCTCATTCATATTAAAAGAATAAACTTTTCAATGGAATTTTAAAATTCTGCCGCCACTCTACTCTCTCTCCACATGGGATAAAAGCTTCATTGTAGACTTTAATATCAATCTTCAGCTGAGTTCCCAACTCTGCCCCCTCACTAGGGTCATGAAGAATTTAGGTGAAGCTTTTATGTCTATCTGCTGATTCTCATTCATATTAAAAGAATAAACCTCTCAATGAAATTTGAAAATTTTGCAGCCACTCCACCCTCTCTACACTTGGGATAAAAGCTTCATTGTAGACTTTAATATCAATCTTCAGCTGAGTTCCCAACTCCGCCCCCTCACTAGGGCCATGAAGAATTTAAGTGATGCTTATGTTTATCTGCTGATTCTCATTCATATTAAAGGAATAAACTTCTCAATGGAATTTTAAAATTCTGCCGCCACTCCACCCTCTCTCCACTTGGGATAAAAGCTTAATTGTAGACTTTAATATCAATCGTCAACTGAGTTCCCAACTCCGCCCCCTCACTAGGGTCATGAAGAATTTAGGTCCAGTTTTTATTTCTATCTGCTGAATCTCATTCATATTAAAAGAATAAACTTCTCAATGGCATTTTAAAATTTTGCAGCCACTCCACCCTCTCTACACTTGGGATAAAAGCTTCATTGTAGACTTTAATATCAATCTTCTGCTGAGTTCCCAACTCCGCCCCCTCACTAGGGCCATGAAGAATTTAGGTCAAGCTTTTATGTCTATCTGCTGATTCTCATTCATATTAAAAGAATAAACTTCTAAATGGAATTTTAAAATTTTGCAGCCACTCCACCCTCTCTACACTTGGGATAAAAGCTACATTGTAGACTTTAATATCAATCTCTTTTCAGCTGAGTTCCCAACTCCGCCCCCTCGTTAGTGTCATGAAGAATTTAGGTCAAGCTTTTATGTCTATCTGCTGATTCTCATTCATATTAAAAAAATAAACTTCTCAATGGAATTTTAAAATTTTGCAGCCACTCTACCCTCTCTACACTTGGGATAAAAGCTAAATTGTAGACTTTAATATCAATCTTCTGCTGAGTTCCCAACTCCGCCCCTTCACTAGGGTCAAGAAGAATTTAAGTGATGCTTATGTTTATCTGCTGATTCTCATTCATATTAAAAGAATAACTTCTCAATGGAATTTTAAAATTCTGCCGCCACTCCACCCTCTCCACATGACTGTGATCACGAGACAGTCTCACTTTAAATTTTATTACGGCGGCGGCATCAAAGAAATCAAGTCGTGATAAAAGCTTATATGTATTGGAGTAAAAGAAAAGGAAATCTGTACAGGAAGATGAAGATGCTTCTGCTATGACATTTCCTAAAATATTTCACAGTCCAGTGATTTTTCATTTCTTTATAGTTAAAGCTTTTTCATGGCATCTCCAGCTTACCGCCGGTATTGATTGTAGAAGAGAGAATTCATTTCTGTAAAAGCGGCCTGGTTTCTTTGGGTAAACAATGACTTATCTCTTTAGTGTTTTGTATTCTAGAAGGGAGATTTTCAGTTATTATCGTTCTTACAGCGTGTATGCTTTAAACCTTATTTCACAGAAAATCGCTCTTATTGTCTGTTGTCACTTTCACAGTTTTCATACACAGATAACTGTGATCGGCTTAATCCGAAAAAAGCTGCATTCACACCGTGGGGGGGATACATTAATGCATGTACCTCAATGCACAGCTTTTCATGCGTTAAGGCACACTGCTAAACCTAAAATAAAACATTTATTAAATTGCAGCTTACTAATTCTTGGATGTGATGGTTTCATTAGTTTTCTTTTTTAGGCTTTCTTTCCTTTTTTTTCACCTGGTGATGCAGCCGGTGAGTCTGCTTTTTTCTTTTTTTTTTAACCGGTTCTGCACCGCACTATAACAGAATACTGGCGGCACGGGTGTGCAAAATCACGTATATTGATTCACTGCCTCGTCAGTCACTGGGTCCAGGCCGGTGATTACTCGCCGGCACCCGATGATCGCCGAGTATTTACGACGGGGGAGAGACCTGTGTATAAACAACACAGATCTCTCCCCAGTCAGCTCCTGCACACTGCACTGCAGAGCAGGGGCGAACTGACAACTCATGGGGCCCGCAGGCAATAGGGGATCATGGGGCCCCTGTATCCTCACCCACACTCAAATCACACCCAAAAAAGCCTATGAAAGGTACCAGGGACATCTCATGGGGCCCCCTACTGACCCCGGGCCCTCGGGCAATGCCCGAGTTCCCCAATAGTCAGTCCGCCCCTGCTGCAGAGCCATACAAAGCAGTGTGCTTGCAGTGAGGCACACACAGCACACAGTGAAACAGCACACAGTTAACCCTTTGCTCACCCCACATGTTAACCCCTTCCTGCCCAGTGCCATTAGTACAGTGTCAGTGCTTTTTCTTAGTACTGATCACTGTATTGGTGTCACTGGGGATGTCAGTGACACCAAGTCAGTTCCCCCCAGTGTCAGAATGCCTCCCGCAGTCCCGCTATAAGTCGCTGATCGCCATTACTAGTAAAAAAAGAAAAAAAAAGTTGCAGTATCTACACCGCCATTTGTAAACGCTATAACTTTCACTTAACCAATTAAGTTGCACGTATTGGTATTTTTTTGTTTAGCAAAGATATGTAGCAGAATACATTTCAGCCTAAATTTATGACAAAATTTGATTTTTTAAATTTTTTTTACTGAACATGTTTAATAGCAAAAAGTCAAAAATATTGTTTTTTTTTTCCTCAAAATTCTTGGACTTTTTTGTTTATAGAGCAAAAAATAAAAACGCACAGGCGATCGAAAACCACCGAAAGAAAGCTCAATTCATGGGAAAAAAAGAACATAAATTTCATTTGGGTGCAGAGCTGCATGACCACACAATTGTCAGTTAAACTAAGCAGCGCCGTATCGCAAAAAATGGCCTGGTCAGGAAGGGGGGTAAATCCTCTGGAGGGCAAGGGGTTAACACAACGAGCTGCCCTATGGAAGTAGCCGATAGAAGGTTGAGGCTAGCCATTTAACAATGACAGTGGTGCTTACAATGATCAACTTTTGGTATTTAAAACTGCATTAAAGAGATATTAACCCTTTCGCTGCCAGGTGCGTACGGACCTGACAGCGGGGGAAGGGGGGGGGGGGGTTACACACAATCCAGGTCCTGCAGCCACCAGAATTGTGTCTAAAAATGACAGGCAGAAGCTATGTTGCCGCCTGATTGCTTCCAAAGCCCCTGATACCGGTGCCCCTCCCCTCACGTGTGCACGTCTGCCATGTATTCAGGCTCCGCTTGCCCATCTGCGGGCCCGGGGAGTGCTATGGCGGGTGCTGGCGGGTGGAGGGGGAGGGAGGAGAGCAAACGAACGTCCGCTCTCCTACCCTTTTTTCTGCGACCCGGAAGCGACGGCTGCGGTCTGCATTGCGGAGCCCAGAAGAGACATTGGGGGTCTTTTAGATCCTGCATATCTCATTAAAGAAAAACCTGTCATCTAAAAAAACATAACATGGGGGACTTTTTATCCCCTATGTGATGAAAAAAAAAAAATTAAGTAACAAAAAAAATTTTTTTTGCAAAAAACATATATTCCCTCCCCCCCCCAAAAAATGTTGATTTCGATGCACATTACCAATCACCGCGCCCGCCTGAGTGGGAACAATTCTAGCACAAGACCTTCTCCGTAACTCTGAACTGATGACCTATGGGGACTTTTGAAGCATCGTCTATAGAAAGTATAGGGGACTGAAATTTGTTGCCATTTCATAGGTGCGCAAAATTCAAGGTTTGGTATGTTGGGTATCAATTTACTCGACACAACCTCATCATCTTTTATATTTTACCAAAAATGTAGGTAATTAAGTGCATTTGTTTGTCCTAAAATTCACTTTAGTGTGTTTCCTTGACCTTTGCGGTAATATCGTGTGACATAAAAAATTTGAACTACGACTATTTTATTCTCTAGGGTCTCTGCTTTCAGAAAATATATCATCTTCATATAATCTTCAGGCCTAAAATAATTTTTTGAAGCATGTGCAAGATAAAAAAAAAAGCAAAAACGGCTCTGGCAGTGAGAGGGTTAAACCCAAAAGCAAACATTTATTATAATGTGGCGTACCAATGCTTAGATGTGATGGCTGCATTCATTTTCTATTTTTTTAGGTTTTTTTTTTTCTACCTGGTAGTCATTAAGTCTGTTGTTTTTCAATAGAATAAGCTGTCCTGCAGATGTAGCAGTCAGAGGGTTGAGACAAATCATATAACGCTAGCAGGGATGCTTTTATTTTTTTATGTAAAACATTTATCCGAAAAGTGTGACTTCAGTTTGTTAGTGTATTTAAATATGCTACTACATCTAACTCTCCCCTCCCCCCAGACTGTTAACCATTTCAATACCGTGCAATTTTACACCTTCCTGCCCAGGCCATTTTTCAGGTTTCAGCGCTCTCACACTTTGAATGACAATTGTGCAGTCATACAACATTGTACCCAAACTAAAATTTTATCATTTTCTTCACACAACTAGAGCTTTCTTTTGGTGGTATTTAATCACCGCTGGGGTTTTTATTTTTTGCTAAATTAACAAAAAAAGACCAAAAATGTTGAAAAAAAAACACGTTTTTCTTTGTTTTTGTTATAAAAGTTTACAAATAAATAATTGTTCTTCGTAAATTTAGGCCGAGATGTTTTCTGCTACATCCAAATTAGGATGTATTATTTAGTTTGTAGGAAAGTTATAGAGTTCACAAATTATTGGATAGATCTGAAAATTGATCAATCCTGAAGTACTGACAGCCAATTTCTTGAGGTCCAAGAATGTCAGAACAGTACAGATATCCCCAAATGACCCCTTTTTGCAGAGTAGACAGTCCGACGTACTTCATAAGAGGCATGGCAAGTTTTTTGAAGTTGTATTTTTTTTGTCATAATTTTTCAGAAAATGAAAAAATTTAAAAAATTATTTTCACAATTTTTTTTTTTACATACTGTCACCAGTGCAGTACAGCGTCATCATATAACTGGCATGGCGGTGATCAGGGACACTGACTGGTGTACACCCCGGAAAGCTAAACCATTTTTGCGGCCGCCAAACGGCTATAGGCCGGGCGGCTAATGGTTAATGCTGCTGTCCAAAAGTGTCTCTGTTGCTCCTTCATCCAAAGTGGGGGCGCCCTAATACAGGAGGTGTGTTACTGGCCAGATCACAGGTGAAAATCAGGGAAAAGCCTAAAGAAAAGAAAACGAATGCAACCACCACATCTAATGATTGGTAAGCTGCAATATGTTACATTTTTGGTTTTGGCTTTAATACCGCTTTACCCCAGCTTCACACCTATGCGTTTCCCGCAGCACCTTACATTTCATGGAAATGCACAGCAGTCCATTTAACATGATCTCCTATGGGACAGGTTCCCATCTCCGCGTTTTCACCCGGTGCATTTTTTGGAAAGGGTCAGGGACTTTTTTAAACGCAAAACGTTTTTGGTTCAATAGACTTCAATGGAGGTGCTGCAGAAAAGCACATAGTGCGTTTTTTATTCGTGTTTGATGTATTTTCTGTTTTAATCTGCCCAGCAACAAGTAAAAAAAAAAACGCAAAATGCATCATAAACGCGGCAAAAACGCATCAGAAATGCATGTGTAGAAACGGATCAAACACAAACTGCATAGATGTGAACCTAGCTTTAAGGCAGCTCGCTCATTAAGGCCTGGCTCACACTGGTGCAATTTCAGATGCGACTTGGGTCACACTGAATTACATGACATTGCTTCCAGAGGTGCCTGTTCACATCAATGCAGTGAAACTTGCGATTTGGGAAGTGGCCCTGTGCTAGTATGGTACAATTTACAGTGTGATTTGGCCCCATAGAATATGCAAACCACATCCTAAACGCAACCAAAGTTGCATCAAGGCCACATGACATAATTACAATGCAAATTCCATCAAAATCACATTGAAGTAGGGTGAACACAGCCTCAGGAAAACTGTACTTGCACTTTTTTCGACAATGCAACATACCACCATGGGTAAGGCGATGGTGAACTGGCGGCGGCACCACCAAACGGAATTACTGACTTGTCCTCTGTACTCAGATCCCCGGAGCCATTTTGGGTTAGCCTGTGTCAGATTGGACACAAAGCTCTCTTGAGATTTGGGTACCCAGTTTGGACACAGGAAGGCCTAATATAGCCCCTGCCGGGTAATTGTAGCTCACCCTGCAAGACGAGTAATACCCAGATAGGGAGAGGTTTACCCTCTTCTAACTCTGCTAAAAGCTTATCTGTACATGGACACATAGGCTTCTATGGAGTTTAGGAGCTTTGGAAAAAAATGCTAAAAGCTTCTAAAATCAAGTTTAGGAGCTGCTTGTGTACATGAAGCCTTAATTGTGTATTGAGGATTGCAGAGCTGCATTCATGTGAGTCTTTTATATTTGCCTGGACTTCACCATTAAAGGGTTTTGTATTTTTTTCGTTTTTCTGTATATTATTCAGGACTAGAAGATATCATTTAAAAATGCACTTTTAGTCAAGTATAATTTATTACATACCCGCGTTTCCTAGTTACTACTTTCATCCAGCAGGAAGATCTCTGAGCTTCCCTCCACATGAGTACCAGGCTACACTTAACTGCTTTGCTGAAAAAAGAGCCTGTTTACAGAACTGAATATCTAAATAGCTGAATGACCAAGCTATGTCCTGTGTAACTCCATATAGAGTTTTTAGCTAGAGGGACAAGTTAATCAGTTACAACTGTGTTCTCTCTAGAAAACCCAGACTGCAGTTAAACATTCCAGGTCATGGGTGCTTTCTGTTTTAAGTTTATTTAAAAAGACATAAAACAACAATTTTTTTAGTGTAAATTTAACCCTTTCATGACAAAAGTTAATTGATGTCTAGATGCCCAGACCAAATTTAGCAGCAATAACTCCATTATTAATCTGCATAACTAAGATTTTATAAATATATATATACACACTATATTGCCAAAAGTATTGTTCCGCCGACCTTTACACACACATGAAATTTAATGGCCCCCCAGTCTTAGTCCGTAGGGTTCAATATTGAGTTGGCCCCGCCCTTTGCAGATATAACAGCTTCAACTCTTCTGGGAAGGCCGTCCACAAGGTTTAGGAGGGTGTCTATGGGAAGGTTTGACCATTCTTCCAGAAGCACATTTGTGAGGTCAGGCACTGATGTCGGGGAGGAGGCCTGGCTCACAGTCTCCGCTCTAATTCATCCCAAAGGTGTTCTATGGGGTTGAGGTCAGGACTCTGTGCAGGCCAGTCACGTTCCTCCACCCCAAACTGGCTCCTCCATGTCTTTATGGACCTTGCTTTGTCCACTGGTACGCAGTCATGTTGGAGCAGAAAGGGGCCATCCCCAAACTGTTCCCACAAAGTTGGGAACGTGAAATTGTCCAAAATGTCTTGGTATGTTGACGCCTTAAGAGTTCCCTTCACTGGAACTAGGGGGCCAAGCCCAACCCCTGAAAAACAACCCCACACCATAATCCCCCCTCCACCAAACTTTACACTTGGCACAATGCAGTCAGGCAAGTACAGTTCTCCTGGCAACTGCCAAACCCAGACACGTCCATCGGATTGCCAGACAGAGAAGCGTGATTGGTCACTCCAGAGAACAAGTTTCCACTGCTCTAGAGTCCAGTGGCGGCATGCTTTACACCACGGCATCCGATGCTTTGCATTGCACTTGGTGATGTAAGGCTTGGATGCAGCTGCTCGGCCATGGAAACCCATTCCATGAAGCTCTCTACACCATGTTGGTGTGCTAATCTGAAGGCCACACGAAGTTTGGAGGTCTTTAGCTATTGACTCTGCAGACAGTTGGCGACTTCTGCGCACTGTGCGTTTCAGCATGCACTGAGCCCGCTCTGTCATTTTATGTGGTCTACCACTTCGTGGCTGAGTTACTGTTGTTCCCAGTTGCTTCCATTTTTTTGTAATGCCACTAACAGTTGAGCGTGGAATATTTAGTACCCAGGAAATGTCACGGATGGACTTATTGCACAGGTGACAACCTATCACGGGACCACGCTTGGAGTCACTGAGCTCCTGAGAGCGACCCATTCTTTCACAAATGTTTGTAGAAGCAGTCTGCATGCCTAGGTGATGATTTTATACACCTGTGGCCATGGAGGTGATTGGAACACCTGAATCACATGATTTGGAGGGCTGGCCCAATAATTTTGGCAATATAGTGTATGTCCCATGCTGAGAAGGTTGGTCTTAGTGGTGGTTTGCTGTGGGACAGATAATGATGGGAAGCCCCAAATTTTACAGTGGTCACCAGAACAATAATGTAGGTGAAGGAGAATCACCTACTAGTGTTGTGGTGACATCTAAGAGGGGATTTCTGCACACTTTGGAGAAATCGTCTTTCACTTCCTGCTGTGTCACCAGGAAAGAAGTTACACTCCAGACATTTACTTGTTTGTTTGTTTTTGTTTAACCCTTTGCTGCCCAAAATAATTCAGACACTTCTCACATACATGGAAAAACTGCATTTTTTTAAACTAGATGATTACTTGAAACCCCCAAACTTTGAAGCATAAAGGAAAGGCCCTGGAGAAAAAAATGGTGGTTGTTGCAATTTTTTATGCAGCACGATATGTAAAAAGCTGCGTAAATTGATGGCGCTATATAAGTATCTGAAATAAATAAAATAAATAAATTTGCACAGCAATTTTTTAAATGCACATTTTTGGGGAAAATATGCTTTATTTTTTAGTGCAATTTGGTGAATTATAGTACACACAAGCAGTAATACCCATTTTTTTTGTAAAATATAAAATATGATGTTACGCCAAGTAAATACATTCCTAACACGTCACGCCCATGGAATAGCGACAAACTGCAATACCTAAAAAATCTCCATAGGCGACGCATAAAAAGCCTTTACAGGTTACCAGTTTAGAGTTAGGGCCGGTGCACACTATAGAAATGTAGTCCAGATGCATTCTGGATGCATTTCTGCATGCACTTTTTTTATGCGTTTTTGTTGCATTCCACTGTGTTTTTTATGCATTCCAGATTTTTTTCCCCCTCTCTTTTTTTCCTTTTAACCTCCCTGGCGGTATGATTATTTCAGATTTTCGGTGCTGAAAGCGGTACCATTATTTTGGATGGAAATATGTAGTTTTTTTATTGTAGGCTGTAATATTTAGGAATAACTCACTGAAATCTGTCCGAACAAGAGTCTGTTAAACATCCCGGGTATGATAAAATTTGAAACACGAAATCATAAATTATAATTTAATAAATAATCATAATAAATAATAATATAATAATATTACATATAATCAAACCAAAAACACTGAAATTTGAAATATTGCGCCAAGTTCACACATCGCTGAGCAAAGACACTTTTTGGACGCCTTGGACGTTTCTCAGTTTCCAGGCAGAAAGAACAGTAAAAATGCAGGCAGGGCGCCGGACAAAGCACTCGGGAGAAAATGTATGTGAAATGGGTTGAAACAGCAATGTTTTACTATGTAAAATCGTTTTGAAAAAAAATGACATTTTTTTAAAATTTTCAAATTTCCTGCCGCCGGCGGCGCCCGTACGTCCCGACGTCACAGGGACTGGAACACAGAAGCCGGATGCCGGCATCAGCCGGAGGACATGGCCGGGGACGCTGCAGGGGACACATCGCGGGAGCGAAGGACAAGGTAAGCTCTGCAGGGACTCCCTATGCAGCGCCGCATGGTAAGCCCGAGTGTAGCTCGGAGTTACCGCTTTTGGTACTGACATTTTACCCCGAGCTACACTCGGGAACACCGTTAGGGAGGTTAAAAAAGGACATGTGCATTCCAGTTCTGGTTTCGGTGTGTTCCGGTGCCTTTTTGATGCGTTTTACCGTGTTCCAGTACAATTCTGTGCAGAAAAATTGCAGCCTGTTCTACTTCTTTTGCTGCAACTGAAACGCACTGGAACTGCAAGCACTGATGTGAACTTTGACACTGACAACCCTTAAACCTACTTTCTGTGTGTTTTAATAACTACTGCAGTAGGGAACAGACACAAAAAGATACATTCAGCATCTTTGCAAATAACTGTTCTGTATATTCGGCGCATTTGAAGTCTTTATACATATGATTATATAGGTATCACATGAATATTACAATTGTACTTTTATGGTAACACGGGGCATTACATACTGTAGGCAGGCTAATTTCTAATCACGACTTGAAGGAATGCAAATGTAATCAAAACATTATTAGTGCACAATGAGCGCAGTGTACAATACATAGGCAAAGCATACAAAATAGAACACAATTTTTTTTACAGAATTTACAAATTTCCTTTACAGGTGCTTTAATTTTTCTTTTTTTTTAATTATTTGATTTATAAATTAATTTTTTATGCTCTATTTTATATATTTTTGCAACTTATTGCTATCACAAGGGATAAACAATGTCACTTGTAATAGCATGGGCCGTGACAGGTCCTCTTTGTGGAAAAATCTGGGGTCTATTAGATGATGGGTAAGTGAGGGAATCTCTCTGGTGGGGACACCGATGACAGTTAAATTACTTTGTAAAGCTAAAATAACCAAAAAGTACAGGGCTATTCACTAACGATTGATCAATCAATCGAATACACATTACAGTCATTATGTGACAAATTGAATCATATATAAATAAAGTGTACCAATACAAAAAAAAAAAGTGAATTCCAGCATTCTTAGTCCTCATGCACACGGGACGTTTTTACAGCGGCTGTCTTTTGCTTTTGATGTTTTTTTTCTACAGCTAGTAAACCCCCCAGCATGTTGTCCTATGTGTCCATGCACACATAGACTGTAATCAGCATTTTTTGGCTGGAATGTTTTTTGGCTGGAAAAAAAAAGACTAGTGGGTTTCTAGAGGAGTTTTTTAGCTGTAAAAACGCTCCAATGCAGAAAAATGCAGCAAAATGTGGTAAAACACAAGAAACCGGTGATTTTGGAAGTTTTTTGACCCAAAAAAATTTATTTTGGTAAAAAAACTCTAAGAAACACAAACGGCAAAAAACATCACTAAACGCTAATGCAAAAACGCTGAAAAACTCACATTTTTAACATGACTTTACACAACTAACGTTACCAGCGTTATCAAAACGTCCCGTGTGCATGAGGTCTTATAGTCTGTGAAAATCACATCCAAAAGTTTGTGCGATTTTCATGAACTATTAGAATGTTGAAATTCACATTTTTTTAAAATTATTTTTATTAGACTTTATTTACATGTATGAATTTGTTTGTCGCATAATGCATGTAATGCGTATTTGTTGATGTACTTTTATTTTTTGTTTAAATATTTTGTTGCATATGGATTAATTTCATTATTAGTGGCTGTTCCTGCACTTTTTGGTTATTTTATATTTTATTTTATTTACGGTAAAGTGATATTACTTTGCATGCTTGCAGCCAATTTTTCATTATTTTTTGTTATGTTTATGCACTTTTAACCACTTGCCCGCCAGAGGATTTACCTCTCTTCCTGAACAGGCCATTTTTTATACGGCGCTGTGTTACTTTAGCTGCCAATTGCGTGGTCATGTAATGCTGTACATAAATTATATTTATGTCCTTTTTTCCACACAAGTAGAGCTTTCTTTCGGTGGTATTTGATCACCTTTGTGTTTTTTATTTTTTGCGCTATAAAAAAAATAGACTGACAATTAAAAAAAAAACGATATTTTTGACTTTTTGCTATAAAACATATTCAGTAAAAAAATTTTAAAAATCAAATTTCTTCATAAGTTTAGGCCAAAATGTATTCTGCAACATGTCTTTACTAAAAAAAAATTAATTGGTTTACGTGAAAGTTATAGCGTCTACAAATGGCAGTATATGTACTGGAATTTTTATTTTTTTATACTAGTAATGGTGGCGAACAGCGACTTATAGCGGGACTGCAGGACTGCGGCTGGCATTCTGACACTGGGTGGCAACTTTCTGTCACTTACATCCCAACGACACTAATACAGTGATCAGTGTGCTGTGTGTGTTTTACTAGGGAGAAATACACAGCAGCATGTCCTTGTTGTTTACACACAGGTCTCTCCCCTGTCAGTTCTACATGGCGATCACCAGGTTCTGCCGGGAATCTCCGGCTGGGACCCAGTGATGGATATCCCTAGCCGCCAATGGCGGAGCGTGCGCCCCCTACCCGGAAATGCAAATCACATATATATGTGATTTTGCCCAGCCCTGCCGCCTTGTAAAAGTAGTTCTACTAAAGGGCAGCGGGCAAGTGGTTAATAGTTGACTGTGTTTTGGTGGTGCGGAAGTTGGATATTTTTTAGCTTTCTTAAAGAGGAGTTCCAGGCTCCCCCCCAAAAAAAGTCGGAAGCTACAAATACTGTAGTTGCTGACTTTTAGTATAAGGACACTTACAGTACCTGTCCAGGGGTCCAGTGATGTCCTGACTCTGAGCCAATTTTTCAATCTGCTTCGGCTGCCGGCCTCCTCAGTAAGGGAAACCGGAAGTGAAGCCTTGTGGCTTCACAGCCGGTCCCATATTGTCCATTCGCGAGACGCGCTTCACTTTGTGAATGGTCCAGCAGTCTTCTGGGACCTGTGAAGTGTCCCAGAAGGCTGCGGGGGAAGAAGGGCGGGCAAACTTCTGGCTCAGATTACTGCGGCGCATCTGATTGGAAGTCAAAACCAGGTACCTGCTCTCCCCTCCCCCAAAACAGTGCCAATTGTAGCAGTGGAGGGGGATGTAAGGAAGCAAAACTTCCCCTTTTGGGTGAAGTTCTGCATTAAGCTAAATTCCTTGATAAGCAAAGTGTGAAACTCTGCCTCTGTCCAGGAGCTTCCTGTAATAAAGACCACTCACTGCTGCTCTCTCTCCTTGTGCAGGGTGACTGGTCTTGTCTCCGCCCCCTCCTGTAGTTTTCTGAAAGCAGCCTGTAGTGGGTGGAGCCTGCTGCATCCCTCCCACAGCTCTGCTCTCTGCACAGGCTATGTCCAGCACAATGATGATGTCATTGCTCTTTTATATGGCAATATCTGGGTTTGCAAAGACATCTGGCACACACAAACTGGATATATAGTAATATTCAATACATTATTTAAAAACACTGCTGAAAAAAATCAAAGGAACACTTTAAAAACACATCAGATTTTAATGGGGAAAAATCTCCTGCTGGATCTCAATACTGATATGGACGGGGTAATGTGTTAGGAACGTAAGGATGCCCCATCGTTTGATGGAAATGACAATTATCAACCTACAGAGGACTGAATTCATAGACACCCCCAAAATCAAAGTGAAAATATGATGCAGCAGGCTAGTCTATTTTGCTGAAATTTCATTGCAGCAACTCAGAATGGTCCTCAGTAGTTTGTATGGCCCCCACATACTTGTATGCATGCCTGACAACGTCGGGGCAAGCTCCTAATGAGATGATGGATGGTGTCCTGGGGTATTCCCTCCCAGATCTGGACCAGGGCATCGCTGAGCTCCTGGACAGTCTGAGGTGCAACATGGCGGTGTCGGATGGACCAAAATATGAAATCCCAGAGGTGTTCTATTGGATTTAGGTCAGGCAAGCGTGGGGGCCATTTAATGGTATCAATTGCTTCATCCTCCAGGAACTGCCTGCATACTGTCACCACATGAGGCCGGGCATTGTCGCGCACCAGGAGGAACCCACTGCACCAGCGTAGGGTCTGACAATGGGTCCAAGGATTTCATCCTGATACCTAATGGCAGTCAGCATACCATTGTCTAGCCTGTAGAGATCTGTGCATCCCTCCATGGATATGCCTCCCCAGACCAGCACTGACCCACCACCAAAACGGTCATGCTGAACCATGTTACAGGCAGCATAACATTCTCCATGGCTTCCCCAGACCCTTTCATGTCTGTCACATGGGCTCAGGGTGAACCTGCTCTCATCTGTGAAAAGTACAGGGCGCCAGTGGTGGACCTGCCAGTTCTGGTGTTCAATGGCAAATGCCAATCGAGCTCTATGGTGCCAGGCAGTGAGCACAGGGCCCACTAGAGGACGTCGGGCCCTCAGGCCACCCTCATGAAGTCTGTTTCTGATTGTTTGGTCAGAGACATTCACACCAGTGGCCTGCTGGAGGTCATTTTGTAGGGCTCTAGCAGTGCTCATCCTGTTCCTCCTTACACAAAGGAGCAGATACCGGTCCTGCTGATGGGTTAAGAACCTTCTACAGCCCTGTCCAGCTCTCCTAGAGTACCTGGCTGTCTCCTGGAATCTTCTCCATGCTCTTGAGACTGTGCTGGGAGACACAGCAAACCTTCTGGCAATGGCACGTATTGATCCATCCTGGAGGAGTTGGACTGCCTGTGCAACCTCTGTAGGGTCCAGGTATTGCCTCATGCTACCAGTAGTGACACCGACCCTAGCCAAATGCAAAACTAGTGAAAAACAGTCAGAAAGGATGAGTTGGGAACAAAATGTCAGTGACCTCCACCTGTAAAACCATTCCTGTTTTGGGAGGCATCTCATTGTTGACCATCTAGTGCACCTGTTGTTTAATCCATTAACACCAAAGCAGCTGAAACTGATTAACAACCCCCTCTGCTACCTAAAGCCGAGTTCCAGCTAAAAAAACAAAAATAAAAGTCAGCAGCTACAAAAACTGTAGCTGCTGACTTTTAAAATACAGACACTTACCTATCCCTCGGTCCAGCGGTGTCCTCACCATCGCTGGTTTCACCGTCTGTCTTCTCTCCCTGGCACCGGAATCTTTAGTATGGGCACCCAGCTGTGACAGCTTGCGGTTTCACATCCGGGTGCCCACTGCGCATGCACGAGAAGCGCTGCGCTTTGTGAATGGCCCTGTAGTCTTCACGTGTAACAGAAGACTACGGGGAGAGAGGGTAGAAGGACAACTTCCACTACCGATCGCCTAGGTGAAGAAAGTGGGAGCGGGTACCCGCTCCCCAAAGGTGCCAATCCTTAATGAGGAGAGGGGACAAAGCATTACAGTGGAACTTCCCCTTTTGGGTGGAGCTCCGCTTTAACTAACCAGATCAATATCCCAGGAGTTTGATTGACTTGATGCTATACTATGATTAGAAAGCGTTCCTTTAATTTTTTTGAAGTAGATTAGGGAAGGGTTAAAGCATAGTTCAGGTTTTCGTTTCGGAACCCTTCACTTCCTGTGTGGTCACTGAGACAGGACGCGAGGTGAAATCTCCCCATTAGGGACACAGACAGCAACATGGGGCTGACATGGGTTTGAATCCTTCCTCAAAAAAAAAAAAAAAACAACTTTGGAGTTCTGCTTTAATTTTTTTTAAGACACTCTGGGGAAAAAATGTTTTAAATATTACTTTAATACGCTTACATAGATGATTTTTTGTTCCTAGAACACCTGCATGTGGTCGTAACCACGAGTCGCATTTTTATTGGTTGATATTAGTATTTCTCAAGAGGACAGTATTTTTTTTTATTCACAGACGTATTTAGCTCCGTGCGACTGAATAAGTTACAGACCTCGGCGACTACTAATGCGCTTATTATCCAGAATGTGAAGCTGGAGCTCTGCTCACCTGGGAACAATGTTAGTTTTATCACCTGATGTAATTCAACTCAACAAATCTTCTGCCATCAGAATCTGCATGACTGCTGTGTGTATTAAAGAGGACATTTCTTGTGCAGCCAGCGCTTGGATCCCCATTTCTATAAAGGGGATCTAAAGAGAACCTGTCACTTTGCTCACTCAAGTTAAAGTGACAGGTACTCTTGATATGGCATACCCCCTGGCCTTCATGCACTGGTACTGACCTTCCCTGTGAGTCTAAGGCTAGGTTCACACCAGGGGCGGACTGACCATTTAGAAACTCGGGCACTGCCCGAGGGCCCGGGGTCAGTAGGGGGCCCCATGAGATGCCCCTGGTACCTTTTTCATAGGCTTTTTTGAGTTTGGGCAAGGACACAGTGGCCCCATGATCCCCTATTGCCTGGTGGCCCCATGAGTTGTCAGTCCGCCCCTGGTTCACACCTATGCAGTTTGTGTTTGATCCGTTTCTGCGGTGCTTTTTTGCACATGCATTTTTGACAGGTTTTCTTTCTTTCTTGTTGCTAGGTAGATGAAAACGCAAAATGCATCAAAAATGCATCAGATCGCAGCAAAAATGCACTACATGCTTTTCTGGAGCATCTCCCTCGAAGTCTATAGAACCAAAAATGCAACTTTTTTCATTTAAAAAGGTGCCTGACCCTTTCCAAAAAAAATTCATTGGTTGAAAACGCAGAGATGTGAACGTGTCCCATATTAAATCATGTTAATTGGACTTCTGCAAAACGCTTCGGAAAATACGTAGGAGTGAACCTGGGGTAAAGCCTGGATAAGCTCTGTGCTGGTCATTTAAACTCTCGGTTCACATATATGTGAATTTCGATGCATTTTTAACCAAATCAATTTGCAAGATATGTGAACCAAAAGGCTTGTGCAGCCTGGCCGCAGTGCGATTTGAAAAAGAGTCTTGGGTATCTTTCAGTCCAGTTAAGGCATGATTTCCAATCTCATACACTTTAACTATTAGCATTGGAATTGCACCTGAACTGCTGAACAACATCGAACAGGACCAGGCTTTAAAAACACACTGCAAACCGGCCCGGCACATATGTGAACCCTGTCTCAGAGCTTTTACAGGGTATACACAAGCAAAATCGCACCAGACCGGGCTTTAAAAATGCACTGCAAACCGGCCTGGCAGATACGTGAATCCTGTCTCAGAGCTTTTACAGGGTACACACAAATAAAATTGCACCAGACCGGGCTTTAAAAACACACTGCTGCCTGGCCCTCCACATATGTGAACCCTGTCTCAGAGCTTTTACAGGGTATACATAAACAAAATCGCACCAGACTGGACTTTAAAAACGCACCGCTGCCTGGCCCTGCACATATGTGAACCCTGTCTCAGAGCTTTTACAGGGTACACACAAACAAAATCGCATTGGACCAGGCTTCTATATATATATACCCACATCTCTGCTCTCTGCACAGGCTATGTTCAGTACAGTGATGATGTCATTGTTACTTTTCTTACGACAATATCTGGGTTTGCAAAGGAATTTGGTGAACACAAAGCGGACTGATATCCTGTGTGGATTTTAAGGAATATATTTAAAAAAACCTTTTATACCGCCACTGCTGCTCTTGTGCGGAGTGACTGGTCTTGTCTCCACCCCCTTCTTTAGTTTTCTACAGAAGCCCATAGTGGGTCCCTCTCATAGCTCTGCACAGGTTATGGTTAGCCCAGTGATGATGTCATGTCTACTTTTACAAGCTGATATCTGGGTTTGCAAAGGCATTTGGTGCACACAAAGCGGTTTTAAATTCTTTGTGACATTTGAGGAATATACTTTTTTCTAAAGATGTTGTGCCTGGAATTTAGCCTTTAAGCTGAATTTTAGATATGATCCTTATTTTATACTGCAGTGATCCCCACAGTCCTGTACGGAGTGGCTGCCCTTCCACATAGTGACCACTGCTGCCGATCATAGAAGACCTCACAGAATGCCTTGTGCTCATTAAAAAATACAAGGCATTTTGTGAATGGAGGTGGTGTTAAGCAAGCACCTTCCCTGTGATCAGTGTGCAGAAGGGAAGCCACTTGGCACAGGACCCCGAAGATGGCAACGACTGCTGGAGTAGTGGCAAATACAACTTTTGTCACCTTCCACAGTGGTCCCCCAAGTATAAAATATGCATACTTATAGTGGTCCAAGCTGAATCAAATTAACTATGTAATAAAGATCCTATCTGGAGTTCAGTTTTAGTCTCAGTTCACACTACTGCTACCCGAAAGTCGCGTGACTTACTGTGTGACTTTGCCAGGCGACTTGAGTACTTCTTTGAAGCAACTCTAAAGCAACTTTCAGGGATGGCCTGGGTAATCCTCCTGTAATGTCGGATCCAAATCACCTCAGTATACCGTAGGTGAAGATCTGACTTGGAGGTGACTTCTATTAAAGTCTATGGGCACAAGTTGGATAGAAGTCACCTTGCAGTAGTACAGAAATCTTTTCTAAAGTTTGTAGCACCTTCAGTAGTGCTAATTAATACCGCTCTTATTGACTAACATGGGATTTAACATGTCATGCGACTTGTGGTCTCACAAGTCACCCCTCACCCCTCACAAATGTGAACTGAGCCTTAAGGTTGTTATGCATGACCAGAGGTTGCTCCTTATTGGCCATCTTAATATGATGCTTATGAAAGGATTAGGCAATTGTTGGAAGATGGACTTTATTGGTACCACATGCACCCAATGCACCAATTATCAAAAAAATTACAATTTTATTACATGTTCGACCATAAGCAAAAAAAAAAAACAAATTTATAATCCTACATCCACATTTGATCCAGAGGAAGGCAAAAAACCCAGCAAATTATGGTCCAATTTGCTCCTGCAGGGGAAAAATTCCTTCCTTATCCCCTGAGAGGCAATCGGATATTCCCTGGATCAACTTTACCTATAAATGTTATATCCAGTTATATTCTGTGTATCTAAGAAAGAATCCAGGACATTTTTAAAGCAATCCACTGAGGGAGTCTATTCCACATTTTCACAGCTTTTACTGTGAAGAAACCTTTCAGTATTTGGAGGATAAATTTATTTTCCTCCAGACGTAAAGAGTGCCCCCTTGTCCTCTGTGATGACCTCAGGGTGAATAACTCTACATCTAGTTCACTATATGAACCACTGATGTATATATACATGGAGATCATATCCCCCTTATGTATTATACATGGAGATCATATCCCCCCTTATGTATTATACATGGAGATCATATCCCCCCTTATGTATTATACATGGAGATCACATCCCCCCTTATGTATTATACATGGAGATCATATCCCCCCTTATGTACTATACATGGTGATCATATCCCCCCTTATGTATTATACATGGTGATCATATCCCCCCTTATGTATTATACATGGAGATCATATCCCCCCTTATGTATTATACATGGAGATCGTATCCCCCCTTATGTATTATACATGGAGATCATATCCCCCCTTATGTATTATACATGGAGATCGTATACCCCCTTATGTATTATACATGGAGATCATATCCTCCCTTATGTATTATACATGGTGATCATATCCCCCCTTATGTATTATACAAGGAGATCATATCCCCCCTTATGTATTATACATGGAGATCATATCCCCCCTTATGTATTATACATGGAGATCATATCCCCCCTTATGTATTATACATGGAGATCATATCCCCCCTTATGTATTATACATGGAGATCATATCCCCCCTTATGTATTATACATGGAGATCTTATCCCCCCTTATGTATTATACATGGAGATCATATCCCCCCTTATGTATTATACATGGAGATCGTATACCCCCTTATGTATTATACGTGGAGATCATATCCCCCCTTATGTATTATACATGGAGATCATATCCCCCCCTTATGTATTATACACGGAGATCATATCCCCCCTTATGTATTATACATGGTGATCATATCACCCCTTATGTATTATACATGGAGATCATATCACCCCTTATGTATTATACATGGAGATCATATCCCCCCTTATGTATTATACATGGAGATCATATCCCCCCTTATGTATTATACATGGAGATCATATCCCCCCTTATGTATTATACATGGAGATCATATCCCCCCTTATGTATTATACATGGAGATCTTATCCCCCCTTATGTATTATACATGGAGATCATATCCCCCCTTATGTATTATACATGGAGATCGTATACCCCCTTATGTATTATACGTGGAGATCATATCCCCCCTTATGTATTATACATGGAGATCATATCCCCCCCTTATGTATTATACATGGAGATCATATCCCCCCTTATGTATTATACATGGTGATCATATCACCCCTTATGTATTATACATGGAGATCATATCACCCCTTATGTATTATACATGGAGATCATATCCCCCATTATGTATTATACATGGAGATCATATCACCCCTTATGTATTATACATGGAGATCATATCACCCCTTATGTATTATACATGGAGATCATATCACCCCTTATATATTATACATGGAGATCATATCACCCCTTATGTATTATACATGGAGATCATATCACCCCTTATGTATTATACATGGAGATCATATCCCCCCTTATATATTATACATGGTGATCATATCCCCCTTATGTATTATACAGGGAGATCATATCCCCCCTTATGTATTTTACATGGAGATCATATCCCCCCTTATGTATTATACATGGTGATCATATCCCCCCTTATGTATTATACATGTTGATCATATCCCCCCTTATGTATTATACATGGAGATCATATCCCCCCTTATGTATTATACATGGAGATCATATCCCCCCTTATGTATTATACATGGAGATCATATCCCCCTTATGTATTATACATGGAGATCATATCCCCCCTTATGTATTATACATGGAGATCATATCCCCCTTATGTATTATACATGGAGATCATATCCCCCTTATGTATTATACATGGAGATCATATCCCCCCTTATGTATTATACATGGAGATCATATCCCCCTTATGTATTATACATGGAGATCATATCCCCCTTATGTATTATACATGGAGATCATATCCCCCCTTATGTATTATACATGGAGATCATATCCCCCCTTATGTATTATACATGGAGATCATATCCCCCCTTATGTATTATACATGGAGATCATATCCCCCCTCTTATGTATTATACATGGAGATCATATCCCCCTTATGTATTATACATGGAGATCATATCCCCCCTTATGTATTATACATGTTGATCATATCCCCCTTATGTATTATACATGGAGATCATATCCCCCCTTATGTATTATACATGTTGATCATATTCCCCCTTATGTATTATACATGGAGATCTAATCCCCCCTTATGTACTATACATGGAGATCATATCCCCCCTTATGTATTATACATGTTGATCATATCCCCCTTATGTATTATACATGGAGATCATATCCCCCCTTATGTATTATACATGTTGATCATATCCCCCTTATGTATTATACATGGAGATCATATCCCCCCTTATGTATTATACATGTTGATCATATCCCCCTTATGTATTATACATGGAGATCATATCCCCCCTTATGTATTATACATGGTGATCATATCCCCCATTATGTATTATACATGGTGATCATATCCCCCATTATGTATTATACATGGAGATCATATCACCCCTTATGTATTATACATGGAGATCATATCACCCCTTATGTATTATACATGGAGATCATATCACCCCTTATGTATTATACATGGAGATCATATCACCCCTTATGTATTATACATGGAGATCATATCCCCCCTGATATATTATACATGGAGATCATATCACCCCTTATGTATTATACATGGTGATCATATCCCCCATTATGTATTATACATGGAGATCATATCACCCCTTATGTATTATACATGGAGATCATATCCCCCCTTATGTATTATACATGGAGATCATATCCCCCCTTATGTATTATACATGGAGATCATATCCCCCCTTATATATTATACATGGTGATCATATCCCCCTTATGTATTATACAGGGAGATCATATCCCCCCTTATGTATTTTACATGGAGATCATATCCCCCCTTATGTATTATACATGGTGATCATATCCCCCTTATGTATTATACATGGTGATCATATCCCCCCTTATGTATTATACATGTTGATCATATCCCCCCTTATGTATTATACATGGAGATCATATCCCCCCTTATGTATTATACATGGAGATCATATCCCCCTTATGTATTATACATGGAGATCATATCCCCCCTTATGTATTATACATGTTGATCATATCCCCCCTTATGTATTATACATGGAGATCATATCCCCCCTTATGTATTATACATGGAGATCATATCCCCCTTATGTATTATACATGGAGATCATATCCCCCCTTATGTATTATACATGGAGATCATATCCCCCCTTATGTATTATACATGGAGATCATATCCCCCCTTATGTATTATACATGGAGATCATATCCCCCCTCTTATGTATTATACATGGAGATCATATCCCCCTTATGTATTATACATGGAGATCATATCCCCCCTTATGTATTATACATGTTGATCATATCCCCCTTATGTATTATACATGGAGATCATATCCCCCCTTATGTATTATACATGTTGATCATATCCCCCCTTATGTATTATACATGGAGATCATATCCCCCCTTATGTATTATACATGTTGATCATATCTCCCCTTATGTATTATACATGGAGATCATATCCCCCCTTATGTACTATACATGGAGATCATATCCCCCCTTATGTATTATACATGTTGATCATATCCCCCTTATGTATTATACATGGAGATCATATCCCCCCTTATGTATTATACATGTTGATCATATCCCCCTTATGTATTATACATGGAGATCATATCCCCCTTATGTATTATACATGGAGATCATATCCCCCCTCTTATGTATTATACATGGAGATCATATCCCCCCTTATGTATTATACATGGAGATCATATCCCCCCTCTTATGTATTATACATGGAGATCATATCCCCCTTATGTATTATACATGGAGATCATATCCCCCCTTATGTATTATACATGTTGATCATATCCCCCTTATGTATTATACATGGAGATCATATCCCCCCTTATGTATTATACATGTTGATCATATCCCCCCTTATGTATTATACATGGAGATCATATCCCCCCTTATGTATTATACATGTTGATCATATCTCCCCTTATGTATTATACATGGAGATCATATCCCCCCTTATGTACTATACATGGAGATCATATCCCCCCTTATGTATTATACATGTTGATCATATCCCCCTTATGTATTATACATGGAGATCATATCCCCCCTTATGTATTATACATGTTGATCATATCCCCCTTATGTATTATACATGGAGATCATATCCCCCTTATGTATTATACATGTTGATCATATCCCCCTTATGTATTATACATGGAGATCGTATCCCCCCTTATGTATTATACATGGAGATCATATCCCCCCTTATGTATTATACATGGAGATCATATCCCCCCTTATGTACTATACATGGAGATCATATCCCTCTTATGTATTATACATGGAGATCATATCCCCCCTTATGTATTATACATGGAGATCATATCCCCCCTTATGTATTATACATGGTGATCATATCCCCCCTTATGTATTATACATGGAGATCATATCACCCCTTATGTATTATACATGGAGATCATATCACCCCTTATGTATTATACATGGAGATCATATCACCCCTTATGTATTATACATGGAGATCATATCCCCCCTTATATATTATACATGGAGATCATATCACCCCTTATGTATTATACATGGTGATCATATCCCCCATTATGTATTATACATGGAGATCATATCACCCCTTATGTATTATACATGGAGATCATATCCCCCCTTATGTATTATACATGGAGATCATATCCCCCCTTATGTATTATACATGGAGATCATATCCCCCCTTATATATTATACATGGTGATCATATCCCCCTTATGTATTATACAGGGAGATCATATCCCCCCTTATGTATTTTACATGGAGATCATATCCCCCCTTATGTATTATACATGGTGATCATATCCCCCTTATGTATTATACATGGTGATCATATCCCCCCTTATGTATTATACATGTTGATCATATCCCCCCTTATGTATTATACATGGAGATCATATCCCCCCTTATGTATTATACATGGAGATCATATCCCCCTTATGTATTATACATGGAGATCATATCCCCCCTTATGTATTATACATGTTGATCATATCCCCCCTTATGTATTATACATGGAGATCATATCCCCCCTTATGTATTATACATGGAGATCATATCCCCCTTATGTATTATACATGGAGATCATATCCCCCCTTATGTATTATACATGGAGATCATATCCCCCCTTATGTATTATACATGGAGATCATATCCCCCCTTATGTATTATACATGGAGATCATATCCCCCCTCTTATGTATTATACATGGAGATCATATCCCCCTTATGTATTATACATGGAGATCATATCCCCCCTTATGTATTATACATGTTGATCATATCCCCCTTATGTATTATACATGGAGATCATATCCCCCCTTATGTATTATACATGTTGATCATATCCCCCCTTATGTATTATACATGGAGATCATATCCCCCCTTATGTATTATACATGTTGATCATATCTCCCCTTATGTATTATACATGGAGATCATATCCCCCCTTATGTACTATACATGGAGATCATATCCCCCCTTATGTATTATACATGTTGATCATATCCCCCTTATGTATTATACATGGAGATCATATCCCCCCTTATGTATTATACATGTTGATCATATCCCCCTTATGTATTATACATGGAGATCATATCCCCCTTATGTATTATACATGGAGATCATATCCCCCCTCTTATGTATTATACATGGAGATCATATCCCCCCTTATGTATTATACATGGAGATCATATCCCCCCTCTTATGTATTATACATGGAGATCATATCCCCCTTATGTATTATACATGGAGATCATATCCCCCCTTATGTATTATACATGTTGATCATATCCCCCTTATGTATTATACATGGAGATCATATCCCCCCTTATGTATTATACATGTTGATCATATCCCCCCTTATGTATTATACATGGAGATCATATCCCCCCTTATGTATTATACATGTTGATCATATCTCCCCTTATGTATTATACATGGAGATCATATCCCCCCCTTATGTACTATACATGGAGATCATATCCCCCCTTATGTATTATACATGTTGATCATATCCCCCTTATGTATTATACATGGAGATCATATCCCCCCTTATGTATTATACATGTTGATCATATCCCCCTTATGTATTATACATGGAGATCATATCCCCCTTATGTATTATACATGTTGATCATATCCCCCTTATGTATTATACATGGAGATCGTATCCCCCCTTATGTATTATACATGGAGATCATATCCCCCCTTATGTATTATACATGGAGATCATATCCCCCCTTATGTACTATACATGGAGATCATATCCCTCTTATGTATTATACATGGAGATCATATCCCCCCTTATGTATTATACATGGAGATCATATCCCCCCTTATGTATTATACATGGTGATCATATCCCCCCTTATGTATTATACATGGAGATCATATCCCCCCTTATGTATTATACATGGTGATCATATCCCCCTTATGTATTATACATGGAGATCATATCCCCCCCTTATGTATTATACATGGAGATCATATCCCCCCTTATGTATTATACACGGAGATCATATCCCCCCTTATGTATTATACATGGAGATCATGTCCCCCCTTATGTATTATACATGGTGATCATATCCCCCCTTATGTATTATACATGGTGATCATATCCCCCCTTATGTATTATACATGGTGATCATAACTGGTCCATAACTGGTCCTGGTATCTCTAGGATGGGTAGGTGATGTAGGATGGTGGTCATGGTGGGACATCTGCTTGTCTATGGCCAAACTTAGTCTTCACTGACATTTTGTCACTTTTCAGATGCTCACTTCCATATAATTTTTGAATTTTACAGCAATTTTACTTCTTGATTTTTCCTTTAAAAAAAAACAGTTTTGATGTTTCAGTTCGGAATGTAAAATATGCACTGGTCCATGTATTGCTATAGACATGAAAAAAACATTATTACAGAAAAAAATGCGTTTTTCGAAATGTACTGCTCTGGAGAGCAAAGATATAACTAAGAGTTTGAGGAATAAATGGAAAAAGAGTCATTGTAGTTCAGATTCCATGTACTGGAGAGTTTTACGGATGGAATGTGGAGAGAATTAATAAGGTGACAGCAAAGGTAATAGAACAGAGGTAATGGAATTACATGATCTCTGTCGTTATACTCTATTTCCACATAAAAGATAAAGGTTTGAAGAAGGCTGATAGTAGGAATAAGTTTAACAAATGTATGGGCATCACTTATATTAACCTATAGAAACATTTCCAGAAATTTTAAAGCCATGAAAAAAAGAAAAATAGGAAAAAGTTCATTGTGAACTAATTTTACAAATTGAAATAATTATGTTACACTGAGAACATGAAATGCACCCACCTCTCCCTCAAAAGCATTACAAAAAAGGCATGAAACCATCAACATAAAAAAAAAATCAGATTTGCCCCTTAGCACCAATAGCAATTAAAAGGGTAAGTAAGGGGCATTATTGACGCCGATAGGATATGGACATGGGGGGGGGCATTTAAAGGTTATAAAGATAAACAAATTTGTCAAATGTACCCTCTTACCTGTCAATGAAGAGGAGGACAGAAACTATCTACTGCAGGGGTAGGAAACCTTTCAGAGTTTGAGGTCTACCTGGACAACAGGGAGTAAAGCAAAGATCCCCTGGGGGGGGAGAGTTACTAGGCGACGCCCTTAAAAAAAAACCCACCCCCACCCCACAGTAGTGTCCTCTGTCCCCCTTTACATCACCCCTCACTGTATTGTCCTGTACCCCCCAATGCAGTGTCCTCTGCCCCCCTCTGTTCATCACCTCCCCTCCCGCTGTAGTGTCCTCTGCCCCCCTCCCCCCCACAGTAGTGTCCTGTACCCCCCAATGTTGTGTCCTTTGCCCCCCTCAGTAGTGTCCTATAACCCCAAAGCAGTGTCCCCTGCACCCTTTCACACCACGTCCCCCCTACTGCCATATCCTCTGCCCCCTTCCCCCCAGTAGTGTCCTGTACACCCCTTCACATCACCCCCCCCACTGTGTAGTGTCCTCTATCCTGCCCCATAGCAGTGTTCTCTGCTCCCCACAAAGTGTCCTCTGCCTCCAAATCACCCAAAGCAGTGTCCCCTGTCTTTTTATCATCAACATCCCCCCCACCGTAGTTTACTCTGCCCCCCTCCTACAGGGTCTCCTGTGTCCCCCCTCCTACAGGGTCTCCTGTGTCCCTCCTGTGTCTCTCCTCCTACAGTGTCTCCTTAGCCCCCCCCTCCTATAGTGTCTCCTAAGCCCTCCTCCCACAGAGTCTCCTGTGTCTCCCATCCCACAGATTCTCCTGTGTACCCCGTCCCACAGAGTCTCCTGTGTACCCCGTCCCACAGAGTCTCCTGTGTCCCCTGTCCCACAGAGTCTCCTGTGTCCCCCGTACCACAGAGTCTCCTGTGTCCCCCCCCCCCCCCACGGAGTCTCCTGTGTCCCCTGTCCCACAGAGTCTCCTGTGTCCCCCGTCCCACAGTCTCCTGTGTCCTCCGTCCCATAGAGTCTCCTGTGCCCCCCCCACAGAGTCTCCTGTGTCCCCCCTCCCACAGAGTCTCCTAAGCCCCCCCCCCACAGTGTCTCCTGTGTCCCCTTCATATCACACACACACAGGTAGCACTTCCAACACAGTGCTGAGTGGAAGGAGGGAGCAGGAGCTGCCAGAGTTCATAATACCAAGCTAATGATTGGTTGCTAGGACAGCCTTGAAACCAATCACTGAGCAGTTTCCTCTCCCGACCCCGCCCTCCATCCAGCACTATGCTGCCTCCTGCTCTCCACTCTACTGGTAACATGAGAGCATTGGAGGCTGGGGGGAGGCATAACTGTGATCACAACCAACCTGTCGGCTCCCCACGGATGACGGGTTGCCAACCCTCGATCTACTGTATCACAACAATCACCCAACTGTAGGAGGTACAAGATTGAGCCCAAAAGCAAGCTAAACTTGAGCCTATCCCCTGCAGTGCTCCCTAGTGGCAGAGATGCATATTTCTCTTGTTTGAGAACTGGGTTGAGAAGTACAGTGTTACTTGAATTGTATTCTAGGATTGTCTTATTGTCTTCAACTTGCAGTAATCGAAAACATTACATGAGTTCTCAGAAATCATTTATTAAAGTCTTCATGTTATATAGTTTGAATACCATGTCATAGATATATTATCTATTGTTGTAAAAGAACATATTCCATAGTTTTTTTTAATTATTCCAGAAAATAAAACAAAAAAAGGCTTTGTTTCTTCCTATTTTTTCAGCCTTTCCCATCTCTAGAAAGGACAAAGTGCATATCGCGGTAATGTTCATGCCCAAACAGCATGCAACCAGTGGGGAAGGAACAATGTGGGAGTCTGTATGTGCTGTAATTTCACCCTGTTTTTTATTGGTATAGTAAGCACAAGTGGAAAACAGTTCCTGGATGCATGCTGGTTGGAGTTATCCTTTAAAAGGAATGTATAGTCTTTTCAATGGCATTTTTAAATATTTATGTAAATGTAAAGGAGACCAACTTCATACGGCACTACCTGCCTGTAGTTTGCCTGTTCTCCCTGTGCCTGCGTGGATTTCCTCCGGGTGCTCCAGTTTCCTCCAACACTCCAAAGAAATGCGGAATGTTTAATAAATATGTAAAGCGCTGCATAAATTGATGGTAATGTATAAGTACCTGTAATAAAGAAAATATATACCCTTATCTAAGTGTGCTAGTCTTGTAAAGAACCTTGCTTTACATATACTCTGCAATCATATCTGTACATAGGCAGCAGCCATATTTGATCATTGCCTAGGCAGCCTCTACTTTGCAGCGCTACACAACACTTGTGCTTTACTGCGCCATCTCACACTGCCAGTCTATGAGTCGGCTGACCCATTGAGAACAATGAGCTCCCTGCATGACTGATATCTTTTTTTCAGGTAGAAAGTGGTTAGCCTCTGTACATATATATGTGAATTTGGATGCGTTTTGAACCTGCATTACATGTAAAATATAACACTTTTCTGCATCACAGTGCGATTTTAAAAAGGTTCCTGTGAGTTTTACAGTGCGGTGCAGGTGCAATTTCCAATCTGATACACTTTAATTTGGATCGGAATTCCACCTGCACCACAGGAACAAAATTGCTCCGCACCGGCTTTTAAAATTGCACCCCATTCCAGCCCACCTATATGTGAACCCAGGCATAGGGAGAAAAAAGGCAACCATGTATGGATCAATGTTATCTTGTTTAGCCTGCAGTCTGAATGAGACAAAAAAAAATGGTTTCCCCATCCATACTTAAAGTTTGGATGGAGGAATCTCCACTGTCAGCTTCTATATTCAGGCAGCCGTGGCTGCCAGAGTACTCGATCATCCAAACAAATGCTGCCACTGGTTGGCTGACCATTTTACACCCAGTTAAGTTGATTTTTGAATAGATTTTTGTTGAGTGGGGTGGTGCAGGGCAACCCACAGCTCAGATTATGGTCAAGTCAGCAAGAACAGCTACATAGTTAGTCTGGCTGAAAAAAGACAAAAGTCCATCCTGTTCAACAATAATAAAAAAAAAAGTTATAATCCTATACACACAGTTGATCCAGAGGAAGGCACAAAACCCAGCAAAGCACGATTAAATTTGCTCCTGCAGGGAAAAAATTCCTTCCTGATCCCCCAAGAGGCAATTGGATATTCCCTGGATCAACTTTACCTATAAATGTTAGTAGCCAGTTATATTCTGTGTATCTAAGAAACAATCCAGGACTTTTCTAAAGCAATCCACTGAGCTGGCCAGAACCAACTCTTGAGGGAGTCTATTCCACATTTTCACAGCTCTCACTGTAAAGAAACCTTTCTGCATTTGGAGATTAAATCTCTTTTCCTCCAGACATAAAGAGCACCCCTTGTCCTCTGTGATGACAAATTCGAGCCGTCTTTGGAGGCCTTAAATGAACTTTATGGTCACAACATACACTTTCATCTTCTAACAGCGTTGTGATGATGAACAGAAACAATAGTATATTCTTGACAATCCAATGTAAGCTTACTTAATAAAAATTAAAAATAAAAATAATCTCCTTCCATGTCCTGCCAGTCTGATGACCATCTGTTTCCACAACTTCCTTGATTTTCTGAATGCTTTGCAGTTTCTCTTCTACTTTTTTCTATCCATTCCTAAGGATCTCCCAAAGTGCCTTCTTATCAGTGAGCAGAGATCCCTGTACTGACTCCGCCTCCTGACATTCAGCACCTGGCAGGCTCTGTGAAATGTGTGACACATCAGTGCCTAGGGCTTATTTGTATATGACTGCACTAATAATTCAAAATGTATTCTCATTAACCGCTTTCCTGCTGCCCTATAGCAGAAATACTGCTATAAGGCGGCATGGGTGCGCAAAATCACGTATATATATACGGCCTTGGCTGTCACTCACCTGACCGGTGATTACTTGCCGGCACCTGGTGATTGCCAACTATTACCGACGGGGGGGACTGTTTGTAAACAATACAGATCTCTCCCCTGTCAACTCCAGCACACTGCTTTGTATGGCTCTGCATAGCAGAGCCATACAAAGCAGTGTGCTTAACAGTTGAAAGCACAGACACAGCTTACTGTGAAACTGCACACTTTGATCGCCCCAGATGTTAACCCCTTCAGTGTGCATGAGCTGACCGGGAGGAGAACTGTTTTGTTTTCAAACAGTTCTCCTCCCTGTTGGAGATGCTCGGCAATCACCGGGCACCAGAATATCATAGCTGCGGCCATGAAAGGTGGCGCAGGTAGGGCACTCGCTCCCTACCCGGCAATGCAAAATCACGTATATGTGATTTTGCACACCGTGCCGCCCTGTAGCAGTATCGGCAGTCACCGGGCACCAGTGTATCATAGCTGCGGCCGCAAAAGGTGGCGCAGGTAGGGCACTCGCCCCCTACCCGGCAATGCAAAATCACGTATATGTGATTTTGCACACCCGTGCCGCCCTGTAGCAGTATATCTGCTATAGGGCGGTTGGGAAGCGGTTAATAGCAAAAAGTAAAAAATACTGTTTTTTTTCTCAAAATTGCCTTTTTTTTAATAGCGCAAAAAATACAAAACGCACAGGCGATCAAATACACTAAAAGAAAGCTCAATTTCTGGGGAAAAAAAGGACGTAAATTTAATTTGGGTTCAGCGTTGCATGACCGCGCAATTGTCAGTTAAACTAATGCAGCATCGTAACGAAAAAAATGGCCTGGTCAGGAAGGGGGGTAAATCCTCTGGAGGGCAAGTGGTTAATAATATACTCCAGTTGGTCTTTTAAGGTGAACCTATCATCCACTTTAACCACTTCCCAACCAGGCCATAGTCAAAAGACGTCCTCGGTTGAAAGTGGCAATGTGCCACAACCCCGTTTTTTTTTTTGTTTGTTTGTTTTTTTCAGCCAGCGATTCCCTTTCTGCTAAAAGTGATTCTAGCGGCAGATTCACTGCCACTTTCCAGTGGTTCTCAGGCTTTCCAGGATGATCGGTGAGCACAAAAACTGATCTGACAATTGCGGCGGCTGGGCATAGAGATGAGTGAAGGACAGATGGCCTCCACTCATCTCTATGGCCTAGGAGGACCTAATGCAAACAAGGCCTTTTTTTTTTTTTTTAAAGCATTAGATCAATGCTTTTTTTTATATAATGCTTTACATTGTAGAGGAGAGATGTGAGGTCTTATTGACCCCAGATCTCTCCATAAAGAGGACCTGTTACTGCTTATTTTTATCGCAAGGGATTTTTACATTCCTTGTGATAGGAATAAAAGTGATTACAAAAATTTTTTTTAAAAGGACAGTAAAAAATAAAAAAAGTAATAACAAAAAAAGTTAAGCGCCCCGCCCCCATGCTTGCGCGCCCTGTCCCCCCATGCTTGCGCGCCCCATCCCCCCATGCTTTTGCACCCTGTCCCCCCATGCTTGTGCATAGTGGTGAACACATACGTAGGTCACATCCACATATGTAAATGGTGTTCAAACCACACGTGAGGTATCGCCACGAACGTCAGAGCAATAATTTTAGCCCCCTCCCAGGTTCCTGCATCTCAGCCTTCCTCACATCTTCCACCCGAACTCTCCTGCTTAGTCATACTTAAGGGCTGTCCTGACCCAATGCCAAGCCTCCTGCCTGGGTGATGGTCAGGATCCCTTAAGTATCAGCAGATCAGCCCCTCCTCACCCCCACCCACTGCTTCTAGAACCTTCTCCAAGTTTCTAGGGCAGGGGGAGGTATCAAGGACCTGATCCGTACAGCCTTTCAACCCTGACCTAAATTTGAGCCTCTGACTCAGCCCAGGCTGCTACCCAGCCTTTCTAGCTGGAAAAAAATGTAACTGCCCCCCGGCTATCTAGAGGGGCACCACATTAGCCAAAAACCATCTGTATAGAGAGAAAACAGGTGGCGCACTCACCTAGTGCATTATCCAAGTTTTTTTGTAGGAATAAAAGCATACTCACAGACGAAGCATGTATATAAAAAGCATAGAAAAATGACAATGGCCACAACGGCAGGCAAGGTGTTCTCACTGTCAGTGCGGTCAAATACTGACGCGTTTCGGGGACTAATCCCTTTCCTCAGAGCTGATAACCAGCCTGTATGGAGGTGAAGTAGCAAATAACCAGGGCTAGATGCCTTGGGAGCAAAGCTCCACCTCCTCTATTTGTTATAGGATGAGGGGTTGGAGGGGGTTATTTAAAGTGCAATCTTTTGTAGTTTTTATAATCATTGCCAGTGTTACTACTACGATTATTTTTATACATTTTATTTTACATTTTTTTTTTTGTTATTTATCTACATTTGCAGGTGCTATATTCATGTATTTTTAATAATTTTTTATTTGCTTTGTCTCTTAGTGCATGTATGTATCTTTGTATATGTGTATATGCATGTGCATATATGTATGTATATGCATTTATAAAAACTACAAAAGATTGCACTTTAAATAACCCCCTCCAACCCCTCATCCTATAACAAATAGAGGAGGTGGAGCTTTGCTCCCAAGGCATCTAGCCCTGGTTATTTACTACTTCACCTCCATACAGGCTGGTCATCAGCTCTGAGGAAAGGGTTTCGTCCCCGAAACGCGTCAGCCATTTGACCGCACTGACAGTGAGAACACCTTGCCTGCCGTTGTTGCCATTGTCATTTTTCTATGCTTTTTAGATACATGCTTCGTCTGTGAGTATGTTTTTATAATTCTTTCACTCCTACAATAAACCTTGGATAATGCACTAGGTGTGTGCGCCACCTGTTTTCTCTCTATACATATGGTGTTTGGCTAATGTGGTGCCCCTCTAGATAGCCGGGGGGGGGGGCAATTACATTTTTTTCCAGCTAGAAAGGCTGGGTAGCAGCCTGGGCTGAGTCAGAGGCTCAAATTTAGGTCAGGGTTGAAAGGCTGTACGGATCAGTTCCTTAATACATCAGCTCTGAGGAAAGGGATTCGTCCCCGAAACACGTCAGCCATTTGACCGCACTGACAGTGAGAACACCTTGCCCGCCGTTGTGGCCATTGTCATTTTTCTATGCTTTTTAGATACATGCTTCGTCTGTGAGTATGTTTTTATTATTCTTTCACTCCTACAATAAACCTTGGATAATGCACTAGGTGTGTGCGCCACCTGTTTTCTCTCTATCCAGTGACTGATTTCCCCGTCTGAGGAGGGCTGCACCCCTGAAGCATTTCCTTTGGTTGTCGCTGTCCTGGTACCCTTGGCTTCCCTTTTGGCTGTGCATATCCTGAGGCGCTGGAGAGTACATACAAAAACCATCTGTATGCCTCTCTGAAACTAGTATCTTTCTACAGTTGTGTTCCAAAGAGGCACAGAGAGGTTTTTTTGGCTAACAAATGTAATGCCATGGGTCTTGTGGTCTTCGCTCTTGGGCAGTGCTTTTACATTTAGACAAGTTCACTTTTCGCACAGCTCGATTGTCTCTCAATTAGCTCAGCCATGCCAGGGGTGTCACAGAGGGGAGGCCAGAAGGGCCTCGAGTTGGGTCTGGGTTGCTATATGAGCTTCTCTTCTCTATGTTGGGCAGCAGAGCAGAACCTTCCTTCGCCTGAGAATTGAATGCCGATAATGATACTGCTGGACTCGAGCTTGTGTTCCCAGTCTGTACGGTGTCTGGCTGAAAGCCAGGATGACACCTAATACCTTCATTCCTCTACTCAGAAGTCCAACCCTCTCCCTTTCCTGTAACACAGATCACCTGAGCATATGTAGTACTCCCTTGTGAGTCACTGGCCTTGTGTATTGAGATAAAAAAAGAAGGTATGATCTAGGGCAGAAGTCTCCAAACTTTCTAACTAAAGGGCCAGTTTACTGTATTTCAGACTTTAGGGGTGTGGGACTGTGGCTTATGAGAGTAAAGAATGCCCTGGTGTCAGTGGGAGTAAATATCATCTTTGATATTAGGAGAGGAATAATGCCCCATCGTTGGTGTCAGTGGGTGAAAGAGTGTCCCATTGTTGTTATCAGTGGGAGGAATAGTGCCCTATTTGGTGTCAGTGGGAAAAATAGTGTCCCATTGTTATCAGTGGGAGGAATAGTGCCCCATAATTGGTGTCAGTAGGAAAAAACGTGTCCCATTGTTGTTATCAGTGGGAGGAATAGTGCCCCATAATTGGTGTCCGTGGGAAAAAGAGTTTCCCATTGTTGTTATCAGTGGGAGGGATAGTACCCCATTATTGGTGTCAGTGGGAAAAAGATTGTCCCATTGTTGTTATCAGTGGGAGTAATAGTACCCCATAATTGGTGTCCGTGGGAAAAAGAGTTTCCCATTGTTGTTATCAGTGGGAGGAATAGTACCCCATAATTGGTGTCAGTGGGAAAAAGAGTGTACCATTGTTGTTATCAGTGGGAGGAATAGTGCTCGTCATTGGTCACAGTGAGGGGAATAGTTTCTCATTGTTGTCATTGAGAGGAATCATGCTGCACTGTTGGTGTCATTGGGAGGAATAGTGCCCCATTATTGGTGCTGTTGAGAGGAATAGTGCCCCATTGTTGGTGCCAGGGGAAGAAATAGTGCCTCATTGTTAGTGTCAGTAGGAGGAATAGTGCCCCAAGGGCCAGATAAAGACAAGCAAGGGGCCACATCTAGCCCCCAGGCCACAATTTGTAGACCACTGATCTTAACTTTTTTACCCCAGGGGAACCCTTGAAATTTCAGGTCTTAGAGAATCCTTAATAAAATGAATTCATAGGAATCAATTGGAAGAATGCCTGCAACATTAATGATCAGTGAAAGAATGTCCCTCTTAGGCCTCCGTTAGATTGGTGGTCTGTGGGCAGTATGGGTTTTTTTCTACCCGCCAACCGCCCCCCCCCCCCCCCCCCCTTAGGCTGTAATAAGCAGTGGAAGGGGATGTTTACATGCCACGGCCACAATGCTTCATGACTGTGGACTGTAGAACCGACATGCTGCGACCGGTGGTGGCATGCCCACCAAATGCTACACATTCAAGTCAGCAGGGAAGAGCAGTACACACCCTGCAACCACGTGAGTTGCACGTGGCTTTGGCAAGAATATCTGCAAAAATAGGGTCAAATCAGGGAGTGAGGAGGCATCACAGCACTTTCTCAGTCAGTAGCCTCTGGAGAGCGATCCGGAAGTGGATCAAGATTCAGAGGCAAGCAAGATTTAGATATACAGTGTGTCTAAATCTACCCATACTGTGGTGGTCAGAATGCCACTCATACAAATAGCTAAAAGGTCATTGGTGTCATGCTGCTGGTTCTGCTATGTGGCATTCTACCCAAAAATATGTGGGCACCATCAGATGGGAAGTCAGTGAGCCCCAGTTCATGGAACCTCTAGCAACCTCTAGAGCAGTGGTTCTCAACCTTCCTAATGCCGCGACCCTTTAATACAGTTCCTCATGTTGTGGTGACCCCCAACCATAAAATGATTTACCCAGTAATTATAATTCATGAGTGTCGTTTTACCTCCAATACTGCTGCTTTCAACGCAGTAGCTGCTTTTAACAGAGTAGCTGCTTTCAACACAGCAGCTGCTTTCTACACAGTAGCTGCTCTTTACACATCGGAAATATGTGTTTTCTGATGGTCTTAGGGGACCCCTGTGAAAGGGTCGTTCGACCCCCAAAGGGGTCACGACCCACAGGTTGAGAACCACTGCACTAGAGGGATCCACGGAATCCTGGTTGAAAATGGCGAATCTAGAAAGTTTAATATGCTGAGGGTTCACCGCATGTAGAACAAATCATAAGTGCCTTCTTTAACATTGTCTTGTAGACTTTATCATGTATACATATCAATTTATTTATTTAGCAGCACACCCTGTTGACCAGAGGTGGTCAATTTACTTGATATAGGGGGGCCTAAAGTGTGGTCCTAAACACTACCAAATAGCTGCATATAATATTCAGTGAATGGAATGTTACACAACGCTAGAAAAAAATGCAACAGGAGATGGTTACAGCCTATGAACATGCTAAGAGAGATGGTCAGAGATGGCAGACACGCCATTGTTGTTGGAGACTGGATACATGCTTCAGGAGAGTATCATAGACTGGAAACACATTATACGAGACTGCTAGAGATCACACCCCTTTGCAAATACATCCATATTTAGGCTCCATTCACATCTGAGCGTAGTGTTTTTCAGCATTTTTGCTGCGTTTTGTTGTGCGGGTTTTTGCGTGTTTTCATACAGTGTTTTTAGGCGTTTTTGAGCTTTGGCATTTTTTTATTAGCCAATAGAGAAAAATATCATCTGTTGCATCGCTTGTTGCTAGGTTTTAATTTTTTTTAAGTTTTTCCATCAGCTTTAGTTTTTATTGTTATTATTATTATTCTTAATTTTTTATTATTTTGTTTTTTGTTAGGGTAAGGGGTTAAAGGAAGGTTAGGGTTAGGATTAGGGTTTGGGATTAGTATTTTATATTGATTATTTTCTTATTATTTATTTATTATTTTATTTATAGTATTTTACTTACTATTTTCTCATTATTTATTTATTTTTTGTTAGGGTAATAATATTAATAACAATAATAATAATAATAAAGTAAATACCATATTATTCGCTCCATAAGATGCACCTTTCCCCCCCCCCAAAAATGGGGGAAAATATCTGTGCGTCTTATGGAGCGCATACGGAGTGGCCGGCCCGGAATTCCCACCGCCGCAGTGTTAGAATACCGGGCCGGCCGCTCGGATCTACTGAGCAGAAGAATCTACTCCTCGGTCCAGCAGTGTCCTGCTTCCACCGGCCGTCTTCTCTCCCCGGCGCCGTCATCTTCAATGTGGGCACCCAGCTGTGACAGCTTGCGACTTGGGAGCAGGTACCTGTCAAATTCGGGTACCCGTCCCCCGCTCCCCAAAGGTCTACAGTCTCTGGTCATCCCCTGTACTGTGTCTGCAGTCTCTGGTCATCCCCTGTATTGTCTGCAGTCCCTGGTCATCTCCTGTACTGTGTCCGCAGTCTCTGGTCATCTCCTGTACTGTGTCTGCAGTCTCTGGTCATCTCCTGTACTGTGTCCGCAGTCTCTGGTCATCTCCTGTACTGTGTCCGCAGTGTCTGGTCATCTCCTGTACTGTGTCCGCAGTCTCTGGTCATCTCCTGTACTGTCCGCAGTCTCTGGTCATCTTCTGTACTATGTCCACAGTCTCTGGTCATCTCCTGTACTGTGTCCGCAGTCTCTGGTCATCTCCTGTACTACGTCCGCAGTCTCTGGTCATCTCCTGTACTATATCTGCAGTCTCTGGTCATCTCCTGTACTGTGTCCGCAGTCTCTGGTCATCTCCTGTACTGTGTCCGCAGTCTCTGGTCATCTCCTGTACTGTGTCCGCAGTCTCTGGTCATCTCCTGTACTGTGTCCGCAGTCTCTGGTCATCTCCTGTACTGTGTTCGCAGTCTCTGGTCATCTCCTGTACTGTGTCCGCAGTCTCTGCTCATCTCCTGTACTATGTCCGCAGTCTCTGCTCATCTCCTGTACTATGTCCGCAGTCTCTGGTCATCTCCTGTACTATGTCTGCAGTCTCTGGTCATCTCCTGTACTGTGTCCGCAGTCTCTGGTCATCTCCTGTAGTATGTCCGCAGTCTCTGGTCATCTCCTGTACTTTGTCTGCAGTCTCTGGTCATCTCCTGTACTGTGTCCGCAGTCTCTGGTCATCTCCTCTACTATGTCCGCAGTCTCTGGTCATCTCCTGTACTATGTTCGCAGTCTCTGGTCATCTCCTGTACCGTGTCCGCAGTCTCTGCTCATCTCCTGTACTGTGTCCGCAGTCTCTGGTCATCTCCTGTACTGTGTTCGCAGTCTCTGGTCATCTCCTGTACTATGTCCGCACTCTCTGCTCATCTCCTGTACTATGTCCGCAGTCTCTGCTCATCTCCTGTACTATGTCCGCAGTCTCTGGTCATCTCCTGTACTATGTCTGCAGTCTCTGGTCATCTCCTGTACTATGTCCGCAGTCTCTGGTCATCTCCTGTAGTATGTCCGCAGTCTCTGGTCATCTCCTGTACTTTGTCCGCAGTCTCTGGTCATCTCCTGTACTGTGTCCGCAGTCTCTGGTCATCTCCTGTACTATGTCCACAGTCTCTGGTCATCTCCTGTACTGTCCGCAGTCTCTGGTCATCTCCTGTACTATGTTCGCAGTCTCTGGTCATCTCCTGTACTGTGTCCGCAGTCTCTGGTCATCTCCTGTACTATATCTGCAGTCTCTGGTCATCTCCTGTACTATGTCTGCAGTCTCTGGGGTCCCTTCCCTCCAATCAGCTCTCACAGCTCTTCTTACTGAGCTCTGCAGTGTGCAATTTCAGTTCTCTGCCCCCTTTTTTCTGAGCCCTCAGACAAGCTTTATAAATTCAGCACTTTGAATGGATGTAGAGGAGAAAAGACTGCAGATAAACGGGTCCAACTTATGCAGGTGGATTTGATTCATCTCTGTGTATCACCGAAGGCTAGTCAGTTCACTGGGTATATGCAATTGGATTTTGTGCATGTTAGGTACATGCATGCATTCAGACATATTTCACAGATATCAGGATACTCACCCTGACAGAGCCTTTATTTGTTTTTCTTGCCAGAACGATGGAACCATCTTTGCTTGGGCACTATCCAGGGGTCATCAATTACTTCCTGGACTGAAGTGATCAGAGGTGGTACAATCATGGAGTCCCTGGTGCCTGTGCCATGTAATATAGGAATGTATTCATGAAGACAAATTATTAAAAGGTCCATTTTAAATAACAAAAAATACTAAAAGCTGAACAATGCAGCTCTGTACCAATCTGAAGAGTATATTTAAAAAATATATATTTTTTAAATATATATTTAAAAAATATATTTAAAAAATATATATTTTTAAAATATACTCTTCAGATTTTTTTTAACATATAAAAAAGTCATTTTAACATATATTTTTGCATATACTTGTAAATGCATTCCAAAAATGTAGATTTGTAGACATACAAGACATACAGTATATTTGAAATGTATTTTTAAAAATATTTTTCATATACTTTGTAATAAAAAGGCATTTCAACATGCAGTATATATATATATATATATATATAATATATATTTATTGAAATATATTGAATATGGCCAAAATTGTAGCATTTCAAATATTATATCAATATATTTGGGAGGAATATTTTTAAAATATATTTCAAATATATTTCTCTTCCATGTGGGTATTTATTAAGACATCATTAAATATATAACAAAGAGCTGAGAACATCAAACAAATATCAGGTGTCCTGCCCTGCCAGATAGGACCAGGGCGAACTGACCATTTGGAAACTTGGGCACTGCCCGAGGGCCAGGGGTCAGTAGGGGGCCCCATGAGATGCCCCTGGTACCTTTTTCATAGGCTTTTTTGAGTTTGGGCAAGGACACAGGGGCCCCATGATCCCCTATTGCCCGGGGGCCCCATGAGTTGTGAGTCCGCCTCTGGATAGGACTGTGCTGTGTGGCAGAGCTGTGCATATCTCAGGACAGAATAGACAGATATACAATGCCTTTGACAAATAAACCAGCTATATGCATTTATCTGGGTATTGCTATAATTTGATCTAGAAATAATATTTCTTTGCTGTTACAAATAATTTAGTTTATTATGAAGAAGTCCCCCCTGAACTAGACACAAATACCCTCAAGAATACACATGCCATTCAATGAGAGCTCATGGCCTAATCTAGTTTTGAACAGACAAGTTGTGATTTGGATATTTCATTGACTACCTAACGCACCTCAGTTCATAAAATTCAAATTTCCTGATTAAATGGACACAAAAATTGCTTGGATTGAATATGAAATTGCAGATCCAATGAAATATGCAAACTGTCGTTTGCCTGTGCAGAAATAGACTATCCCCCAAATCCCCAAGTTCTTCATATTCAGTATGAAGATTCCTTACTATCCCTGTGCAGCGCCTCATCTGATCTGCATACTCATCCTCCGGTATATTTAAAGAAGGATCTGATAATTCAACGTAGTCTTTATGAATACTGGAGACTTCGCTTTTTCCCAGAACATGGACTGCCAAGGTAGCAACAACTGTCTTATAAGGAATTGCAGTTTTTATTTCAGTAAACGTCTAGAATTACCCATAGTAAACTATTATATTTCACACAGAACATGGAGGCTTGATAGGATACATTTGTACACCCTCCAATATAATATACACCCCCCATTTCACTTGTTTTCTGCTCCCCTCTGGGTCCTAATTCTGACCAGTATACAAAGCTATTCCTCCAACACCCCGAAAGCTGATCCCTATCTAGTACAGTCTACATTTTACCTATGCTTCTATTCCCTTCTGTGTATGTTTTCCTTTTGGGACATTAATAAATATATATATATAGAGAGAGAGAGAGGGGGGGGGGGGGAGAGGGAGGGAGAGAAAGGGAGAGAGGGAGGGAGAGAGAGAGAGATACCCCAAGTTTCTAATACCCTCCTCCAAAACATTGTGCTTGAGACCCTCTGGATTCTGAGAGAGAGACTCATATCCCGCAATATACAGAGATCCCCTAGATCCTGATAACCCTTCTTTCTAGATCAGGGGTCTCCAAACTTTCAAAACAAAGGGCCAGGTTACTGCCCTTTAGACCTTAGTGGGACTGGACTGTGGTCCGAGGGAGTATAAAATGGTACCAGTGAAAACAATAGTGTCCCATCGATGATGTCAGTGAGAACGATAATCTCCCATCTTTGGTGTCAGTGAAGGAATAGTGTCCCATCACTGGTGTCAGTGGAGGAATAGTGTCCCATCACTGGTGTCAGTGGAGGAATAGTGTCCCATCACTGGTGTCAGTGGAGGAATAGTGTCCCATCACTGGTGTCAGTGGAGGAATAGTGTCCCATCACTGGTGTCAGTGGAGGAATAGTGTCCCATCACTAGTGTCAGTGGAGGAATAGTGTCCCATTACTAGTGTCAGTGGAGGAATAGTGTCCCATCACTGGTGTCAGTGGAGGAATAGTGTCCCATCACTGGTGTCAGTGGAGGAATAGTGTCCCATCACTGGTGCCAGTGGAGGAATAGTGTCCCATCACTGGTGTCAGTGGAGGGATAGTGTCCCATCACTGGTGTCAGTGGAGGAATAGTGTCCCATCACTGGTGTCAGTGGAGGAATAGTGTCCCATCACTGGTGTCAGTGGAGGAATAGTGTCCCATCACTGGTGTCAGTGGGAGGAATAGTGCCTCATCACTGGTGTCAGTGGAGGAATAGTGTCCCATCACTGGTGTCAGTGGAGGAATAGTGTCCCATCACTGGTGTCAGTGGGAGGAATAGTGTCCCATCACTGGTGTCAGTGGGAGGAATAGTGCCCCATCATTGGTATCAGTGGAGGAATAGTGTCCCATCACTGGTGTCAGTGGGAGGAATAGTGTCCCATCACTGGTGTCAGTGGAGGAATAGTGTCCCATCACCGGTGTCAGTGGAGGAATAGTGTCCCATCACCGGTGTCAGTGGGAGGAATAGTGTCCCATCACTGGTGTCAATGAGAGGAATAGTGTCCCATCACTGGTGTCAATGAGAGGAATAGTGTCCCATCACTGGTGTCAATGAGAGGAATAGTGTCCCATCACTGGTTTCAATGAGAGGAATAGTCTCCCATCACTGATGTCAGTGGGAGGAATAGTGTCCCATCACTGGTGTCAGTGGGAGGAATAGTGTCCCATCACTGGTGTCAGTGGGAGAAATAGTGCCTCAATCACCGGCTAAAAGAAAGCAAAAGGCCACAGTTTGGAGATCACTGTTCTAGATCAACCTTTTTCAATCTTTCTACCCCAGAGGAACCCTTGAAATTATTCTCACATCTCAGGGAACACCTGCTTAGATGCCCCTTACATTGGAGGCCAGTGGGAAGAATGCTATCCTTTACAGACACCTTTAGAGAATATTGGTGTCATGCTACAGGCTCTGCCAAGTGGTGGCAACCTGGATCTATGAAGGCACCATCAGATGGGTGGTCAATTAGCCACAGCTCAAGGAACCTGTAGCAACCTCTGGAGGAACCCTAGTCCAGAATGACTGCTTTAGATCTTGTACCTCTCCAGTATACTGTACGTGGGCATAGACCGGTGATCTCCAGATTCTCTAGTCCCCTCCAGCACAGAGAACTTTGGATCCTGTTCACCCTTTGTGAATCCTCCCCCCCCCCAGTATAGAAGGTCCCTCTGCTCCATTTACACCCAAATCCTGCCTCCCTCATTTCTCCTGATCCCTTACACTATAGAAAGATCCTCCTTTTCCCCCAGTCCCGAACCCACCTTTTTTTGGATTCTGGTTGCTCTAGTACAGGGAGCCCCCTACAGCAAACCAGGACCCTGAGATCCTGATCCCTTTCACTATAAAAGGATGCTTCCCTTCCTATATACAGGGACCCCCAGATCCTGATCCCTCTTCTTAGTGGAATCTGCTTTCCGCAGTATAAAGCCCCCTTCACATACAAGGACCCCCAGATCTTGATCTCCTTCCTCTCTGGATCCTGGTCCCTCTCTAGCAAATAAAGCCCCCCCATGTATGGATCTGGATCCAAATCCCCTCAAGCACCCCCTCATATATATAAGAACCCCCAGATCCTGATCCCCTCCTTTCTAGATCCTGCTCCCCTCCAGTATTGATAGCTCTCTACCGTCTTATGTACAGGGATCCACTGATCCTGATCCCCTCCAGTATATGGAATTCGCTCCCATCTTATATACAGGTATCTAAAGATCCTGATCTCCTCCAGTATACAGAGCCCCTTCACTCCAATAAACAGGGACCCTCAGATCCTAATTCACCTCCTCTCTGGATATCGCTACCCTGTAGTATGAGGAGCTCCCGCCCTCCAATATACAGAGACCCCCAGATCCCCTCCTATATACAGGGACCCCCAGATCACCTCCTATATACAGGGAACCCCAGATCACCTCCTCTCTGGATGTCCCTCCAGTATATAGAGGTTCCCCTCCCCTCCTATATACAGGGAACCCTATATCCCCTCCTATATACAGGGACCCACATATCCCCTCCTATATACAGGGACCCCCAGATCACCTCTCTGGATGTCCCTCCAGTATATAGAGGTTCCCCTCCCCTTCTATATACAGGGACCCCTATATCCCCTCCTATTTACAGGGACCCCCATATCCCCTCCTATATACAGAGACCCCCCATATCCCCTCCTATATACAGGGACCCCATATCCCCTCCTATATACAGGGACCCCCAGATCACCTCTCTGGATGTCCCTCCAGTATATAGAGGTTCCCCTCCCCTTTTATATACAGGGACCCCTATATCCCCTCCTTTTTACAGGGACCCCCATATCCCCTCCTATATACAGGGACCCCATATCCCCTCCTATATACAGGGACCCCCAGATCCCCTCCTATATACATGGATCCCCAGATCTCCTCCTCTCTGGATGTCCCTCCAGTATATAGAGGTACCCCTCCCCTTCTATATACAGGGACCCCCCATATCCCCTCCTATATACAGGGACCCCTATATCCCCTCCTATATACAGGGACCCCATATCCCCTCCTATATACAGGAACCCCCAGATCACCTCTCTGGATGTCCCTCCAGTATATAGAGGTTCCCCTCCTATATACAGAGACCCCCATATCCCCTCCTGTATACAGGGACCCCCAGATCCCCTCCTATATACAGGGACCCCCAGATCCCCTCCTATATACAGGGACCCCCAGATCACCTCCTATATACAGGGACCCCCAGATCCCATCCTATATACATGGACCCCAGATCTCCTCCTATATACAGGGACCCCCAGATCCCCTCCTATATACAGGGACCCCCAGATCCCCTCCTATATACAGGGACCCCCAGATCTCCTCCTCTCTGGATGTCTCTCCAGTATATAGAGGTTCCCCTCCCCTTCTATATACAGGGACCTCCAGATCCCCTCCTATATACAGAGACCCCCATATCCCCTCCTATATATAGGGACCCCCATACCTCCTCCTATATACAGGGACCCCCATACCCCCTCCTATATACAGGGACCCCCAGATCCCCTTCTATATACAAGGACCCCCAGATCCCCTCCTATATACAGGGACCCCCAGACCCCCTCCTATATACAAGGACCCCCAGATCCCCTCCTATACACAGAGACCACCAGATCCCCTCCTATACACAGGGACCCCCATATCCCCTCCTATACACAGGGACCCCCTCCTATATACAAGGACACCCTTCTATATACAAGGACCCCCAGATCCCCTCCTATACACAGGGAACCCCAGATCCCCGCCTCTTCTATACACAGGGACCCCCAGATACCCTCCTCTCCTATATACAGGGACCCCCAGATCCCCTCCTATACACAGGGACCCCCAGATACCCTCCTCTCCTATATACAGGGACCCCCAGATCCCCTCCTATACACAGGGACCCCCAGATCCCCTCCTCTCCTATATACAGGGACCCCCAGATCCCCTCCTATACACAGGGACCCCCAGATCCCCTCCTCTCCTATATACAGGGACCCCCAGATCCCCTCCTATACACAGGGACCCCAGATCCCCTCCTATACACAGGGACCCCCAGATCTCCTCCTATACACAGGGACCCCCAGATCCCCTTCTCTATAGTTATCCCCCCTCCTGTCTCCCGTGTCTCCGCAGTGCTCGCCCCCGTGTCCTGTGCCCGCGCCGTGCTCGGTTCTCCCGGTACCGCCTCCCTGCCCGGTGATGTATTCCGGAGCCGCAGCTGTCAGTGTCCCCGGGTCCGGTGTCCGGCGATGAACCGTCTTCTCTGCTGATCCCCCGATCTCCCCCTCCCACCTCTACTACCATCTGGGACCGGGACCGGCCCGGTACTGCGGTGTGTGACCCCCCCTTCCCCGGTCCTTCTCATCCTCCGCCGGTCCCGGTGATGGGGCCCCCAGCGGGCCCCGGGCTGTTGCTGTTTCTCCTTGGATACCTGCGGATCTGTGCGGCCAAATATGTGCGGGGCAACCTGAGCACCAAAGAGGTGAGAGAGGGGCCACACTGACAGACAGGGGCCACACAGAGACAGGGACCACACTGACAGGGGCCACACTGACAGACAGGGACCACACTGACAGACAGGGGCCACACTGAGAGACAGAGACCACACTGACAGACAGGGGCCACACTGGGAGAGTGAGACAGGGGCCACACTGGGAGAGAGAGAGACGGGCTACACTAGGAGAGATACAGGGGCCACACTGGGAGAGAGAGACAGGGGCCACACTGGGAGAGAGAGCGATACAGGCACCACACTGAGAAACAGGGGCCACAGGAGAGAGAGAGAGAGAGACAGGGACCACACTGAGAAACAGGGGCTACACTGGGAGAGAGCGAGACAGGGGCCGCACTGGGAGAGAGACAGGGGCCACACTGGGAGAGAGTGAGACAGGGGCCGCACTGGGAGAGACAGGGGCCACACTGAGAGACAGGCTACACTGGGAGAGAGCGAGACAGGGGCCGCACTGGGAGAGAGCGAGACAGGGGCCGCACTGGGAGAGAGCGAGACAGGGGCCACACTGGGAGAGAGCGAGACAGGGGCCACACTGAGAAATGGGCCACACTGAGAGACAGAGAGAGACAGGGACCACATTGAGGCCATACTGAGAGAGAGACTGGGGGCACATTGAGAGAGAGACAGGGGCCACACTGAGAGAGAGAGATATGGGCCACACTTTGAGACAGGAGCCACACTGAGAAACGGGCTACGGTGGCCACACAGAGAGAGAAAGGGGCCAAACTGAGAGACAGGGCCACACTAAGAGACCGGGCCACAGACGAGCCACAATGGCCACACTGAGAGAGACGGGCCACACAGAGAAAGTCTTGGGCCACACTGAGAGAGAGCGCAGGGCCACACTGAGAGAGAGGACCACAGGGGACACACTGAGACAGGGGCCACACAGAGAGACACAGACAGGGGCACAGAAAGATGGGGGCACAGGAGCCACACAGAGAGAGATAGGGGCCACATTGAGAGACAGGGGCCACACTGAGAGACAGGCAGTGCCACCGAGAGAGACGTGGGCTACACTGAGAGACAGGGGTCACAGGGGCCACATTGAGAGAGAGACAGGAGCCACACTGAGAGAGAGACAGGGGCCACACTAAGAGACCGGGCCACAGACGAGCCACAATGGCCAAACTGAGAGAGACGGGCCACACAGAGAAAGTCTGGGGCCACACTGAGAGAGAGCGCAGGGCCACACTGAGAGAGAGGACCACAGGGGCCACACTGAGACAGGGGCCACACAGAGAGACACAGACAGGGGCACAGAAAGACGGGGGCACAGGAGCCACACAGAGAGAGATAGGGGCCACATTGAGAGACAGGGGCCACACTGAGAGACAGGCAGTGCCACCAAGAGAGACGTGGGCTACACTGAGAGACAGGTGTCACAGGAGCCACATTGAGAGAGAGACAGGAGCCACACTGAGAGAGAGACAGGGGCCACACTGAGGACCACAAGGGCCACACTGAGACAGGGGCCACACAGAGAGACACAGACAGGGGCACAGAAAGACGGGGCCACAGGAGCCACACAGAGAGAAATAGGGGCCACACTGAGAGACAGGCAGTGTCACAGGAGCCACAGACAGAGAGAGAGAGACGGGAGCCACACTGAGAGACAGGGGTCACAGGGGCCACGCTGAGAGAAAGGGCTCACAGGGGCCACACAGAGAGAGACAGGGGCCACACAGAGAGAGAGGGGCCACACTGAGAGACGAGGCCACTGAGAGAGAGTCAGACAGGGACCACAGAGAGAGGGGGAGATGGGGCCACAGCATCCACAGAGAGAGAGACAGGGGCCACACTGAGAGAGAGACAGGGGCCACGCTGAGAGACAGTGGTCACAGGGGCCACAGGGGTCACACTGAGAGAGATGGGTCACAATGAGAGAGAGATGGGGGCCAGGGGCCGCAGTGAAAGAGATGGGGGCCAGTGTGCAGAGTTCTGTCTTTATAGACATTGTATATGGGGGGACACTATAAATATAATACACCATCTATCTGTCCGTCCGTCCGTCTGTCTATCTATCCATCCCACACACAGACCCCCTGTATAGGACACAATGTATGGGGTTCGGTGTAGCAGACACGTCATGCTGTGATGTTCCTTGTTTTCTATGGGGAGGTATGGAGGATGTTTATACTTCTATATCCATGTTTGTTATGTAAAATGTCTCCAGCGGGATAAATATTTTGGAGAAGTTGTGGGCAGAGTTTTGTGTTCTGTACAACTTGGGAAGATTTGGTGGGGGGGGGGGCGATGCTTGGCACAGATATACAGAATCGGATGTGGCTGGCTGTGCGTTGTTATACTGGGGCGATTCAATATCCATTTTTCCCGCAGACTTCACTTTGTTCCTCTCCAGCATTTGTCAGAAGGGATGGGAAGGGATATATGTGGTGTACAGCTGGCAGTGGCAGTTGCCAGGACTACAATGTAGAGAATAGTGGACTGCTTGTTAGGTGAATGCAGCTGTTGGCTCAGTGAGACATTTATATTGTGGGTTAGGATTTGGAGTTGAATCATTCCAATCTGCATGATGTTTGTTTGGACAGATAGGTGCGTTCTGCACTTGAACCCGAGGACTTCATTCACTCAGCCGGGACCGTAGATGCCATGTGATCTTCAAGCTTCCTAGATTGTAGGGTCATTTCTCACCTCTGTAGACTTGAATCCCGTTTTACGTTTCTGCTCCTCATCAAGATTCCTATTATATACAATGGTGCCCTTTCATTCCTCGAAAAAGTACAAGAGCATCTTTGGGACAGAGTTGTGCATTTTTGTCGCCTATAAATATCATTGGGAGTGTCTGAAAACGCACAATTTCTTGCCTCTCCTCCTGCTAGTAACTAGCTTTCCATTGGCTAAAGCAAAAAACGCTCATGCCAGAAGAAAAAAAAAAAACGCATGTACAAAAAAAACGCCTGTATTAACTTGCACAATCGCTCATGTTCCTGAGACACAAGAGAAATCTTTAGCAGAGGCACGGGGTTCCATTCATTCTTAATGGCACCCCCACACATCTGCAAAACATGTGCAAGCCAAATCACATGCTGCCGCAACACCGTGCGGTTCCGTGTGGCGGAATTTTAAAAGAAGGGCTGGGGACTCCTTTCCCTGCGTTTTTGCGAGTAGTACAGCCCATTGAAATGAATTGGCTGTTCTACGTGCAGAATGCAGCCACACCAGGTGTTAACCAAGCCTAATGCATGCCATACATGGTTCAAATTCCGAATGATTTTTGTACAAAAATCAGACCTAAGAATAATCGGCCGATTTTCGCTCTGTTAGTGGGGCAATGGCATCGGCCGATTTTCCTGGTTCCTTCCCATGCCGTTTATCGGGCATGCTGGAAAATTCATGAAAAACCACCGATTTTTGAAATCATTGGTGGCCCCATCGGATTACAGAACGAATGACGTTTCGATTTTCGGATGAAAAATCGTTCGGAATTCAAACCATGTATGGCCTGCATGTGCCCGATCATACTGGGTGCGATTTGCCATGCCATGCGAGTTTCAAATCACAAGGCAAGTTGCAACCCTGTTGTCCGCATCTAAAGCAACCATATTGGTGCGATTCCAACTTGGTGGGAGCCGCACCGATTTCTAAAGTATTGCATGCGCTACTTCAGGTGCGGCTTGCATAGACATCTGTGTCTTGCGAGCTGCCAATGTCTTGCAAGTCGCACCTCAAGTCGAAATGACATCCGACTTTGAAATCGTGCGACTTCACTGGAAGTCGCACGATTTCAAAGTCAGATCAGTGTGACCTGGGACTAAATGAAATTGTACAATCAGATTGTATAGTGTATGGTCACATTATGGGTTCACCCTAAAGTGGAACACTAGTCTGAAAATTAAGTCAGAGCTCCACCCAAAAGGGGAAGTTCCGCTTTAAGCCTTTGTCCCCTGCTCCCCATTAAGGATTGGCACTTTTGGGGAGCGGGTACCTGAATTCGACAGGTTCTGCCTAGGCAATCAGAAGCGGAAGTTGTCCCCCTACCTTCCCTCCCCGTAGTCTTCTGGGACATGTGACAGATCCCAGAAGACTACGGGGCCATTCACAAAGCGCAGCGCTTCTCGCACATGCGCAGTGGGCACCCGGCTGTGAAGCTGAAAGCTGTCACAGCCGGGTACCCACACTGAAGATGCTGGCACCAGGGAGAGAAGATGGCCAGGGAAACCAGCCATGGTGAGGACACCGCTGGGCCGAGGGACAGGTACTGTAAGTGTCTGTATTTTAAAAGTCAGCAGCTTCAGTTTTTGTAGCCGCTGACTTTTATTCATAACTCCGCTTTAAGATCGCATCAGGCTGGCCCCTTTTGCAGGTATAAGTATGTAAAACATTAAAAACAAGTGCCTATAGTGTTTAAAATCCAGTAATACACAGTCTCACCCTGCTCTGCACATGCTCAGTTGCTCTCTATTTGGGGCACTGTGCCGAAAATGTATTGGCCGATCTGCTGACATTTTAAAGATTTAATGCTGCTCAGGGGCTCTTGGCTTTAGCAAAATGGCAGCCTCCAGCAAGAAGAAACAGGAGCAATGCTGGAGGCAATATACAGCACACACTAATTTTGGTGGCATCATTATTAATGTGGAATGGATGTTTCTTGCTAAAGAACAGCTCCGCGTATCTGTCTCCTTCCCCCCTCTGCTTCCACATTTGGCACCTTTTGGGGCGGGAGGGGGTACCTGGTTCAGCTCCAACAGCAGCCCTCTGGGAACCTCAACAGGTTCCAGAGGACTGTGGGCCATTCAAAAAGTGGTGTGCGCTTCACGCATGCACAGTAGGAAACCAACTGTGAAGCCTCAAGGCTTCACTGCCAGTTCCATTAGTCAAAATGGCGGGTCCAGCAGAATCAGCTTGGATTGAGGACACTGCTAGGTTCCCGGACAGGTAAGTGCCCTAATATTAAAAGTCAGCAGCTACAGTATTAGCTGCTGACTTTTAATTTTTTTTTTTTGTGCTCCGCTTTAACCTCCACATACAGAAAGGTTTCTTCACAGTAAGAGCTGTGGGAATGTAGAATAGACTCCCTCAATAACTAGTTCTAACCAGCAAAGTAGATTGTTTTAACAAAAAGAGCTGGACACATTCATAAATGCTCAAAATATACCCAGATATTCATATTTAAGGGTAGCTGATCCATCAAATATCCGATTGCCTAATGAGGGATCAGGAAGGAATTTTTTTGCCTTCCTCTGGATCAGCTGTCAGTGTAGGATAGTGTATATGGAGGCGTGTTTATGGAAACGTGTATATGGAGGCGTGTTTATGGAGGCGTGTTTATGGAGGCGTGTATATGGAGGCTTGTATATGGAGGAGTGTATATGGAGGAGTGTATATGGAGGCGTGTTTATGGAGGAGTGTATATGGAGGCGTGTGTATGGAGGAGTGTTTATGGGGGCGTGTTTATGGGGGCGTGTTTATGGGGGCGTGTTTATGGAGGCGTGTATATGGAGGCGTGTTTATGGAGGAGTGTATATGGAGGCGTGTTTATGGAGGCGTGTTTATGGAGGAGTGTATATGGAGGAGTGTATATGGAGGCGTGTTTATGGAGGCGTATTTATGGAGGATTGTATATGGAGGAGTGTATATGGAGGCGTGGATATGGAGGAGTGTATATGGAGGAGTGTATATGGAGGCTTGTATATGGAGGCGTGTATATGGAGGCGTGTATATGGAGGCGTGTTTATGGAGGATTGTGTATGGATGAGTGTTCATGGAGGCGTGTTCATGGAGGCGTGTTTATGGAGGCGTGGATATGGAGGAGTGTATATGGAGGAGTGTATATGGAGGCTTGTATATGGAGGCGTGTATATGGAGGCGTGTATATGGAGGCGTGTTTATGGAGGAGTGTTTATGGAGGCGTGTTTATGGAGGAGTGTATATGGAGGAGTGTATATGGAGGCGTGTTTATGGAGGCGTGTTTATGGAGGATTGTATATGGAGGCGTGTATATGGAGGCTTGTATATGGAGGCATGTATATGGAGGCGTGTATATGGTGGCGTGTATATGGAGGCATGTTTATGGAGGATTGTATATGGATGAGTGTTCATGGAGGCGTGTTCATGGAGGCGTGTATATGGAGGAGTGTATATGGAGGCGTGTATATGGGGGATTGTATATGGAGATGTGTATATGGGGGATTGTATATGGAGGCGTCTATATGGAGGCGTGTATATGGAGGCGTGTATATGGAGGCGTGTATATGGAGGAGTGTATATGGAGGCGTGTTTATGGAGGCGTGTTTATGGAGGCGTGTATATGGAGGCGTGTTTATGGAGGCGTGTATATGGAGGCTTGTATATGGAGGAGTGTATATGGAGGAGTGTATATGGAGGCGTGTTTATGGAGGAGTGTATATGGAGGCGTGTTTATGGAGGCGTGTTTATGGAGGCGTGTATATGGAGGCGTGTTTATGGAGGTGTGTATATGGAGGCTTGTATATGGAGGAGTGTATATGGAGGAGTGTATATGGAGGCGTGTATATGGAGGCGTGTTTATGGGGGCGTGTTTATGAAAGAGTGTATATGGAGGTGTGTTTATGGAGGCGTGTATATGGAGGAGTGTATATGGAGGCGTGTTTATGGAGGCGTGTTTATGGGGGCGTGTTTATGGAGGCGTGTATATGGAGGCGTGTTTATGGAGGAGTGTATATGGAGGCGTGTATATGGAGGAGTGTTTATGGAGGTGTGTTTATGGGGGCGTGTTTAAGGAGGCGTGTATATGGAGGCGTGTTTATGGAGGAGTGTATATGCAGGAGTGTATATGGGGGCGTGTTTATGGAGGCGTGGATATGGAGGAGTGTATATGGAGGAGTGTATATGGAGGCGTGTATATGGAGGCGTGTTTATGGAGGATTGTATATGGATGAGTGTTCATGGAGGCGTGTTCATGGAGGCGTGTATATGGAGGAGTGTATATGGAGGCGTGTATATGGGGGAGTGTATATGGGGGAGTGTATATGGAGGCGTGTATATGGGGGAGTGTATGAGGAGACGTGTATATGGGGGATTGTATATGGAGGCGTGTATATGGAGGCGTGTATATGGAGGAGTGTATATGGGGGAGTGTATATGGGGGAGTGTATATGGAGGCGTGTATATGGGGGAGTGTATATGGAGGCGTGTATAGGGAGGCGTGTATATGGAGGCGTGTTTATGGAGGCGTGTATATGGAGGCGTGTTTATGGAGGCGTGTTTATGGAGGCTTGTATATGGAGGAGTGTATATGGAGGAGTGTATATGGAGGCGTGTTTATGGAGGAGTGTATATGGAGGCGTGTTTATGGAGGCGTGTTTATGGAGGCGTGTATATGGAGGCTTGTATATGGAGGAGTGTATATGGAGGAGTGTATATGGAGGCGTGTTTATGGAGGAGTGTGTATGGAGGCGTGTGTATGGAGGCGTGTTTATGGAGGAGTGTATATGGAGGCGTGTATATGGAGGAGTGTATATGGAGGCGTGTTTATGGGGGCGTGTTTATGGGGGCGTGTTTATGGAGGCGTGTTTATGGAGGAGTGTATATGGAGGCGTGTTTATGGAGGCGTGTATATGGAGGAGTGTTTATGGAGGCGTGTTTATGGGGGCGTGTTTATGGAGGAGTGTTTATGGAGGCGTGTTTATGGAGGAGTGTATATGGAGGCGTGTTTATGGAGGCGTGTTTATGGAGGATTGTATATGGAGGCGTGTATATGGAGGCGTGTTTATGGAGGCGTGTATATGGAGGAGTGTATATGGAGGAGTGTATATGGAGGCGTGTATATGGAGGCGTGTATATGGAGGCGTGTTTATGGAGGATTGTATATGGATGAGTGTTCATGGAGGCGTGTTCATGGAGGCGTGTATATGGAGGAGTGTTTATGGAGGCGTGTTTATGGGGGCGTGTTTATGGAGGCGTGTATATGGAGGCGTGTTTATGGAGGAGTGTTTATGGAGGCGTGTTTATGGAGGAGTGTATATGGAGGAGTGTATATGGAGGCGTGTTTATGGAGGCGTGTTTATGGAGGATTGTATATGGAGGCGTGTATATGGAGGCGTGTTTATGGAGGCATGGATATGGAGGAGTGTATATGGAGGCTTGTATATGGAGGCATGTATATGGAGGCGTGTATATGGTGGCGTGTATATGGAGGCATGTTTATGGAGGATTGTATATGGATGAGTGTTCATGGAGGCGTGTTCATGGAGGCGTGTATATGGAGGCGTGTATATGGAGGCGTGTATATGGGGGATTGTATATGGAGATGTGTATATGGGGGATTGTATATGGAGGCGTGTTTATGGAGGCATGGATATGGAGGAGTGTATATGGAGGAATGTATATGGAGGCTTGTATATGGAGGCATGTACATGGAGGCGTGTATATGGTGGCGTGTATATGGAGGCATGTTTATGGAGGATTGTATATGGATGAGTGTTCATGGAGGCGTGTTCATGGAGGCGTGTATATGGAGGAGTGTATATGGAGGCGTGTATATGGGGGATTGTATATGGAGACGTGTATATGGGGGATTGTATATGGAGGCGTGTATATGGAGGCGTGTATATGGGGGAGTGTATATGGAGGCGTGTATATGGAGGCGTGTATATGGAGGAGTGTATATGGAGGCGTGTTTATGGAGGCGTGTTTATGGAGGCGTGTATATGGAGGCGTGTATATGGAGGCTTGTATATGGAGGAGTGTATATGGAGGAGTGTATATGGAGGCGTGTTTATGGAGGAGTGTGTATGGAGGCGTGTGTATGGAGGCGTGTTTATGGAGGAGTGTATATGGAGGAGTGTATATGGAGGCGTGTCTATGGAGGCGTGTATATGGAGGCTTGTATATGGAGGAGTGTATATGGAGGAGTGTATATGGAGGCGTGTTTATGGAGGAGTGTATATGGAGGCGTGTGTATGGAGGCGTGTTTATGGAGGAGTGTATATGGAGGCGTGTTTATGGAGGAGTGTATATGGAGGCGTGTGTATGGAGGCGTGTTTATGGAGGAGTGTATATGGAGGCGTGTATATGGAGGAGTGTATATGGAGGCGTGTTTATGGGGGCGTGTTTATGAAAGAGTGTATATGGAGGTGTGTTTATGGAGGCGTGTATATGGAGGAGTGTATATGGAGGCGTGTTTATGGAGGCGTGTATATGGAGGCGTGTTTATGGAGGCGTGTATATGGAGCCGTGTTTATGGAGGAGTGTATATGGAGGCGTGTTTATGGAGGCGTGTATATGGAGGAGTGTTTATGGGGGCGTGTTTATGGAGGCGTGTTTATGGAGGAGTGTTTATGGAGGCGTGTTTATGGAGGAGTGTATATGGAGGAGTGTATATGGAGGCGTGGATATGGAGGAGTGTATATGGAGGAGTGTATATGGAGGCGTGTATATGGAGGCGTGTTTATGGAGGATTGTATATGGATGAGTGTTCATAGAGGCGTGTTCATGGAGGCGTGTATATGGAGGAGTGTATATGGAGGCGTGTATATGGGGGATTGTATGAGGAGACGTGTATATGGAGGCGTGTATATGGAGGAGTGTATATGGGGGAGTGTATATGGAGGCGTGTATATGGGGGATTGTATGAGGAGACGTGTATATGGAGGCGTGTATATGGAGGAGTGTATATGGAGGAGTGTATATGGGGGCGTGTATATGGGGGAGTGTATATGGGGGAGTGTATATGGAGGAGTGTTCATGGAGGCATGTATATGGAGGCGTGTATATGGAGGAGTGTATATGGAGGCGTGTATATGGAGGCGTGTATATGGGGGAGTGTATATGGAGGCGTGTATATGGAGGCGTGTATATGGAGGCGTGTATATGGAGGAGTGTATATGGGGGCGTGTATATGGGGCAGTGTATATGGGGGAGTGTATATGGAGGCGTGTATATGGAGGCGTGTATATGGGGGAGTGTATATGGAGGCGTGTATATGGAGGCGTGTATATGGAGGAGTGTATATGGGGGCGTGTATATGGGGGAGTGTATATGGGGGAGTGTATATGGAGGCGTGTATATGGGGGAGTGTATATGGGGGCGTGTATATAGGGGAGTGTATATGGAGGCGTGTATATGGAGGAGTGTATATGGAGGCGTGTATATGGAGGAGTGTATATGGAGGCGTGTATATGGAGGCGTGTATATGGAGGCGTGTATATGGGGCAGTGTATATGGGGGAGTGTATATGGAGGCGTGTATATGGAGGCGTGTATATGGAGGCGTGTACATGGGGGAGTGTACATGGGGGAGTGTACATGGGGGAGTGTACATGGAGGAGTGTATATGGAGGCGTGTATATGGAGGCGTGTATATGGAGGCGTGTATATGGAGGAGTGTATATGGAGGCGTGTATATGGAGGCGTGTATATGGAGGCGTGTATATGGAGGCGTGTATATGGAGGCGTGTATATGGGGGAGTGTATATGGGGGAGTGTATATGGAGGCGTGTATATGGGGGAGTGTATATGGAGGCGTGTATATGGAGGCGTGTATATGGGGGAGTGTATATGAGGGAGTGTATATGGAGACGTGTATATGGGGGAGTGTATATGGAGGCGTGTATATGGAGGCGTGTATATGGAGGCGTGTATATGGAGGCGTGTATATGGAGGCGTGTATATGGGGGAGTGTATATGGAGGAGTGTATATGGGGGAGTGTATATGGAGGCGTGTATATGGGGGAGTGTATATGGAGGAGTGTATATGGGGGAGTGTATTTGGGGGAGTGTATATGGAGGCGTGTATATGGGGGAGTGTATATGGGGGAGTGTATATGGGGGAGTGTATATGGGGGAGTGTATATGCAGGTTTTCTATGTTTCTTTTTTTTTTCTATTGATTGAACTCGTTGAACTTGTGTCGCTTTCCTACCTGACCAACTGTGTAATATAGCAATGTCTCCACATTTTTAATGGGATACAATATAAAAACAATCCTCAGTTATAACTAACCATTTATGAAATTATTAATTTAGCTACCATAAGTGCACATATCTGTTTTTATATACAATATATTGCCAAAAGTATTGAGACACCCCTCCAAATCATGTGATTCAAGTGTTCCAATCACCTCCATGGCCACAGGTGTATAAAATCATCACCTAGGCATGCAGACTGCTTCTACAAACATTTGTGAAAGAATGGGTCGCTCTCAGGAGCTCAGTGACTCCAAGCGTGGTACCGTGATAGGTTGTCACCTGTGCAATAAGTCCATCCGTGACATTTCCTGGCTACTAAATATTCCACGCTCAACTGTTAGTTGTATTATAACAAAGTGGAAGCAACTGGGAACAACAGCAACTCAGCCACCAAGTGGTAGACCACGTAAAATGACAGAGCGAGGTCAGCACATGCTGAAGCGCACAGTGCGCAGAAGTCGCCAAATGTCTGCAGAGTCAATAGCTAAATACCTCCAAACTTGGTGTGGCCTTCATATTAGTACAACAACAGTGTGTAGAGGGCTTCATGGAATGGGTTTCCATGGCCGAGCAGCTGCATCCAAGCCTTACATCACCAAGTGCAAAGCAGTGGTGTAAAGCACGCCACCACTGGACTCTAGAGCAGTGGAGACGTTTTCTCTGGAGTGACCAATCACGCTTCTCTATCTGGCAATCCGATGGATGTGTCTGGGTTTGCCGATTGCCAGGAGAACTGTACTTGCCTGACCATCATTCCAAGTGTAAAGTTTGGTGGAGGGGGGATTATGGTGTGGGGTTGTTTTTCAGGGGTTGGGCTTGGCCCCATAGTTCCAGTGAAGGAAACTCTTAAGGCGTCGGCATACCAGGACATTTTGGACAATTTCATGCTCCCAACTTTGTGGGAAGAGTTTGGGGATGGCCCCTTCCTGTTCCAACATGACTGCACACCAGTGCACAAAGCAAGGTCCATAAAGACATGGATGAGCCAGTTTGGGGTGGAGGAACTTGACTGGCCTGCAGAGTCATGACCTCAACCCCATAGAACACATTTGGGATGAATTAGAGTGGAGACTGCCAGCCAGGTCTTCTCCGACATCAGTGCCTGACCTCACAAATATCCTTCTGAAAGAATGGTCAAACCTTCCCATAGACACCCTCCTAAACCTTGTGGACGGCCTTCCCAGAAGAGTTGAAGCTGTTATAGCTGCAAAGGGCGGGGCCAACTCAATATTGAACCCTACGGACTAAGACTGGGGGGCCATTAACGTTAATGTGTGTGGAAAGGCCGGCCGACCGATACTTTTGACACTATAGTCTATGTAGGAATGTAGCCACCCTCTATTGCTTGCTCCTGATATGGACTATGGAATACGGGATTTGTGCTGTCCACAGGGCAGTGAACATGACGCAATGTGTGCTTCTTGTTCCATACAAAAAGTGAAGTGAAGAGGAAAAGGAACGTTTCTGTGGCTTACAGGGTACATTCCCAACAAAACTCTGATTTGGCCACATCTTTATCATGCCATCCAGTTCTGGTCACCAATCCTCAGGAAGGATGTGTTTGAACTGGAGAGAATCCGGGGAAGGGCAACAAAAGCTAATAAGGGGGCTGGAGAACCTCAGTTATGAGGAACCATTACAGATATCCCTGGAGAGGCTTAAGAAGACACATGGCCACACACAATGAAGTTGAATGGGAAGCCGTTCAATCTCAAGCTGCAAAGGGGGTTCTTTACTGTTAAGCAGGCCATACATGGGTCAAATTCGGAACTATTTTTCGATCGAAAATCGTAAACATCGTTCATTCTGTAATCCAATGGTGCCACCAATGATTTCTAAAGTCAATCGTTTTTCACAAATTTTACAGCATGCCTGATAAACGAAATGGGGAGGAACCACTAAAATCGGCCAGTGCCATTGCCCCACTAACAGAGCGAAAATCGTCCGATTATTCTTAGGTCCGATTTTCGAACGAAAAATCGTTCGAAAATCTACCCATGTATGGTCGGCCTTAGAGTGGAAAGGATGTGGAGCTCCCTTTCACAGTTGGTGGTGTCAGCTAGGGGTGTAGATAAGTTAGAAAAAATAATTTAGATGTGTTTCTTAGTGAGCGCAATGTACAGGGGAATGGGAAAAAAGTAGTCACACACATCCGAAGGGTCAGCCGTTATATGGGGTTTTTTGGGGTTTTTTTTGCTTTTTTTTAATCTTTCTGGTATACTGAGTGGTGCTGAGTGGCAGTCGAGCTCATAGTACGTGGAGCATGGTGTTTAGTTATGATTTTAATAGTACATGTTAACCACTCGCCCTTCGGAGGATTTACCCCCCTTCCTGACCAAGTCATTTTTTGCGATACGGCGCTGCTTTAATTCAACTGACAATTGCACGGGCATGCAACACTGCACCCAAATGAAATTTATGTCCTTTTTTTTTTTACACAAATAGAGCTTTCTTTCGGTGGTATTTGATCACCTCAGAAGTTTTTATTTGTTGCGCTATAAACAAAAAAAGACCGACCATTTGGTTAAAATAACAATATTTTTTACTTTTTGCTATAAAACATATCCAGTAAAAAAAAATTTAAAAGTCAAATTTCTTCATAAATTTAGGCCAAAATATATTCTGCTCCATGTCTTTGTTAAAAAAAAAATCCTAATACGTGTAAATTAATTGGTTTACGTGAAAGTTATAGCGTCTACAAACGGCGGTATAGACACTTGAATTTTATTTTTTTTATACTAGTAATGGTGGCGATCCGCGACTTATAGCGGGACTGCGGCGGGCATTCTGACACTGGGGGGGAACTGACTAACTGCCACTGACATCCCAATGACACGAATACAGTGATCAGTGCTAATAAAAAGCACTGACACTGCACTAATGACACTGGGCAGGAAGGAGTTAACATCTGGGGCGATCAAAGGGTTAACTGTGTGCTGTGTGTCTTTTACATCGTGTGCTGTGTGCTGTTTTACTAGGAAAACATACTGCCGTGTATTTCTCTGCTGTGCAGAGAAATACACAGCAGCATGTCCTTGCTGGCAGATGAGAGACCTGTGTTGTTTACACACAGGTTTCTCCCCTTTCAGTGATAATCGGTAATCGCCGGGTGCCGGTCGAGAATCTCCGGCCGGGACCTGGTAATTGACATCCGTGTGGGTAGGACGGTGCACATCCCCTACCCGGAAATGCAGATCATGTATATATATATATATGTGACTTTGCGCAGCCCTGCTGCCCTGTAGCAGTATTTCTGCTATATGACGGGGGGGGGGCAAGTGGTTATATGTACTATTCTATCTATTGGAGGGGCAGGTTGCTGTGCCCTAACCTTTGATAGGAGCGATGCGGTTATCTTTGTCTCTTCTTTTGCATTGTGATCAAGGGCGGACTGACAACTCATGGGGCCTCCGGGCAATAGGGGATCATGGGGCCCCTGTGCCCTTGCCCAAACTCAAAAAAGCCTATGAAAAAGGTACCAGGGGCATCTCATGGGGCACCCTACTGACCCTGGGCCCTCGGGCAGTGCATGAGTTTCCAAATGGTCAGTCCACCCCTGATTGCGATGATGTCATGTGATGGTTGGTGGGATCCTTTGCTGCATTGGGTAGTAGAACCGGGATCAGTATCGCAACCATGGAACATTCACCTTGACAGCAAGTGAGAAAGGACAACTTCTGTTTCTCCATCCTCTTAGTTTCAGTTTATGAAGTCGGCCCACCCACGTATGTCTATGTGTGTATTTATGACGCCCAGAGAAGCAATAATCTTTATGTATTAGCACCATTTCCAGAGATAGTACCACGCTGGGACTCTGCTCTAAAATGTGTGTAGATGCCAGTTGTCCTTGACTTCAAGGACAGTTTGATTTGTCCCTGGAAATTTCTGTCTTGTAAATATTCTTGTTTTTTTTTTATGCAGTCCAACCATAAAAGAGCATCTCTCCTTTTCTTTGTGTTATAGATATATTTTATCACTTACAAAAATATATAGAAAAGATGGAACGAGTCCAGAGACGGGTAACCAAAATGTTGAAAGGTCCGGGGGATAAAACATATCAAGAGTGACTTCAGGAACTTAACACAGTGGTGGACTGACAACTCATGGGGCCCCCGGGCAATAGGGGATCATGGGGCCCCTGTGTCCTTGTCCACACTCAAACCACACCCAAAAAAGCCTATAAAAGTACCAGGGGCATCTCATGGGGCCCCCTACTGACCCCGGGCCCTCGGGCAGTGCTCGAATGGTCAGTCCGCCCCTGACTTAACATGTACAGTTTGGAGGAAAGAAGGGAAAGGGGAGACATGATGGGGCAGCACAGTGGCTAAATGGTTAGCATTTCCACCTGGCAGTACTAGGGTCGTTGGTTCGAATCCCAACCACGGTACCACCTTCATGGAGTTTTCGTGTTCTCCCTGTGCCTGCGTGGGTTTCCTCTGGGTTCTCGGGTTTTCTCCCACACTCCAAAGACATACTGGTAGGTTAATTGGCTCCTGTCTAAATTAGCCCTAGTATATGTATGTATGTGAGTTAGGGACCTTAGATTGTACACCCCTTGAGGGTTAGGGACTGATGGGAATGTACAATATGGGCAGCACAGTGGCTAAATGGTTAGCACTTCCACCTGGCAGTAGGCTCATTGGTTTGAATCCCAACCACGGCATCACCTTCCTGGAGTTTGCATGTTCTCCCTGTGCCTGTGTGGGTTTCCTCCGGGTACTCCAGTTTCCTCCCACACTCCAAAGACATGCTGGGAGGTTAATTGGCTCCTGTCTAAATTGTCCCTAGTATGTGTATGTATGAATGTAAGTTAGGGACCTTAGATTGTACACCCCTTGAGGGTTAGGGACTGATGTGAATGTACAATATATATGTAAAGCGCTGCGTAAATTGATGGCACTATACAAGTACCTATAATAAAAATAAATGATTGAAACCTTTAAATACATTAAGGGGATGAGTAAGGTTCAGGAGGGAAGGATTTTCAACTTGAAACCAAAATCAAGAACACGGGGACATGACCTCAAACTAACTGGAGGAAAGTTCAAAACTAATCTCAGAAAGTACTATTTTACTGAAAGAGTAGTTGATGCTTGGAATAAACTTCCAGCAAAGGCAGTGAGCAAGTCAGCAGCAAATAGCTTCAAACATGCTTGGAACAAGCACAGATCTATACTTAAAAAAAAATACAGAAAAAATAAAAACTACATAAAAAAACCAAACAAAAAAAAAAACAAAAAACGGGCAGATTCGATGGACCACTCAGTCTTTTTCTGCCTTCACTTTTCTGTTTCCATGTTTCTATCTTTTTTATTTTTTTTTCTGTAGCCTTATTTTTATGCCATAGTTAATAGTCAAATACTTTTCAATGTACTAAATATTTGAAGCAGTACAGTATATAGGGTCTGTGGTCCCCTCTAAACAGTATTTAAGAAGCAAAATAGAGCTGGAAGTTATTTTAAAATGTTGACAGTTCAGTCATGGGTTACTTTGACTTTTGGTGTTAACAGTTACAAGGCAGAATAATTAAAGTGTTACTAAACCCACAACAGTAAAATCAGTCTGTATATGTAGTAAAACAAGTTTGTTGTACTCACTGGGAAACCTAAGGGGTTCATCCTCCGCATTGTGTAAAAATGCTGTTTTATCCTGTCTTCTCTGATACTCCCCTTCTTCCACAGTCCCCAATCCATCTGCTCTAGGAGGCACTCTGCACATGCTCAGTTTGGTGTGTATCACCAGAGGGTGTTTTTTCTTGGGAGAGTGCATGTGATTAACACAGGGCCAATCAGCACTGTCCAGACAGAGGGCCAGGGGTCCTGCAGCCTCATAGGACAATCGGAGGAGAATTAAAACTCCTCCTTTAACCAGTGCTCTGCTGGATACTGATAGAAGTCACAAGACTTCTATATAATGCTGATGAGTTTTTATTTACTAAAATAATTGCATTTCCATGTTCTGTATACTGTGGGAGACCAGATATAGTGATTGCAGGGTCCTGGGAGACCAGATATAGTGATGCAGGGTCCGGGGAGACCAGATATAGTGATGCAGGGTCCGGGGAGACCAAATATAGTGATGCAGGGTCCTGGGAGACCAGATAAAGTGAATGCAGGGTCCGGGGAGACCAGATATAGTGAATGCAGGGTCCGGGGAGACCGGATATAGTGAATGCAGGGTCCGGGGGACCAGATATAGTGAAGGCAGGGTCCTGGAAGACCAAGTATAGTGAATGCAGGGTCCGGAGAGAGCAGATATAGTGAACATAGGGTCCGGGGAGACCAGATATAGTGAATGCAGGGTCCGTGGAGACCAGATTTAGTGAATGCAGGGTCTGGGGAGACCAGATATAGTGAATGCAGGGTCCAGGGAGGCCAGATTTAGTGAATGCACGGTCCGTGGAGACCAGATTTAGTGAATGCAGGGTCTGGGGAGACCAGATATAGTGAATGCAGGGTCCGGGGAGGCCAGATATAGTGAATGCAGGGTCCGGGGAGACCAGATATAGTGAAAGAGGCTTGCTATTGGGGGGGAGGGGAGGAGCAAGGATCACCGGTGGGGGACCCAAAAAGAAGAGGATTGGAGCTTCTTTGTGCAAAACACAGAACAGGTAAGTATGAAATTTGTATCTATTTATTTAATTACAACCTTTAGAATCACTTTAAGCTCTCAGGGAACTGCTGTTGGACTGAAGTCATTGATGGTCAGTGGGAAGAATGCTCCTCACATTGGTGGTCAGTAGGAAGAATTATCCTTACATTGGTGGCCAGTGGGAAGAATGCTCTTTACATTGGTGGCCAGTGGAAAGAATGCTCTTTACATTGATGGCCAGTGGGAAGAATGCTCTTTATATTGGTGGCCAATGGAAAGAATGGTCCTTACATTGATGGTTAGTTGGAAGAATGCTCCTTACATTGGTGGTCAGTCGGAAGAATGTCCCTTACATTGGTGGTCAGTCGAAAGAATGCTCCTTACATTGGTGGTCAGTGGGAAGAATGTCCTTTACATTGGGGATCAGTTGGAAGAATGCCTCTTACATTGCAGACGTTCTTGTTTGGATATATATGGGACTTTGTAGACATGTTTATGAACAACACTATATATATATATATATTCAATCTTTATTTTATTACAATGATAAAATATTAGTGACATAAAAAAATTGTCACAAAGTTCAATCATAGTGATCCCCTATATTGAGATTTTCCATGTGCATTTAGTTAAAATATTGTGCATAATTTGCATATATGGAGGACTCCCAACACAGTTCAAATGAATCTTCGCACTTACAGTATTTAGCACAGGGAATGAATATATATTTCTCAGCCAAACAGTATTAAAAAAAAGTCTCAGCTTTTGGACCTGGAAGATGTCTGGACAGGCATGTGGATGATAAAGTGCTCACATGGACCCAGGAGGTCTGAACACACAATTAATGGCGCCCAGTACAAGCAGTGTTCAAAGTGATCCAAGCCCAGATTACCGTACCAGTCCCGCTAGGAATGTCAGAGCTCTGTCCATCCATCATGCAGTGGGGCAAAAAAGTATTTAGTCAGCCACCAATTGTGCAAGTTCTCCCACTTAAAAAGATGAGAGAGGCCTGTAATTGGCATCATAGGTAGACCTCAACTATGAGAGACAAAATGAGAAAAAAAATCCAGACAATCACATTGGCTGATTTGGAAAGAATTTATTTGCAAATTATGGTGGAAAATAAGTATTTGGTCACCTACAAACAAGCAAGATGTCTGGCTCTCACAGACCTGTACCTTCTTCTTTAAGAGGCTCATCTGTCCTGCACTCATTACCTGTATCAATGGCACCTGTTTGAACTTGTTATCAGTATAAAGGACACCTGTCCACAACCTCAAACAGTCACACTCCAAACTCCACTATGGTGAAGACTAAAGAGCTATTGAAGGACACCAGAAACAAAATTGTAGACCTGCACCAGGCTGGGAAGACTGAATCTGCAATAGGCAAGCATCTTGGTGTGAACAAATCAACTGTGGGAGCAATAATTAGAAAATGGAAGACATACAAGACCACTGATAATCTCCCTCGATCTGGGGCTCCACACAAGATCTCACCCTGTGGGGTCAAAATGATCACAAGAACGGTGAGCAAAAATCCCAGGACCACACGGGGGGACCTAGTGAATGACCTGCAGAGAGCTGGGACCAACGTAACAAAGGCTACCATCAGTAACACACTACGCCGCCAGGGACTCAGATTCTGCAGTGCCAGATGTGTCCCCCTGCTTAAGCCAGTACATGTCCTGGCCCGTCTGAAGTTTGCTAGAGAGCATTTGGATGATCCAGAAGAGGATTGGGAGAAAACAAAATAGAACTGTTTGGTAGAAACACAACTCGTCGTGTTTGGAGGAGAGAGAATGCTGAGTTGCATCCAAAGAACACCATACCTACTGTGAAGCATGGGGGTGGCAACATCATGCTTTGGGGCTGTTTCTCCACAAAGGGACCAGGACGACTGATCCATGTACAGGACATAATGAATGGAGCCATGTATCGTGAGATTTTGAGTGCAAACCTCCTTCCATCAGCAAGGGCATTGAAGATGAAACGTGGCTGGGTCTTCCAACATGACAATGATCTCAAACATACCGCTCGGGCAACGAAGGAGTGGCTTCGTAAGAAGTATTTCAAGGTCCTGGAGTGGCCTAGCCAGTCTCCAGATCTCAACCCCATAGAAAACCTTTGGAGGGAGTTGAAAGTCTGTGTTGCCCAGCGACAGCCCCAAAACATCACTGCTCTAGAGGAGATTTGCATGGAGGAATGGGCCAACATACCAGCAACAGTGTGTGCCAACCTTGTGAAGACTTACAGGAAACGTTTGACCTCTGTCATTGCCAACAAAGGATATATAACAAAGTATTGAGATGAACTTTTGATAGTGACCAAATACTTATTTTCCACCATAATTTGCAAATAAATTCTTTCCAAATCAGCCAATGTGATTGTCTGGATTTGTTTTCTCATTTTGTCTCTCATAGTTGAGGTCTACCTATGATGCCAATTACAGGCCTCTCTCATCTTTTTAAGTGGGAGAACTTGCACAATTGGTGGCTGACAATACTTTTTTGCCCCACTGTACAGTTGCAAGAAAAAGTATGTGAACCCCTTGGGATTACGTGGAGTTTTGCATGAATTGGGCATAAAATGTGCTCTGAACGTCATCTAAGTCACAACAATAGAAGAACACAGTCTGCCCAACATAATACTGCACAAACACTGGATGTTGCCATGGTTTAATTGCACATAACATGTAAACATTCACAGTGCAGGGAGGAAAAAGTATGTGAGGCCCTAGCTTAATGACTTCTCCCAGAGCTAATTGGAGCCAGGAGTGAGCCAACCTTGACTCCAATCAGTGTGATGATATTGGATGTGTTGCTGACAGCTTTCCTGCCCTTAAAAAACACACACCTGTTTTGGGTTTACTGGTTTCAAGAAGCACTGTCTGATGTGAACCATGCCTCGCAGAAAAGAGCTCTCAGAAGAACTGCGATCAAGAATTGTTGACTTGCATGAAGCTGGAAAGGGTTACAAAAGTATCTCCAAAAGCCTTGATGTTCATGTGTCCACGGTAAGACAGACTGTCTACAAATGGAGAAAGTTTAGCACTGTTACTACTCTCCCTAGGCGTGGTCGTCCTGTAAAAATGACTGCAAGAGCACAGCGCAGAATGCTGCATGAGGTAAAGAAGAATCCCAGAGTGTCAGCTAAATACCTACAGAAATCTCTGGCACATGCTAACATTTTTGTTGACACATCTACAATAAGGAAAACATTAAACAAGAATGGAGTACATGGGAGGACACCACGGAGGAAGCCATTGCTGTCCAAAAAGAATATTGCAGCACGTTTGAAGTTTGCAAAAGAGCACCTGGATGTTCCACAGCACTACTGGCAAAATATACTGTGGACATATGAAACCAAGATTGAGTTGTTTGGGACCCAAAGCATACAAGTAATTCAACAAAACAATGGCTGCAACAGCACAGAATACGCCTTCTGGAGTGGCCCAGTCAGAGTCCTGACCTCAACCCGATTGAAATGCTGTGGCATGACCTTAAGAGAGCGATTCACACCAGACATCCCAAGAATATTGCTACACTGAAACAGTTTTGTGAAGAGGAGTGGTCCAAAATTACTCCAGATCGTTGTGCAGGTCTGATCTGCAACTACAGGAAACGTTTGGTTGAGGTTATTGGTGCCAAAGGAGGGTCAACCAGTTATTAAGTCCAAAGGTTCACATACTTTTTCCTCCCTGCACTGTGAATTTTTACATGTTATGTGCAATTAAACCATGGCAACATCTAATGTTTGTGTAGTATTATGTTGGGCAGACTGTGTTCTTCTATTGTTGTGACTTAGATGACGTTCAGAGCACATTTTATGCCCAATTCATGCAAAACTCCACGTAATCCCAAGGGGTTCACATACTTTTTCTTGCAACTGTATATGTGTTTGTACACCATCCACCTCTGGTTGTCCCGTCATATATGTGTATCTGTCCCAGGACGATGACTTCTCTCCAATGTGAGGGACAGGCTCATCTACCACCATGCATGGTATGGCGTATGTGTGGAGGGTTGAGGACCCCCCCCCCCTCCAGCAGACTGGCTTTCCGTTATAACCCCTCCACCCTCCCTTCTTCTTCTGTTCCTGAACTAATATGTTTACCTGGTTTTATGTTGGGAACATTTGGCACTTTCTGTTTATTGTTCTGTATAAATGAAAGTTGTTCTGCTGGTAAAGTAATAGTCTGTTCTGTATTTTTATTGTTCATTTAATTGTTAAAATTGCGTCTATTCAAAATGAACAGAACAAATGTTTTCCTTTTAACTGTCGCTTATATTAGTACTAAAACCTTCTCTTTTTTATCAGCAACTCATTGGAACAGATAAACTTTGCACAGAACAATAGGTACAGCTCCATTTCATTCATACTGTACCATCATCCTCTGGTTTCCAGTACTTCATTTCCCTGCACTTCTGGCCATGGACGGCTGTCCCAAAATATAAAAAGAGGTCATGTGATCCTTGTGCTTGGGACTGCATGTTCCATCAGACATACTGCCACTGCGCATGCATGTCCGGTCAGCTGTTGTGAGAACAATGCCTGTGCCCAAAGGGATAACAGAAACAAGACTCCCGGCTGTAACTTCTCAACTTCTTGGGAATCGCTATCAGTCACTTCCTTCGGAGGAGGCATGCCCTGTTTTTGGTGTCCTTTAAGGAGCCAGGCAGAAGATTGTCACCTGAACAGCCACTGCATCCAATCTAGCAACCTTTGGAGGAACCCTAGTTGAGAATGGCTGTTCTAGATCAGGCATAAGGTGTCAGCAAACGGCTTCAGTTTTTATATTCTATTGCACACCCATAGCAATACAAGCAACTTCCAAGTTGGTGCCTGAAACCAACTCCTTAAGCCTTCTGTGCCTCAGAAGTGGTCATAGGGGCAGCCCATTATATTGAGTGGTGAAGTGAAAGCGGCTGGACTAAGTCTTGGCTTCCCAGTTAAAGTGGTTCTAAAGGCTCAATGCATTCTATGCATGCTAAACCTTCTGGGTGCAGCTCCTCCCCAGCGCCCCCTTATACTTACCTGAGCCCCATCTTGATCTAGCAATGTGCATGAGAGCAGGGGCTCTCTGGGGTCTCTCTCTACTCATTGGTTCACACAAAAGGGGGGGGGGCATTGGCTCCTGTTGCTGTCCATCACAGCCAGTGAGGAAAGAGCCGGGGCGGAGCAGGGCTGAGCCATGCTCTGTGTGTGAATGGACAGACAATTTGGGGCACTTAGCTGGTAGGAGGAGCCATGACTGTTGGTGGGGGACCCAAAAAGAAGAGGACTGGGGCTGCTCTGTGCAAAACCATTACACAGAGCAGGTAAGTATAACTTTTGTTAATTTTTTATATTATTTTTTTTTTTAGATCTTTCCTTTAAAATCACTTTAAGTCATGGGCGGACTGACCATTTGGAAATTCAGGCACTGCCCGAGGGCCCGGGGTCATTAGGAGGCCCCATGAGATTCCCCTGGTATCTTTTTCATAGGCTTTTTTGAGTTTGGGCAAGGACACAGGGGCCCCATGATCCCCTATTGCCCGGGGGCCCCATGAGTTGTCTGTCCGCCCCTGCTTTAAGTGTTGTGTTTGCATACTAGAAAAGCCAGTTTTGGGCTCCTAGATCTCTGTAGAACAGCCTTTCCCAACCTTATAACATGAAATAACTCTCCAAGCGCAGGGAATCCCTGTTAATAATTGCCATATCTAAAGCTCACTGTACATCAGTGCAATAGTCAATGGAAAGAATGCTCCTTACATTTGAGGTTATTGGGAAAAATCCCCCCTTAGAGGTAGCTAAAGAAAATCTTTGGTTTTAAGGATCACTTACCCGAGTGTCAAAAATTGCTCATTGCTCTTGGTTCCCCCACGAACCTCTGGAGGAACCCTGATTGAGAATAGCTGCTCTAGAGGATGACTGAGACTAGGACTACTTATTCCATGTGTTTATCGTGTATACAGAAAATTTGGGTTTGCTTTAAGCTCTTTACAATGGTGGAACTACTTCTGGTGCAAGTGGGACATTTTGTTTCGCTGTACTGCAACGAGCGTTAAATGCAATAGTGCAATAACACATCTTGAGGGTCTCTGTAGAATTTTCTGAGATACATATAGTACTTTTTTAGTGTCTATAGGCAATTTTGCTTGTGATTAAAGAGCCGGCAAAGTAAAAAATAAAGTGTGATTTTATTTTATCACACAATAGCTTAAAATAACAATGTGAAGCGTATCATGAACAATTCCATGTAGATAAAACCAGAAATATCATAGCAGAAGTTTAAAGATGTGTCACCCTTGTGTTCATTGTCTCGTGTGCTTCTTCCATGTTCTGTTTGTCCTTCAGAGTCTTTCCGGAAGTAGACGTTAGTGACTATTTCTTGTCTTAGAGAGTGCACCTGTTCCAGCTTCTCAGCTTTGCTTGTGCGGATGGACAGACGTGTGTGTGTGTGTGCGTGCGTGTGCATGCGTGTGTCAGTGTCTTAGAATGCCTTTTTATGATGCTAGTAAGCGTCATAATTTGTGATCTTAGAACCTTGTATGGCAAACGATACTGCTTAGCAGAGCAATTACATTGAAGGGAGGGGACGTTACATATATGGTCTTTTGATTGACATGCACATATGTAGTGACCATAATAAGCTGGTTATGTTACATCAGCCTGCTCATATTTAAATGATAATATAAATTAAGAATGTATCTTTACAACATCTCAATAATGTTGTATAACCAAAAGTGTACATATAAAACAAATTAAATACACACAGATACTATTAGTATATATAATGTCATACTTGTTCTATTTTGATTCACTTCTAACACCCTTGACATTCTACACCAGAGTCCTGTAACCAGCTATGCCCCATTATAGCTCTCAACTGGTTAATTCAGCTAACTAACTCCTGTCATATTTTTCTGTCTCAGCCATAACTGAAGAAATTAACACTATCACTGGTTCAAGGTGATTCACACATTTTAATATTAATTATGATTAATCATAAAAAACAAATATTTTGGAAGCTTGCCATCAATATAAGTGCTGAATTATGAATTTGATATAATAATATTTATCAGTCTCCTTTTGCACCTCGCATTGTGGTCAATTGTGGTGCACCCTGCATTGTGGTCAATGCATCCCCATTGGCAAGGTGCATTGGAGAGCCATTGAAATGAATGGCACTGCAACACATGAATGCGAGTACAGTGCCTTGAAAAAAGTATTCATACCCCTTGAAATTTTCCACATTTTGTCATGTTACAATCAAAAACGTAAATGTATTTCATTGGGATTTAGTCCTCATGCACACTGGGCGTTTTTACAGCTTGTGGAAAATTTTAAGGTGTATGAATACTTTTTCAAGGCACTGTAAGTGGCTTCTTGTGAAGTGCAGGGTAACGTGTGTTACCGCAATGCCATAGTGTGAAAGAGCCTTAAGGTATGTCTATTAACATAAACTGACTTATTAGATCTACGTTGTAAAAAGGGAAATCATATCTTCTAGATCTTTATTGATTGCATTAAACAGGATTGATCCAGCTCTTGCTCTGTGTGCTAATACGCGTTCTTAACACGTATGTGATTGATCTGTCCAACTTACAAACAAAGAGCTGGCTGCTTTTTGCTAACGTAGTATAGGTGTACTTCAGATGCATCGATTGAGGAAAGAGATGGGAATGAAACTTGCCTGAGGAGTTAAATCTTAAAATGGTATTAAACACAAAACCAAAAATGTAATATATTGCTGCTTACCAACCCTTAAATGTGGTGGTTGCATTAGTTTTTTTTATTTTAGGCTTGTTTCCATTTTTTTTTCACCTCAGGATCCGACCAGTAACACATTTCCTGCCTTAGGGTGTCTCCATTCTGGATGGAGGAGCAAAGGAGACACCCCTGGGCAGCAGTATTGCCAACCTGAAGAGAGGGTAGTGTTATAGGCACCAGTAGATTTAGATAGACTTGACTAAGGGCTCATGTACACTGCAGCTGATAAACTGACGTTCAGGAGCTGTTCAGCGTTTTTTTTCAGCAGCCCCTGAACTCTCCCTAATGTTTTCCTATGTGTCCATGTACACATCGCCATTTACAGGCAGCTGAGTTTACAGTCGTTTTTATGAACGCAGAAAACTTACGTTCAGGAGTAGATTTTATCAGCGTTTCAAACACTTGTAAATGCGGCTAACCGCGTTTATAAGCGTTTGCGTTTGAAAATTTTTTTTAACTCTTCCATTTCCAAATGCTGTCAAGAGCCTTTTTTCATCCTGAAACATGCATGCAAAGCGTTTCCCGGTACTCAAATGGACCCGGTACACCATACTTTGAGGTTTCGCTTGAAACAAAATATGTTAGACACTGCTGCAATAATTTCTGCACAGAAATGAGCTGGAACACATCCAAACACCACAAAAAAAAAGACATCTAATCCCAATAAATACTGCTCTCTCTGCTTCTGCTCTCTCTATTTCTCTCAAAATGCCTGAAATAGTTTATTTTTTACTGTTTTTCAGTGCATTCTGGGCATTTTGGAAGGTCTCCTGAGATTATCTTTAAAAAACGCTTCTAAACGCAAACGCGCATAAATGCGGTATGCAAACGCAGCTAAACAGATATTTTTTAACCTACGTTTTCCAGCAGTTTCCATCGTTCAGAAGTTTCCCGTGTACATGGGGCCTAATACATTAAAGCTGAACTCCAGCTAACACTTTTTAACTCCTTGGCGCTGAGTGTAGGCAGATATGTGGCCTCTTGGCGGCTGGGTGCTGAGGGGCCCGCATATTTGCATACCCAATGTAAAGAAAAGATGTGCCGAGAGCGCGTGCCCTGCGTGCTCCCGGCACATTTACTGGAGCCTCACGGAAAGGTCCCGATCACTTGCAGTCAGGAGCTTTCCAATCATGTGGCCCCCGTGACTGCCAATCACGACGATCACATGACCCTAAACCCCATCTCCCGGCGTCACAAGCCCATTAAAGGGACGGGAAGCATTGGCGCCAAGGGGTTAAGCTATTACAGCAACAGTTTTTATTCCCATTGGGATGAAATTAAAAAAACAAAAGAAACAAAGCAGATTGTTGTGATCACACCTGTCAGTGTGAAATGGTTTGTCTTAACTATCCAAAGGGCACTTTTGCTGGACAGCTTGACTTGAACAAGAAAGTTGAAAGATAGACTTACCGACTGTATCACCAGATAAAAATAAAGAAAAAAGGTTAACGTAACTAATGAATAAATTAAAGTGTTACTAAACCCACAACAGTACAATCAGTCTGTATATGCAGTAAAGCATGCTTGTTATACTCACTGTGGAACCTAAGGGGTTAATCCTCTGCATTGTCTAAAAAGGTTGTTTGATTCTGACTTCTCTGATCCTCCTCTTCTACTGTCCCCCATCTATCTGTTGACAGAGTCTTGGGGACAAGCTGCACATGTTCAATTTGGTGTGTATTGCTATAGAGTTTTTTTTTTTTTCTTGGAGAGTGCACGTGACCAGCACAGGGCCAATCAGCACTGTCCAGGCAGAGGGTCAGGGGTCCTGCAGCCTCATAGGATAATAAGGGCAGACTGAAAACTCCTGCTGCAAGCTTTAACCAGTGCTCTGCTGGACACTGATAGAAGTCACAAGACTGCTCTAACTGCTGAAGAGAAAAGGTATTTTGCAGTTTATATTTACTGCAATAATTGCATTTCCATGTTGTGTGTACTGTGTGAGACCAGATATAGTGAATTCAGGGTGCGGGGAGAGCAGATATAGTGAAAGCAGGGTCTGGGGAGACCAGATATAGTGAATGCAGGGTCCGGGGGGACCAGATATAGTGAATGCAGGGTCCAGGGAGACCAGATATAGTGAATGCAGGGTCCGGGGAGACCAGATATAGTGAATGCAGGGTCCGGGGAGAGCAGATATAGTGAATGCAGGGTCCGAGGAGACCAGATATAGTTAATGCAGGGTCCGGGGAGAGCAGATATAGTGAATGCAGGGTCTGGGGAGGCCAGATATAGTGAATGCAGGGTCCAGGGAGACCAGATATAGTGAATGCAGGGTCCAGGGAGACCAGATATAGTGAATGCAGGGTCCTGGGAGACCAGATATAGTGAATGCAGGGTCTTGGGAGACCAGATATAGTGAATGCAGGGTCTTGGGAGAGCAGATATAGTGAATGCAGGGTCTTGGGAGAGCAGATATAGTGAATGCAGGGTCCGGGGAGAGCAGATATAGTGAATGCAGGGTCCGGGGAGACCAGATATAGTGAATGCAGGGTCCGGGGAGACCAGATATAGCGAATGCAGGGTCCGGGGAGAGCAGATATAGTGAATGCAGGGTCCGGGGAGAGCAGATATAGTGAATGCAGAGTCCGGGGAGAGCATATATAGTGAATGCAGGGTCCGGGGAGACCATAGTGAATGCAGGGTCCGGGGAGACTGGATATAGTGAATGCAGGGTCTTGGGAGACCGGATATAGTGAATGCAGGGTCCGGGGAGACTGGATATAGTGAATGCAGGGTCTTGGGAGACCGGATATAGTGAATGCAGGGTCCTGGGAGACTGGATATAGTGAATGCAGGGTCCGGGGAGACCAGATATAGTGAATGCAGGGTCCGGGGAGACCAGATATAGTGAGTGCAGGGACTTGGGAGACCAGATATAGTGAGTGCAGGGTCTGGGGAGACCAGATATAGTGAGTGCAGGGACTTGGGAGACCAGATATAGTGAGTGCAGGGTCCAGGGAGACTAGATATAGTGAATGCAGGGTCCTGGGAGACCAGATATAGTGAATGCAGGGACTTGGGAGACCAGATATAGTGAGTGCAGGGTCCAGGGAGACTAGATAAAGTGAATGCAGGGTCCTGGGTTTAGTAACACTCTATTACATCATTAAATTTATTTTTTTCTTATTTAATGCGCCCAGTGTAAGTACCAGCATTTGACCTGCTATCACCCTTTTGCAGTCCTTGTATAGTAAGGGCTGGAGTGTGAGAAGAAGAAGCAGTACAATGAGCCAGTCAGTTCATGCGCTGCCAAGGAACCTGCTGATAGGAGCAGAGCGTATAGTGACAGAGAGAGGAGCTCATCACTGTTCTGCTTCCCCTTTCACTGCCCAGCCACAGACTGGGGTGGGCTCATAGGAAGTGGGTTGAACATCGCTGGTTATTAGACCAAGGACTTCTAGCAGCAGTAAAAAAAAGCATTTGGGGGGGATTTAATGAATAATGCAGAAAATGTTGGTTTTGGTATTGTATCTTTTATCGGGTTCTTTAGTTTTATATGGTTGATTTTGCTGGAGTTCTGCTTTCCGGCAGTGGAAGCAACTTTTCCTTGTATACTGACCACCCTTTTTTCCCATCAATAGAAGTATGGTTGTCTCATATACAGTGGGGCAAAAAAGTATTTAGTCAGCCACCAATTGTGCAAGTTCTCCCACTTAAAAAGATGAGAGAGGCCTGTAATTGGCATAATATGTAGACCTCAACTATGAGAGACAAAATGAGAAAAAAAAATCCAGACAATCACATTGGCTGATTTGGAAAGAATTTATTTGCAAATTATGGTGGAAAATAAGTATTTGGTCAATATCAAAAGTTCATCTCAATACTTTGTTATATATCCTTTGTTGGCAATGACAGAGGTCAAACGTTTCCTGTAAGTTTTCACAAGGTTGGCACACACTGTTGCTGGTATGTTGGCCCATCCTCCATGCAGATCTCCTCTAGAGCAGTGATGTTTTGGGGCTGTCACTGGGCAACACTGACTTTCAACTCCCTCCAAAGGTTTTCTATGGGGTTGAGATCTGGAGACTGGCTAGGCCACTCCAGGACCTTGAAATGCTTCTTACAAAGCCACTCCTTTGTTGCCCGGGCAGTATGTTTGGGATCATTGTCATGTTGGAAGACCCAGACACATTTCATCTTCAATGCTCTTGCTGATGGAAGGAGGTTTGCACTCAAAATCTCACGATACATGGCCCCATTCATTCTGTCCTGTACATGGATCAGTCGTCCTGGTCCCTTTGCAGAGAAACAGCCCCAAAACATGATGTTGCCACCCCCATGCTTTACAGTAGGTATGGTGTTCTTTGGATGCAACTCAGCATTCTCTCTCCTCCAAACACGAGTTGTGTTTCTACCGAACAGTTCTATTTTGGTTTCATCTGACCATATGACATTCTCCCAATCCTCTTCTGGATCATCCAAATGCTCTCTAGCAAACTTAAGACGGGCCCGGACATGTACTGGCTTATGCAGGAGGACACGTCTGGCACTGCAGGATCTGAGTCCCTGGCGGCGTAGTGTGTTACTGATGGTAGCCTTTGTTACGTTGGTCCCAGCTCTCTGCAGGTCATTCACTAGGTCCCCCCGTGTGGTCCTGGGATTTTTGCTCACCGTTCTTGTGATCATTTTGACCCCACGGGGTGAGATCTTCCGTGGAGCCCCAGATCGAGGGAGATTATCAGTGGTCTTGTATGTCTTCCATTTTCTAATTATTGCTCCCACAGTTGATTTGTTCACACCAAGCTGCTTGCCTATTGCAGATTCAGTCTTCCCAGCCGGGTGCAGGTTTACAATTTTGTTTCTGGTGTCCTTCGACAGCTCTTTGGTCTTCACCATAGTGGAGTTTGGAGTGTGACTGTTTGAGGTTGTGGACAGGTGTCTTTTATACTGATAACAAGTTCAAACAGGTGCCATTGATACAGGTAATGAGTGCAGGACAGAGGAGCCTCTTAAAGAAGAAGGTACAGGTCTGTGAGAGCCAGAAATCTTGCTTGTTTGTAGGTGACCAAATACTTATTTTCCACCATAATTTGCAAATAAATTCTTTCCAAATCAGCCAATGTGATTGTCTAGATTTTTTTTCTCATTTTGTCTCTCATAGTTGAGGTCTACCTATGATGCCAATTACAGGCCTCTCTCATCTTTTTAAGTGGGAGAACTTGCACAATTGGTGGCTGATTAAATACTTTTTTGCCCCACTGTAATTTTATGCATGGGAGCCAATCAGCTTTAACTTCAGCTTGTTCAGTTAAGCTTTGGAAATGAAACCTGGAAGCTGATTGGTTTCCATGCAGAGCTGCACCAGATTTCGCACTCTCCAGTTTCGGTAAATAGCCCCCCGGGTGTTTCTTTAGTTGTCAAAGGTTGAGCACCTATGGGCTCCAATGATGGCAGTCTGGCCTTTTTGGCAGACATTGAGGGCTCCTTACAAAGATCTACTTATTAGAAGGGAAACCAGCTACACTGCAGATTGCCAGGAAGTAGGGCGAGGGTTCCATTGCATTTTTCATCATTTGATGGAAAAGTCACATGATGCAGAACATGAAAGCTGAAGTCTGGATGCTGCAGTGCGATCAGTGTGCAAAGTTTCCCATCTGTCAATTTGGTCCTAGTGGAGGTTACAGACCATTTGCAGATCAACTTGTAGAATGGACCTTCTGTTTCCCCAAAATTGGCAAAACCTGTTCTGTTTGGATGGATTTGGGGTAAATTGGGGAATGTTTTTGGAACTGTAAACTTTTTACCTGAACCCTGAAGAGCTATTTATTTATTTATTTTTTATAAATATTTATTGGTTTTTCAAATCATATACAAAACATTTCAACATTTCTATTAAAATCGTAATCCAAAACATTGTTTTCTCCTCATAGTTTATTTATATATAACTTCCAATTCTTACCAACTGTCCCTCCCTCCTCCCCCCTCCCCCCCACACTCCACATTTTCTCTCGTCAGATTAAATCTATATTATTCTGTTGTTCCTAGACCCGTTTCTAAACCTCTTCCAGGAATATTATGCCATTATATATTTCACCTTTTCTCTGTGTTCTTCCAATCCTTTCCATTTTTTGTTATACAACTCTAACTTATCCTCATACATGTAGAGCAATCTTTCTGTTTCTAAAATCTGATTTACTCTACCCATCCAATCCTCCTCAGTTGGCACCTCTTTTTTCTTCCAGAACCTGGGTATCAGACTCTTTGCTGCGGTCAAATAATACCATATCCCCGAACTCTTATATGCCTTCACTGAGAGTTCTGAGATATGGAGGAGACATAATTCTGGATCTAATCCTATTTTAATTTTAGTGATTTTCCCTATCAAAAGACTATCCTCTGCCAAAACACCTGTATTTCTGGACACTCCCACCACATATGATACCACGTGCCCACCTCTCCACAGCCTCTCCAGCACATCCGTGACATTTCCCTACACTTATAATTTATTTCTACTTCCCGCATACAAATATTTTCGTGAATTAATGTGAACATTTTCCTCTTTTCCTCCTCCTCTATCTTTCTTCCCATATCTCTTTCCCATTTCTCTATGTGAATTAATTTTGTATCTGTGTCAAGATCCATTAATATCCTCTGTATTTTTGCCATTCCGTGTCTACCATTTCCCCGTGACTCAAATATTCTCTCAAATGGATTCCAGTCTTTTTTAGTTCTTATGGGCTTTGGAAGACTCTCGAAAAAATACTTATTCCACTCAGTGCTTTCTCAATTTCAACCCAACTTTTCTCCGTATTATGATTCCAGTCGAAGATTCTCGCAATAATCCCTGCTTTGTAATATCTCCTGAAATCTGGTAGCCCCAATCCTCCTCTTTCTTTACTTCTAGTCAACAGTTCATAGCCTATTCTAGGCTTTTTATTCCTCCATATACATTTTATTATCATTTTCTTAAGTTCTTTAAAGTATGCCTCTGGGAGTTTGATTGGGATCATTTGATATTTGTATAATACTTTGGGGACAATTACCAACTTTATCAAGTTTATGCGACCTATCCACAATGGATTTCCATTTCCCACTTTCCTCAATTCCTCCTTAATCTCATTTAATAATGCTATATAGTTGGCTCTGTATAGGTTCTTAATTGAGGCTGATAACTTTATTCCTAGATATTTCAATTCTCTATCTCTCCAAAGGAACGGGAATTCCTCTTGTAATTTTTCCTTTTCGCTGTTTTTAAGGTTTATATTTAAGATTTCTGTCTTTGTCGGGTTAATTTTCAGGTTCTAAAAATTCTTCCTGCGCCAATGAAAAAAACTACTACAGGATCTACCCTGCTGCTGTGCAATGTGATAAACACAAAATGTGATAAATATAAATAAACAGCGCAAACATAGACCTCTAAATCAAATCAATATATAAAGTGCATGATATATAATAAAAATTATATTAATAGTGAAAGTCCATCATGATAATAGACAACAAAAGTTCGTGAATCAAAAAAGTTCGTGCAAAAAGATCAAAAAATTCTTCAAATGCAAAGAAAAAACTTCCACCTTCCACCCGTGCAAACCAACATCAAATACACTCACCAGATTTAGGTGAATGAAACGCCTTTTAGGAATTTTTATGGGATCCTAAACCCTCTTTCGTATTCACTCTATAGGAATCCTCACCATCAGTATAGGTTCCACCATACAACCGGGGAGAAAAAAATCTCAAATAGTGTGATATTGCAAATTACCGTTTTTAAATAAAATCAAGGATTAAGGCCACTCACATTTAAATCACTTTAAAAAGGCATATTTATTAGAACAAGCTTCTTCCAGATGGACAATGAATGTCAGACAACCTCCTCAGGAATCTCACATCACAGCTCCAGGATACAGCAGAAGCTCCACAGAGAATAAACATGCACAGATCCCAAAAGATGGCCGCTGGAACGCACCGCTCAGCGTGCGTTCCACTCACCGGAAGTGACGTCAGACGTACGGGGTAAAGACCGGAAATGCGTCAACGCGTTTCGCCCCTCCCATCGGGCGTTTTCAAGACGTCCATTCTCTGTCTGAAGCTCCCTTAAATTTGGAAGTGTTGTTCTGGGGTTTTCAACATAAAACATCAGATCGTCCGCATATGCCGCTACCTTATGTTCTCTATCTCCTATCTTTATTCCTTTTATGTCTATGTTCTTCCTAATCATGGACAATAAGGGTTCCAGAGCTAACACGTATAAGAGTGGCGACAATGGACATCCCTGTCTTGTACCATTTGACATCTTAAAATACTCTGATCTTCCTCCATTTACCATTATGGTGGCGGCAGGGCTTCTATATAACTCTCCAATCCACCCTCTCATTCTATTTCCAATTCCTAATACTTCTAGGGTATCCATCATAAAACCCCAACTCACCCTGTCGAATGCCTTCTCAGCATCTATCGACATCAGTATCATTGGGGCTTTCCCTTTTTTACCCTCCTGTATAAGCAACAGTGATCTCAGAGCGTTATCTCTACCCTCTCTTCCTGAGACAAACCCAACCTGATCTCTATGTATCCACTCCGGCATCAACTCTTTTAATCTATTTGCCAAAACCTTTGCATATATTTTAATATCTACATTCAACAGCGCTATTGGTCGATAACTCGCACATTGTGAGGGATCTTTATCTTCCTTCTGTATCAATACTATATTAGCCTGTAAGGATTCTCCCCTTATCTCCATCCCCTTCCACAAGGCGTTCATGTAGATCTTCATCTTAGGTATTAAAATCTCTTTATATTTTTTATAGTATTTGACCGTATATCCATCCGGTCCCGGACTTTTCCCTCCCGCCATGCTTTTTAACGCTGTTTTTATTTCCTCTGCCGTTATTTCTGCTTCTAAAGAATCCAGTTGTATTTCTCTTAGTTTCGGTAGGCCTGCATCCTCTAGGTATGTCTTTCTTTTCCCACTATTCACTCTTTCCGTTTTCTCAAAGCTATCCTGAGGTATGATATTATACAATTCATTATAATACTCTTTGAATGTACTAGCAATATCCTTAGTTGAGTGTACAAATTCCCCCTCGGGAGTTCTTATTTTCTCAATATAATTTTTATTTTTCTTCTTTCTTAGAGTTCTCATTAAATACTTTCCCGGCCTATCTCCCCATCTATACCTTTCACATGTTATTTTATTAAAGACTCTTCTTTTTTCCTCCTCCATTACATTCTCTAGTTCTTCTTTCTTCTTCATTAACAACTGCATTGTCTCCTTAGATCTTCCCCTTTTATGTACCTGTTCAAGATCATATATTTCATTTAATAATCTATCTATCTTTTCGCTCCTTTCTTTTTTCTTTTTTGTCCCCATTGCAATGAGTAAGCCTCTGATGTATGCTTTATGTGCTTCCCACACCGTTGCAACCGACACATCCTCTGTTTCATTCTCTTCAAAGAACCATTCAATTTCCCTCTTAATTCTTTGACCAATCTCTTCATCTGTGAGAAGTGCCTCATTCATCCGCCATACATACCCTTCTCTCCCCTCTCTACCCCATCTTATCTTCATTACTACTGGGGAACTGTAAACTTTTTACCTGAACCCTGAAGAGCTATTGAGATTCAAATTTAAAACGTTATGAAATGAAAAATGTGTGCCAGCAGAAAGCGGAGAATAGAATAGTAGGCGCTGTAGAAGCATTGTGAAACCAAAAGCATTCTTGCTTAGTTCAAATCTGTGTTTTATGTATAAACATGAAAGAAAATTTCCTTGAAAGATTTCCTTAGAAATATACTATATCAGCTTCACAGAAATGTTATTCTTGCTTCGGTGAGTTCGTGGTTGTTTTATAAGGGACTAGAAAGTTGATGCTGGCTGGTTGCTTTGACTGACCAAAGTATTCCACTTCTGTCAATGTCTGCTGGCATTCATCCATTCAGTACTTGCTCTTGTGGAGCTGAAGACCCTTCACTTCTTAGAGCTTCCAGTAGTGTAGCGCTCACTCCGATGTCTAGATCAGAACTATAGCTGGGAGTATTTTTTTTTTGCCTTTAGCAGCAGGCCTACCGGTACTTGTTTGCCCCCAGGTCTAAGTATACGATGCAATAGTTTCTGGCCCTTATGGCACAGGGAACGAGTGAAGGCAACAAAAAAGATTACCTGTGGTCTCCAGGATGATTAGTCATGGGCAGGCTATAGCACTGCAGGTGAGCATCTCTACGAGAGTTCAGAGGCCATTTGTAGTTTGGATAGGCAGTATTTAGACAGGTTGCCTACATTGTGTTAGCTAGGCAGTGGCCGGCTCAGTAGAAAATATGGCAGTATGACAAGGGCAACACTGCCTACAAAAAGTGGTTAATTGAAAATCCAAGCGGAGTAATATAACTGCATTCAATAGCTACACAAATATTTTATTTGATCCCATGGATCACGAAGAGGTTGGACATAGACACGGTGAACAAATCATAATAAAATTACAAAGTTAAAAACATTCAGCGTCTTCAAATCTGGATAATTATCAGCAAGCAGGAATCCACATAAGGCAATGGAGTTTCCTAACTACGTGATCACAGATTTCCATATGGTTCCACATTGTATCTGGATAGGGAGAACATTCTTCAAAGATATTCTTTGGTAAACACCACAATAAGCGTAATGACTTCCTATAATGGAAACCAAAGAAGGATCATAGTAGTGGAAACATGAAAATAATGTATGCACAAGTCATATACTAGAACAAGGCAGCCAAACAAAATGGTAAACTAATAGTTCCATTACCTTCTCATGAGCTTGACCATCATGAAAAAATGATGAATGCAAGGCCTTCCTGGGTAACTACCCCAAATGGAAATGAATCCACAGAAACAAGTGATTCTGAGAATGTATAAACATAAATCATAAATATCAAACAAAAAACCTGATTAGAATAAATATATGAAGGTAAAAAATATATTACCATAAATAGGATCAAGGAGACTTCACCTCACTTGAAATGAGATCAGGTCTTTATGTTTCCAATAGTGAATATGGGGGTGGAGAGCCAGGTGGTCTTTGTATATAACATCCAAGCTGATTGTAACAGGCAAAATATACCTAAGTATATATACCCAATTTAGGGTTTCCAAAAATTACTCTTACTGAGAAATGATGCGGTTCCTTATAGATATATGAGGCTACTAATATGAGGCTACTATCACATACCACAGCACGTATGTAGCATAGTGTAAACATATTCCTCCAATAGGAGTTCCCCAAAAACAGGGCTGATGGGCACATGATTCCTAATATGTGGAGTATACTCCCCGTATATAAATAGTAATATAGGCTATCTGAGCCAAACAAGCTAATAACTTGCCACCGGTGGAAGTGAGCTGTGACTCTAAGTCGCCATGTGCGGGCTGCTTAGGGTGATAGCCTCATCGTGATCTTTGATGCCTCGTGCCTTTCCAATATGGAGCTGAAGCAAACTGCTTCTTCCCTCCTCGTGGGCACCGCACCCTATGAAGACGCCGAGCGTAATGATATCATCACGTTGATGCGTTTCGTCCGCCAATCACCATAGACTTCGTCAGAACTGGCTCACACTAGGGAACAGGTTAACTGTACTCTGATTTTGGACCCAGCCTACCAATTTTGTGATATATATGGGTTGAAGGCTGGGTACGAGCCTAATTAAGATGCGGTGAAGCTGTGGAGCTATAAACAAGAAACTCAATTAGAGAACAATCAGCGCAAAGTGCTAACACCCAGCTATTATGAATTGTAAAAGAAGTCCAAAAGTGCAATGTAGGGCTACAAAAGTCCATATAGCCCTAGGGCAAGCCTCATGTAGTAGTAGAAGAGAAGAGAAGAAGCGCCTCTAAGTGCAGTATAGACAACTTTAAATAAGTAACAAATGTAGAACAACTCACATACTGTATTGTATAATGAAAGCAAGCTCAAAAGGATGAAAGGATGGGAGGACGGCTGTGTCCATGCTGTGTCAGCCACGTCCGCACTCTGAAGACCGTGGATGTAAGAAAGAGCCGGCCGGCATGTGTAGTCTTCTAAAGATGGTGTTTGGAACGCACCTTGATGCACGACATCGGCATCAGCGTGATGATGTGTGTGGACAAGCATGCATAGCGACTTGTTTCGGAGCATGCGCTAGACCTCTAAGGATGGAAGCGTGCTCCCTTGTCAAGCTAAGGCTTAAGCCTCGGTCATCCACGGTCTTCAGAGTGCAGTCGCGGCTGACACAGCATGGACACAGCCGTCCTCCCATCCTTTTGAGCTTGCTTTCATTACACAATATGTGAGTTGTTCTACATTTGTTACTTATTAAAAGTTGTCCATACTGTACTTAGAAGCGCTTCTTCTCTTCTCTAAGCTGTGGAGCTATGTAGGGGGACTGCTGCGCCCTTTAGTTCATCTAAAGATACCGGAGAACAGGAGGGCCACCAAGCCATGGGAATTGCCAGAGATGGACTGACACCTTGTGAGGTGCCTGGGCCACTTAGGTTAGTGAGTTAGGGAATGCTGCTTGTTGTTGTTCATGCTGGACTATACTGCAAACCGTTAAATTAAAAGTTGCATCAACTGTTCTAATCCTGGTCTGAAGTTATTCAAAGGGGTACATGATGGTTCCTGGCATATGAAAGAACTTCGGCCAAAAAAGCACATATGGGGTATAAAGCAAGGCCACTACCTACAGGGTTAAGACAAGCGTCAAGACGTGGAATGTAGTTGCCCATAGGTAACCGAGGGTATCCCGGTAGTGAGGGAGTCAGCAATCTGGCTCCCGGCCCACCAAAATAAAGTTTTATCTATTTAAAAAAAAATCCTACAAAATTCATATGGGTACAGTGTTGCATGACCGCGCAATTGTCATTCAAAGTGTGACAGCACTGAAAGCTGAAAATTGGCCTGGACAGGAATGGGGTGAAAGTGTCCGGACTTGAAGTGGTTAAAGACCACCTATGAACTAATTTTAGCAGGGGTTCCCTGAAACCCGAAAATGATTACAAGGGTTCCTTTGGGGTAAAAAGGTTGAGAAAGGCTGTTGTAGATGTTTCATGGCCTCTCTAAAAGCAGAACTCCAGGCAAAAATGTTATTTCCCCATGCAGTGGGGCTGTGCATGGGTTAAATTCTCATTTTGACCAGCGGCTCAAGGTAAAGCTATACTTAACCATTCTTCTGATCCTCTGGAAAACCACGCTCCCCCATGTCTGGTGGTGGACTGTTCCTGCTGTCCTCACACCTGGAGCCAGTCTATGGGCGTGATGATGTCAGGAACAGCCCATTCACAAGACCGCTAGCATGAGGGGCAGGAACAGCATGGACCGGTATTGTGCTCGGAGGATCGGCAGATTAGGTAAGTATATCTCTGTTTACCGAACCCCTAGACAAAAATGAGCATTTAACGCATGCATTATGGGCACAGCCAAAATTTTTTACCCGGAGTTCTGCTTTAATTTTTATGACTTCTAGGCATGAAACTGGACAGAATAGCAGGGTATGATAGATATGAGATAAAGGATAGAAACTCCACTTTACATATACAGTTGTGCTCAAATGTTTTGTGCACAATATGATGACACTTGAACAAAAATGAGCTGCATGGTGGAGGTGCCAGAAAGAAGCCTTTACTGCATCAATGACACAAGAAGGCCCGGTTAGGCATGTCAAGGTGTTGTCAGGTATATTGTAACCGGGCTTTTTTGTCGCATTGGTACAGTAAAAGCTTCTTTCTGCAACCTCAAACCAAACAGCTCATTTTTGTTCAAGTATCACCGTATTGTACTCCTTAAAAACAACCACATCATCTTTTTCTAGAGCAGCCTGTTTTTATTTTGAGGTTGCCTGTGGGTTTTTCTTTGAATCCCGGACAATTCTTCTGGCAGTTGTGGCTGAAATCTTTCTTGGTCTACCTGACCTTGGCTTGGTATCAAGAGATCCCTGAACTTTCCACTTCCTAATAGGTGATATACCAGTATTGACTGGCATATTCAAGGCTTTGAACATCTTTTTATGTCCTTTTCCATCTTTATAAAGTTCCATTACCTTGTTACGCAGGACTTTTGACAGTTCTTTTCTGATCCCCATGGCTCAGTATCTAGCCAAGTCAGTGCTTCCACGTAAGAGCAAACAAACTCACTGACTATTTATACACTGACATTAATTGCAATTTAAAAAGCCACAAATGTGGGACATTAACCTCTAATTGGCATTTTAACCCGTGTGTGTCACCTTGTGTGTCTGTACCAAGGCCAAACATTCCAGGGGATGTAAACTTTTGATCTGGACCATTTGTGTGATTTCTGTTATCATATGATTTAAAAAGGAGCCAAACAACTATTTGACAATAAATGGCTTCATATGATCATCATCCTTCAATAAAAGAGCATTTTTTGGCCTGCTCAGTCATATTTTCAATATCAATGCCAACATTTCACAATTTCTGCCAGGGTATGCAAACTTTTGAGCACAACTGTAAAAGTTCAGAACTACCGTACATTTTATTGAAACCAACACATTTTGGGGGGTTGTGAAAATCCCCCTACTTCAGGGCTATGAATATTCAGTATAAAGCCGTAAATACATGATAATATAACACATTATAATAACACATTTTCTAACTAAATCACAAATAAGAATAGAGATATATGTATATACCATTCTAAAATAATTCAAGAAAAAAGCATGAAAAGGCAGAGAAGACGGGAGAAAAACATGAAGAAATATTTAATTAAAATACAATCTGTACAGTCTGTTTAATATAAATTGTTTCTAAAATCTTCTATGTATATATATCATGTTCACAACATTTAGTTCATAGGGATGCATAAGGTCTTACATAATCAAACAGCATGATATAGTAATGGTGTTTGATCTATGCAAATTATTTGAGACTTCTTGTATCATGTCGTGTGTGGTTAACTTCAAATTATACAGACATAAAATAGTTGATGAACTGGAGTAACCACTGAAATAAAATGAAAAATGAAAATAAGTTAATAATAATTAACTTAGCAATTCATTTTAATTTTATTTTATTTTTGTGTTTACTATAGTTCATCAATCATATGTGCAAACATTTTCAGTCTGTATAATTTGAAGTTAACCACACATGACTTGATACACTATGACTCAAGTATATCTTGTATAGATCAAATACCATTTTTATGTCATGCTGTTTGATTATATAAGATCTTATGTACAACTTTTAACTAATTCATGTAAACATCATATACATAGAGATCAGAAAAAAAAATTATATTGAATTAGATTTTCTTCTAATTAAAATAACTACATAAATAAAACCAATTAAAAAAATTAAATAAAAATAAATTTATTTATTTATAAATATATATATATATATATATATATATATATATATATATATATTTAAATATATACACATACATATAGTATCTCCAATTAAAAAAATTAAATAAAAGTGAATTTATATATATACACATACGTACAGTATTTCCAATTTAAAAAATTAAATAAAAATAAATGTATTTATATATATATCACATTGTAGCATAATGTCATTCTTCAGTGTACATGAAAAGATATAATAAAATATTTACAAAAATGTGAGGGGTGTACTCACTTCTGTGAGATACTGTGTGTGCGTATGTATATATATATGTATTATATATATATATATTTTTTTTTTAATTTTTTTTCTGCTATCCATTCCTTTTCATTTTTTTTATCTTTGTGATAAGAAATATTCATACCTATTTATTCGTACATATTTATCCTCATCTATGAATACTATTACAATGTTGTTTTAGATAAGACATTGATTACACTTATTTTTCTTGAATATAATTCCTGAAGAAGGAGGACTTTTTACAACCCCCAAAATGTGTTGGTTTTTCCTTGCCGATCCTAAACAAAATATCATTCTCAGGACTTTGTTTTGCAGAGAATAGGTGCAGGAACTCCCCCTTTTGAGTCACCCCTTGTCCCTGCTCCCCTACCCACCTCCGAGCACCATCCCTTGCTTCCACCCCCACCCACCTCCAAGTACTGATAGTAATTTGTGTGGAATTAGTTAATGATGAGCTGTAAAAGTGATCCCCTGCAGCCAGCATCAATACACCTCCCTTTCAACAATGGATCTCCCCAGCAACAATACCCCCCCCCCCCCCAGCAGCAAAACATACGCCAGCAACAATAGATCCCCACATCACAATTACACCCCCCAGCAACAATAGACCCCAACATCAAAATTACTACCCCCCAGCAACAATAGACCCCCACATCAAAATTACTACCTCCCATCAACAATAGACCCCAACATCAAATGACCCCCAAACAAAAATAGACCCCCACCAGGAACAATAGATCTTCTAACAGCCAGCATCAGTGGATCCTCCAGCAGCCAGCTATACCAATTCCCTCCCTTCACAGTAGATCTCTCCAAGTATAGGATTATAACTTTTTTTTTAATGGTTGAACTGGATGGACTTTTGTCTTTTTTCAGCCAGACTAACTATGTAACAATTGCCTCTCCCCAGCAACAATAAATCCTCGATCACACCTCAGCACTCCTTGCTAATACATACATTCAGTGTTGGAGGTGCCGGAACCGCGTTTCTGTGGAATAAATCTCTGATCATTCTGGACTTTAATATGTGGAGTGCGGCTTCTATCCTATGTTTTCCTAAAGAGCAATCACAAACAAAATATTACAAACTCCTAGATTGTAAGCTCCAAGGAGCAGGGCCCTCAAATCCCTCTTGTATTGAACTGTATTGTCACTGTATTGTAAAGCGCTGAGCAAACTGTTGGCGCTATATAAATCCTGTATAATAATAATAAATTAAGCTGACAGACGACTTCAGTCTGAAAACTCATAGACTTTTAAATACATATCAAGTGATCATTTGAGGGTAGGTCTACTTTAAAGTGGACTTTTCTCCTGTTTAGATATTAGGTGCTTGGAGCTGGAGCAAAATTAGGTCTTTGGAGGGATGCAGATAACTGGACCTGTGGAGGGATGTTTAATGTATTTGGCCTTGGCTGGTATCTCCGTAACAATGCAAGGAAATCATAGGTGCATGGAACCTGCAGACCAAAAGTCCATAGAGAGTCTTGGGGTTCATGTACACTGCAGCTGATAAACGGACGTTCAGTAGCTGTTCAGCGTTTTTTTTTCAGCAGCCCCTGAACTCTCCCTAATGTTTTCCTATGTGTCCATGTACGCATCGTCATTTACAGTCGTTTACAGGCATTTTAGTTTACAGTCATTTTTTTGAACGCAGAAAACTTGTGTTCAGCAGTGGATGTTATCAGCGTTTCAAACACCTTTATAAGCGTTTGCGTCTGAAAATTTTCTTAAAGTCGTTTTTAACAGTCGTTTTTTTTGAACTCACCAAACTTGCTTTCAGGAGTAGATTTTACCGGTGTTTCAAACACCAAATGCTTGTAAACAAGTGTGGTTAACCGTGTTTAGAAGTGTTTGCGTTTAGAACCGTTTTTTAACTGTTCCATATCCAGATGCTGTCCAGAGCCTTTTTTCATCATCAGAAATGTAAGCAAAGCGTTTTCCATGTATTCAAATGGGCCCGGCCCACCAGCGCAGTCAGTTCCAGATTTTGCATGAAGGAAAAAAATGGTAGAACGTGCCGCATTATGCTCATAATGGGATCCATAGTGAATACAACCAGAAAAGACAGGTCATCTCAACACATACTGCTCTCTCTGCTTCTGCTCTCTCTATTCCTCTCAAAATGTCTGAAACAGTTAATTATTTACTATTTTTCAGTGCATTCTGGCACGCTTCTAAACACAAATGCTCATAAACGCGGTATGCAAATGCAGCTAAACTGACGTTTTTTAACCTACGTTTTCCAGCAGTCAGTTTCCATCGTTCAGAAGAGTTTTCCAAACGTCCCGTGTACATGAGTTCTTAATAAATCCAGTAGTAGGAATCCAATGGTGGAGAAGGGGATGGAACAGTGGAAGAAATAAAGGAAGAAACACAGCACCTCTAAGTGTAGACTGTGATGCACATTTAAGGCCCCATGTACACGGGACACTTCTAAACAATGGAAACTGACTGCTGAAAAACGTAGGTTAAAAAAAGTGTGTTTAGCCGCGTTTGCATAACGCGTTTATGTGCGTTTGCGTGTAGAAGCATTTTTTAAAGATAAGCACAGGAGAACCTCCCAAATGCCAAGAATGCACTGAAAAGTGGTAAATTATTAACTATTTCAGAGAAATACAGAGAGTAGAAACAGAGACATCAGTATGTGTTGAGATTAGCTTAGGTGTGAGTTGCTCATTACCATTTCTTTTGTTTCCAAGGGTGTCTGGTGGAGTGCGTCATTAAGGCCACCTGGCAGGGGGTCTTCATGAGGAATTTGAGGTGTGAATGGTCATTAACATATCTTTTGTTTACAAGGGTAGGAGAGGTCTGAGGTGTGAATTGGTCATTACAATGTGTGACAAGATTGGTAGGTACATCCTGTGTTCAGTGTTTTGTCCATTTGAGTACCTTGAAAACGCTTTGCATGCATTTTTCATGATGAAAAAAGGATCTGGACACCATCGGAAACTGGAAGAGTTAAAAAAAATGTCAGCTGCAAACGCTTATAAACGTGATTTACCGCGTTTAGCTGCGTTTTGCGTTTGAAACACTGATAAAATCCACTGCTGAACGCAAGTTTTCTGCGTTCAAAAAAAGACTGTAAATTCAAATGCCTGTAAACAACTATAAACGAAGATGTGTACACGGACACATAGGAAAACATTAGGGAGAGTTCAGGGGCTGCTGAAAAAAATGCAGAAAAGCTCCTAAATGTGAGTTTATCAGCTGCAGTGTACATGAGCCCTAATAGTTAATAGGCAACTCACATGTTCATGATAAATGACAGGCTTGTCATTAATATGGATACTCAGTCCGCCTCACCACCATGATGGTAAGCTGCTATGGAATGGTAGGACAGTAGGACAATGGGGGTTGGTTAGGGTGGAGGAGACCACCGGGATGTACTCTGCTGTAGAATTCTGAGCGGTGGTGTCGGCATCTGCCGTCATCCAAGTGCGACGCGTTTCTGAGCATGCGTCAAGGTCCGACATAGACCAGCGCACTCCTTTCTCAAGCATGTAAAGCAGTGTACATAGGAGCTAAAAAACTGACCACCTACGAAATGTACAAGATATACAGTATGGTGATATGTAGACCACCCACAGGAGAAAACCTTAGATTGTACACCCCTTGAGGGTTAGGGACTGATGTTTATGTACAATATATACAGTTGCAAAAAAAGTATGTGAACCCGTTGGGATTACGTGGAGTTTTGCATGAATTGGGCATAAAATGTGCTCTGAACGTCATCTAAGTCACAACAATAGAAGAACACAGTCTGCTGAACATAATACTACACAAACATTAGATGTTGCCATGGTTTAATTGCACGTAACATGTAAACATTCACAGTGCAGGGAGGAAAAAGTATGTGAGGCCCTAGCTTAATTACTTCATCCAGAGCTAATTGGAGCCAGGAGTGAGCCAACCTTGACTCCAATCAGTGTGATGATATTGGATGTGTTGCTGACAGCTGTCCTGCCCTTAAAAAACACACACCTGTTTTGGGTTTACTGGTTTCAAGAAGCACTGTCTGATGTGAACCATGCCTCACAGAAAAGAGCTCTCAGAAGACCTACGATCAAGAGTTGTTGACTTGCATGAAGCTGGAAAGGGTTACAAAAGTATCTCCAAAAGCCTTGATGTTCATGTGTCCACGGTAAGACAGACTGTCTACAAATGGAGAAAGTTTAGCACTGTTGCTACTCTCCCTAGGCGAGGTCGTCCTGTAAAAATGACTGCAAGAGCAAAGCGCAGAATGCTGCATGAGGTAAAGAAGAATCCCAGAGTGTCAGCTAAACACCTACAGAAATCTCTGGCACATGCTAACATTTTTGTTGACACATCTACAATAAGGAAAACATTAAACAAGAATGGAGTACATGGGAGGACACCACGGAGGAAGCCATTGCTGTCCAAAAAGAATATTGCAGCACGTTTGAAGTTTGCAAAATAGCACCTGGATGTTCCACAACACTACTGGCAAAATATACTGTGGGCAAATGAAACCAAGATTGAGTTGTTTGGGAAGAACACACAACACTATGTGTGGAGAAAAAAAGGCGCAGCACACCAACATCAAAACCTCATCCCCACTGTAAAATATGGCGGAGGGAGCATCATGGATTGGGGCTGCTTTGCTGCCTCAGGGCCTGGACGGATTGTTGTCATTGATGGGAAAATGAATTCCAGAGTTTATCAAGACATTTTGCAGGAAAACGTACAACCATCTGTCCACCAACTGAAGCTCCGCAGAGGATGGGTGATGCAACAGGACAATGACCCAAAGCATATAAGTAATTCAACAAAACAATGGCTGAAACAGCACAGAATACGTCTTCTGGAGTGGCCCAGTCAGAGTCCTGACGTCAACCCGATTGAAATGCTGTGGCATGACCTTAAGAGAGCGATTCACACCAGACATCCCAAGAATATTGCTACACTGAAACAGTTTTGTGAAGAGGAGTGGTCCAAAATGACTCCAGATCGTTGTGCAGGTCTGATCTGCAACTACAGGAAACGTTTGGTTGAGGTTATTGCTGCCAAAATTAGGGTCAACCAGTTATTAAGTCCAAAGGTTCACATACTTTTTCCTCCCTGCACTGTGAATGTTTACATGTTATGTGCAATTAAACCATGGCAACATCTAATGTTTGTGTAGTATTATGTTCAGCAGACCGTGTTCTTCTATTGTTGTGACTTAGATGACGTTCAGAGCACATTTTATGCCCAATTCATGCAAAACTCCACGTAATCCCAAGGGGTTCACATACTTTTTCTTGCAACTGTATGTAAAGTGCTGCGTAAACCGATGGCCCTATATAAGTACCCATGTAGCTGCTATGTTCATTTAAAGGTCATCTCCATAATAATGGAGCATCTGCAAAGCCCTCTCCCTCATAATGGATAATACTAGCTCTGATGCCATGAAGAAGCTGCAGAAGGGCAATCTGCTACTGAGATTGATCATGCGGCATTTGTGGACATCTGTGCAAAGGCAGAAATGAATGATCTGTCAGGTTATAGAGAGTCTTAGGGCAGATACAGCAATCTGTGACCACAAATTCTTTTTTGAACTGTAACAGCATTGCAAGCAAAGGAAGAGACTTCACAGGGTAAGCTGAACTCCAGGATCAGCAAATATTGTCTAAATACAAGAGTCCTGTGTATTCTTCCTTGAATCTTGCTGTGCTTTGTGTATTTCTTCTAGATCTGTGCAATAATCCAGTGTAATAAAGACCGCTCGCTACTGCTCACTCTCTTTGTGCAGGGTGACTGGTCTGGTCTCCGCCTCCTCCTGTAGTTTTCTGCAGGCAGACTGTAGTGGGTGGGGCATGCTAGACCCCGCGCATAGCTCTGCTCAGGCTACATGTACATGATCCAGCACAGAGCAGCTGCCCCACCATGTCTACATGGACAGTTAAAACCCCAACGCCAGGATTGAGACAAAACCTACCTTTACCCCTTAGTTAAATGCTTGTTAGCTATAGGGGGAGTTGAAGATCCTGTATTACCTACCTTAAAGTGTTACTAAACCCACAACAGTAAAATCAGTCTGTATATGCAGTAAAGCATGCTTGTTATACTCACTGTGGAGCCTAAGGGGTTAATCCTTTGCACTGTGTAAAAAGGCTGTTTGATCCTGACTTCTCTGATCCTCCCCTTCTTCCAGGTAAGACACATTGTGTGGAGACACTCTGCACATGCTCACTTTGGTGTGTATTCCCATATGGAAGAAAAATATATTTGAAATATATTTCAAAAATATTCTTCCCAAATATATTGACGTATGTTTGAAATACTACAATTTTGGCCGTATTCAATATATTTCAATAAATATATATACTTTATGTTGAAATGCGTTTTTATTAAAAAATATATGAAAAACATTTGTAAAAATACATTTTCAAATATACTGTATGTCTTTCAAAATACAAATCTACATTTTTGGAATGCATTTACAAATATATGTAAAACTATGTTAAAATTACTTTTTTATATGTTAAAAAAATCTGAAGAATATATATAAAAAATATATATTTTTAAAAATATTCTTCAGATTGTTTTTAACATATAAAAAAGTAATTTTAACATATAGTTTTATATATATTTGTAAATGCATTCCAAAAATGTAGATTTGTATTTTTAAAGACATACAGTATATTTGAAAATGTATTTTTACAAATATTTTTCATATATATTGAAATATATTGAATATGGTCAAAAATTTAGTATTTCAAATATATGTCAATATATTTGAGAAGAATATTTTTAAAATATATTTCAAATATATTTTTCTTCCATGTGGGTTGCTAGAGATATTTTTTTTTTTCGGGAGAGTACATGTGATCAGCACAGGACCAATCAGCACTGTCCAAACAGAGTTCAGGGGTTCTGTATCCTCCTAGAGCAGAAAGAAAACTCCTCCCTCATGCTTTAGCTAGTGCTCTGCTGCACACTGATAGAAGTCACAAGACTGCTCTAACTGCTGATGAGAAAAGGTATTTAGCAGTTTATGTTTACTAAAATAATTGCAATTCCATGTACTGTGTACTGTGGGAGACCAGATATAGTGAGTGCAGGGTCTGGGGTGTAGGAACACTTTAACCCTGATTCGGTCATCTCCAGCCATCTCCCCCTTTCTCTCTGGCACTCCAGGCAGTGGGTGGTCCCTTGTCATAATCATGTACACGCACCGGCCTCTTTATTGCGTACACCTGTTCAATTGCTTGGTAACACAAATTGGTAATCAACCAATCACATGGCAGCAACTCAATGCATTTAGGCATCTAGACGTGGTGAAGATGACTTGCTGAAGTACAGGAAACGGAGGCTACAATTCACACCGGCTCACCAAAATTGGACAATAGAAGATTGGAAAAATGTTGCCTGGTCTGATGAGTCACGATTTCCATTGCGTCATTCAGATGGTAGGGTCAGAATTTGGCGTAAACAACATGAAATCATGGATCCATCCTGCCTTGTTCAGGCTGGTGGTGTTTGTGTAATGGTGTGGGGAATATTTTCTTGGCACACTTTGGGCGCCTTAGTACCAATTGAGCATCATTTACACACCATGGTCTACCTGAGTATTGTTGCTGATCATGTCCATCCCTTTATGACTACAGTGTCCTCATCTTCTGATGGCTTCTTCCAACAGGATAATGCCCCATGTCACAAAGCTCAAATCATCTCAGACCGGTTTCTTGAACATGACAATGAGGTCACTGTACTCCAATGGCCTCCACAGTCACCAGATCTCCAGCCAATAGAACACCTTTGGGAGGTGGTGGAACAGGAGATTTGCATCATGGATGTGCAGCCAACAAATCTGCAGTAACTGTGTGGTGCTATCATGTCAATATGGACCAGAATCTCTGAGGAATGTTTCCAACACCTTTTTGAATCTATGCCACCAAGAATAAAGGCAGTTCTGAAGGCAAAAGGGGGTCCAACCCGGTAGTAGCAAGGTGGACCTAATAAAGTGGCCGGTGAGTGTATATTGCAGGGCTGTTGACCCAGTACATGGAGGAGGCAGGAGTGTGATCGTGGCTGGGAGCATCTTAGTAAAGAGACTTCATGGGATCGGTCACACCACTGCAGGGACTCTGCTGGAGCGATGAATCAGGTAAGTATTACCCCCCCAGACTGATCAAGCAGTTAACTCTTCCAGTTCGGAAGGCTTCACTGCAAGGGTGGACTTTGTCTAATTCCCGGAGTTGGGCTTTAAGCTCACAACCCCTTTGATCCTTAAAGCTGCTCTGCACGTCTGATGTCAGAAATAGCAGAACCTTCCTCCAGCCTTGCGGAAACATCAAACATCTAGGAGGAAGCGTTTGTGCATTTTTATTAGTTTTCCTTTAACATAAAGTACGTCAGTAAATGATAAATGAGCCAGCCTGGTGTGTGAGCTAGAATCAAAGACAAAATAATCATAAATACACATACCCCCATAGCCGAGAGTATATGGTTAACCATTTCAATACCGGGCAATTTTACACCTTCCTGCCCAGGCCAGTTTTCTCACACTTTGAATGACAATTGCGCGGTCATACAACATTGTACCCAAACTAAAATTTTATCATTTTCTTCACACAACTAGAGCTTTCTTCTGGTGGTATTTAATCACCGCTGGGGTTTTTATTTTTTGCTAAATTAACAAAAAAAGACCAAAAATTTTGAAAAAAAAAAAAGTTTTTCTTTGTTTCTGTTATAAAAGTTTGCAAATAAATAATTGTTCTTCATAAATTTAGGCCGAGATGTATTCTGCTACATGTCTTTGGTGAAAATAACCCAAATTAGGATGTATTTTTTAGTTTGTAGGAAAGTTATAGAGTTCACAAACTATGGTATAGATCTGAATATTGATCAATCCTGAAGTACTGACGGCCAATCTAATTTCTTGAGGTCCAAGAATGTCAGAACAGTACAGATATCCCCCAAATGACCCCTTTTTACAAAGTAGACAAGCCGACGTACTTCATAAGAGGCATGGCGAGTTTTTTGAAGTTGTATTTTTTTTTGTCATAATTTTTCGGAAAATGAAAAAATGTAAAAAAATTAGTTTCACTATTTTTTTTTTACATATTGTCACCAGTGCAGTACAGCGTCATCATATAACTGGCATGGCGGTGATCAGGGGCACTGACTGGTGACAGTATGAAAAAAAAAATTATATATTTTTTTTAATTGTTTTTTATTACCTTTATTTTCTTTTTTTAAGATTTTTTTTTCATATTTCACTATGACCAAAGTAGTACAATGTTACCATAGTAACATTGTACTACTTTGGGGAAGTGATCAGTATTTTTTTTTTTACACAATTTGCTTATAGCAAAGAATTACTTTGCTATAAGCAAGCATTTACCTGAATGACATTGATTCATTCAGGGTTTTTTTTTTTTTTTTTGTGCTTAGCTGTGATTTGGCCACAGCTAATTCCATGACATGTGCATGTGATCGCTGTGACCATTCACAGCTAGGCAGTAGTATACAATGAATGGCATGAATGAAGCCATCCATTGTATACAACTGTCATGTGACCTGCTGTGATTGGTCACAGCAGGTCACATGGTACCGGCAACGGGGCCGATACTCAGATCTGTCATCGGCCGTGTCCGAGGTACACGGCCGGTGAGAGATCGCGCCGCTCTGCAGGAGCGTAATCTGCGCATGTGCGGGAGGACGCCATATGGCGTCCACCCGGAACGCTGATGACATTTGTCGCCCACCATTCGGCCATAGGGCGGGCGGGAAATGGTTAAAGACAAGAAACGTATAGATGGAACAGGTTTTAGCTTTTTTTTTTTTTTTTGTGCCCTTCAGTCTAGGTAATTCAGAAAGAGTAAAAAGAAAATTTTATTTAAAAAAAACAAAAAACTTTCATATCTTTGAATTCGAAAAAAGATGTGCAAATTATAGTAATTGCAATTTTCTGCTGACTCCTGTCTAAAAAATAAAAACGGTAAAGTGTTTTTTAATAGCTTGATATGGGAATTGCAGTTTTCATTTTATGTGTTTATATATCGTGTAGTAGTAGTAATATTCCTGCCAATATAGACAGAAGAAAGATTGCGATATCTGCTTCTCAACGGTGGAGGATTCGGCTGCCAAGGCTGAATGTTGACTAAAAGCTCTTGTGCCAAAATAGAACCTTTTTTTGGATTTTGCCCAAATCTTGCTTTTGCTGCAGTCTTGGACGGCAGGCTCCGCTCTCTTTAGCTGCATGCACCAAACGGGTCACTGTGCATACTTCCCTCTCGTATCTCTCTGATGGGAGAGGTACACTATATTGCCAAAAGAATTGATTAGCCTGCATTTACACGCACATGAACTTTAATGGCATCCCAGTCTTAGTCCGTAGGGTTCAATATTGAGTTGGCCCCGCCCTTTCCAGCTATAACAGCTTCAACTCTTCTGGGAAGGCCGTCCACAAGGTTTAGGAGGGTGTCTATGGGAAGGTTGGACCATTCTTCCAGAATCACATTCGTGAGGTCAGGCACTGATGTCGGACGAGAAGGCCTGGCTCACAGTCTCTGCTCTAATTCATCTCAAAGGTGTTCTATGGGGTTGAGGTCAGGACTCTGTGCAAGTAAGTCAAGTTCCTCCACCCCAAACTGGCTTATCCATGTCTTTATGGACCTTGCTTTGTGTACTGGTGGGCAGTCATGTTGGAACAGGAAGGGGCCATCCCCAAACTCTTCCCACAAAGTTGGGAGAATGAAATTGTCCAAAATGTCTTGGTATGCCGACGCCGTACGGGCTTGTTCACACTTGACTAATTTCCAACTCTTACCGAACACCCCTATAGCGTTTGACAAGTGTTAGGCGTTTGGGAACCATTTTTAACGCTCCACGTTGTAGTATATTGTGTGTAATATATATATGTATATATATATATATATATATATATATATATATATATTATGTGGGAACTCGCAAATGGTAGCTTTTGTGACACACACAGCAACTCGCTTTCTTTTTTAAGGCCTTTTTAGCCCACTTTATTTGAAGAAAATGTACCATAAAGCTTCCCACGCAGGGGTATCCACCATCAAACACATGTAAATGAAAATTCAGCCTCCTGGCTTGTACTCAGTTTTATGTCTGTCTCTTACAGACTCTTTCCAAAATATGGCTCTCGCACACAACTGGCCACTAACACACAGCTAGTCTGGCTTCCACCTCTCCTTGGTGAAGTCCTCCTGACTCCAAGTCAGAGACCTCCTGTCTGCTGGGGTGGAGCCCTCCTGACTCCTGTCTTCCAGGGTGGAGCCCTCCTGACTCCTGTCTGCCGGGGTGGAGCCCTCCTGACTCCTGTCTGCCGGGGTGGAGCCCTCCTGACTCCTGTCTGCCGGGGTGGAGCCCTCCTGACTCCTGTCTGCCGGGGTGAAGCCCAGAACCCTGGTCCTGACTCTACAAAAGAGCCATGCACACCTGAGCAATCAGTCTCCTGGCCATTCCCAAAACCTGGTCCCAGGATTGGAGATTTCATCCCTCCCAAATCGCTTTGAAATCTCCAGGCGCCAGGTCCCAAAATGGACCTTACAAACAAATGAAGAAAGTGAAAATCCACTTTCCTCTGTATAAAACACGTACCCCGGAGCCCCTCAACCTGCCTTGTTGAGAATCCTGGGTGAAATAACCTTTCTACATCATGACAGATCACCACACTGTCACTATATATATATATTGAAGATATTGAAACACATACTGTTCATTCTTGGTCCAGTGACAAAACCACTTTACACATCAAAAGAACTCTTTGCTATGTTCGTTATATGCAGGTCACCTGGGTATTTGGGGAATAGACTGTTTATCTAATTAGACATTTCAAAGGGTACATTGTTTATCTAATTAATAGTAAAAGAATGCAGTTTAGGAAATTTCCAGACAACTTTACTTCAGCTGGTCAAGCCCAAAAGTCATCACCTGTCACCCAGAAGATCAAAGGGGCTCATAAAAGTGGCCAATCAGAGTGCTTGCTATTGTACTGAATTGGAAAAATGTGTATATTAAGGAAGCTTATTTTTGGTTAAATGTGACCGGACACAGGAAGGTTCTCTGGAGGGTTCTAATGATTGCCTGAATATTCTAAGTATCCTGACATCTGCCTTGTCTGTACCTCCGCTGGGAGAGGAGATTTTTCCTGTCATTAATATGGGAGTACAGGTATAGATCATAACTCACATTATTCCATGCATGGGAGCTACCTAGGTGCGTATTGTAGATCGGACATAATCTGGACGGTGCAGTATCTCCATGTTTGATATGAACTATCTTGAACTGATCTAAACCCATCTCTGGCAAAAGAACTGTAAAAAATGGTATAAAGGTGAGCGCTCTTGAAGGGTAAGCTGCTGGACACTCAAGGTAACCAAGTGAAAACCCTAATAAAACTTCATAAAAAATAGTTCAGCGCTATGGGTATGATGTAGGTCAAAGCAAGACTAAAAGTCAAAATATCTAAACGCACAATAGCATATGTCAGTTAACACAAGACTAAAAATCAAAATGTCTAAACGCATAATATCACATGCAATAAGTCAAGGCAAGAAAAAAAATTATATAAAAATAGTTCCGTGTTTTCATTAGAGTCTTATAAAGTGCTTTTCTTATAAAACCGTGGTGTTGTTCCAAGTAATATAGGGGGATTGTGCACTCACCAGATGCACAATACAAATGTGCATTGAACAAAAAATCCACAGAAGCTTCCTTTAGGATCTGGTCTAGAATAGGGGAAGTTGTCCTCCCTCTGGATGATTGGTCTGGTCAGGGACACCTGGAATGAATCCTCCCTCTAGGTGGGTAGTGATGGTGGGAACCCTCAGGGTGGGAAGAAGAAGATTCAATAGGCTGGAGGTCCTCTTAAGGAATAGATGAATGTAGGTCTGTTGGGTGTAGGATCTCCCTTCTCCAAAATCCTTGAAGATGTTGGATCCAGCAGGAGCTATGAATAAACAATAGAGATATTGCCTGTAGGGAATGTAAGTTCAGTCCACGACATACGCTGCAGAGAATTATGGCTGGTTCCTTGCCTTCAGTTCCCAAGATGGAGTCTGGCAAAAGAACTGTTGTAATAATAATTGATAAGACAACACTCAAATGCTCCCCAAACGCCCTATGTGCGTTATTGAGGTGTTTGATATGCCTTTTCCAAGCGTTAAAACAGCACCACAAACGCCTATAATGAAGTTTAATAGTATTAATGCCTGGCAAACTCCTGCCAGGTGTTTGAGGAGCGTCACCATAGACTTGAATGGGAGGCTTCAACTCCTCCTGACTTGTCATGAGGCGTCAATTTTGCCGCGACATGACACTAATGCTTCAGTGTGAACAGCACTGTGTGCTGCCATGTGTAGAATTTGCATAGGCGTTTGAGGAGCATTAAAAACGCTTCCCAAACACCTAACACCTGCTGACAAAGCTAAGAGTTCCCTTCACTGGAACTAGGGGGCTAAGCCCAACCCCTGATAAACAACCCCACACCATAATCCCCCCTCCACCAAACTTTACACTTGGCACAAAGTAGTCAGGCAAGTACCGTTCTCCTGGAAACCTATCTAAAACTGCTGTGTGCTAGTAACACATCACAGGTAATAAATACTTATCCTAGGTTCAAACCTATGCAGGTTGCATTTGATGCATTTCTGCATTGCGTTTTGTGTTCTAGCACTTTTTTGCATTTTTGATGCGTTTTGCGGGTTTTTTTTTTCATTTATTTAAATTTTTTTGTTGCTAGGCAGATTTTAAACGCAAAACTCAGCAAAAAACGCAATACATGCTTTTCTGCAGCATTGAAGTCTATAGAACCAAAAACGCAACATTTTGCGTTCAAAAAAGTTCCTGACCCTTTCCAAAAAATGCACCGGGTGAAAATGTGGAGATGTGAACGTGTCCCATAGGAAATCACGTTAACCACTTCAAGTCCAGACACTTCCCCCCCCCCCCCCCTTCCTGTCCAGGCCAATTTTCAGCTTTCAGCGCTATCATCACACTTTGAATGACAATTGCGCGGTCATGCAACACTGTACCCATATGAATTTTTTAGCATTTTTTTGAGACAGATAAAGCTTTATTTTGGTGGTATTTATTCACCACTGGGGATTTTATTTTTTTTTGCTATGTAAATGAAAAAGTCCAAAAATTTTGAAAAAAAAGTTTTGCTTATAAAATGTTGCAAATAAATAATATTTCATCATAAATTTTGGCCAAAATTTATTCTGTTATGCTTTTAGTAAAAAAACAAAATTATTTTATAACCAAAAATTATAATTTTTAAACATTTTTTACATTTTTATTTTTTTTTATATTATTTATGGTTTTTTTTTTTTACATACTGTCACCCTAGCAGTACAGTGTCACCATGGTGACACTATACTACTTGTCGGGGTGATGAAGATATTTTTTTTTCTTTTTTTTTACACTGATTGCTTTTACACCCATAAAGGCTGTAAAAGCAATCCTTTCTCCTTCTCTCTGGCTGCATTCTTGCAGCCATTGAGAACTACTGTGTGAGCTGTGATTGGTCACAGCTTGTCACATGGTACAAGGCTGTTGTGAACAGCCTTGTGCCATGTGACTTCTGTGATCATTCACAGATTTCACACGTAGTAAGCAATGATGTCACAAGTGACATCTTGCTCACTACTCTGCATGTGATCACTGATTGGCCAATCAGTGATCACATGATCGGGACCTTACAGAGAGGTCCCGTACAACGATTGGTGTTCCACTGTGTCCAGAGGACACAGCGGGCACCGGATCGCGGTGCTGCGCTCTCCCAGGGAGCGTGCACAAGCAGGGGTCAGGGAGGCCGTTTTTTAAATGGCCACCCGACCCTGCACTGCCACCGTCCGGCCATTTATATACAACGGCCGGATGGGAGGTGGTTAAATGGACTGTACTGCATTTCTGCAAAACGCTGCAGAAGACGCTTAGGTGTGAACCTGGGGTTATTGCAGAATTGGTGATTTCACTTCTCTGTTTTACGATATCAAACCTGTTAGTAAATTAGAGCTACAGATTAAAGCAGGCCATACATGGGTCGAATTCCGAACGATTTTTCGATCGAAAATCTAAAATATCGTTCGTTCTGTAATCCGATGGGGCCACCAATGATTTCGAAAACCGGTAGTTTTTCACGAATTTTCCAGCATGCCCGATGAACGAAATGGGGAGGAACCACGAATATCGGCCGGTGCCATCGCCCCACTAACAGAGCGAAAATCGGACGATTATTCTTAGGTCCGATTTTCGAACGAAAAAACTTTCAAAAATCGACCCTTGTCTGGCCGGCCATAGTGTCATCTTCTGTCCGTTGAGAACGTTGGGACCAATGTCCCTTTTATGAACAGGCTCCATGCTCTAAATAAGCCTGCTAAGATATAGAAAAGGAATGATGAAATGTCATCCCGGTGTCTGGCACCGGCACAGTGTAAAGCAAATGTTATGACATTTTAGTGACGGCCTCTGCTGTGCCTCTTCATATTAGCTTTGGATTCCTGAGATGAAAAAGCGTTTTAAGAAAAAGAGTTGATCGGTTCTAGTCTATAAATGGTCCCTCTGGAATTATAAATATTGTTTGAATAGTAGCTATGCTCCATTATCTTGTATATACTGGCTGTGGTACAGAAGAGGGCTGAAAACGTTTGATTCAGGAGTGACGGGCTGAATGGCTTGTTGTCCATCTCCAGGGAATTGCCGGGAAAAAATGAAGTTAGCATCCATGATTGTACAGCGTCTTTAACCGCTTTCCCGCCTCCCTATAGCAAATATACGGCTACAGGGTGTCGGGTGCACAAAATCACGTGTATATACGTGATTTTGCATTTCCAGGTAGGGGGTGCGCACCATATCCACGCGCACCCTATCCGCGTGCGCCCTATCCGCGCACGCCCTAATCGCGCGCGCCCTACCCGCACCATTATTCGCGGCATCAGCTGTCAATCACTGGGTCCCGGCTGGTGATTACTCACCAGCACCCGGTGATCGCCGAGCATTACCGACGGAGAGAGAACTGTATGTAAACAATATAGATCTCTCCCCTGTCAGCTCCTGCACACTGCTTTGTATGGCTCTGCATAGCAGAGCCATACTAAGCAGCATGCTTGCATTGTAAAGCATACACACAGCACACAGCGAAACAGCACATAGTTAACCCTTTGATCACCCCACATGTTAACCCCTTCCTGCCTAACTTGATTTTTAAAAATTTTTTACATTTTATTAGCACTGATGACTGTATTGGTGTCACTGAGGATGTCAGTGACACCAAGTCACTTCCCCTCAGTGTCAGAATGCCCTACCCACGCCGCCATTCGCGGCTGTCAATCACTGGGTCCCGGACAGTGATTACTTGCCAGCGCCCGGTGATTGGCGAGGATCTCCAACGGGGAGGGGAACTGTTTGTAAACAAAACAGTTCTCCTCCCTGTTGGCTCGTGCACACTGCTTTGGATGGCTGTGCACAGCACAGCCATCCAAGGCAGTGTGATTACAGTGAAGCACACAGACACAGGACATAGTGAAACAAAACACAGCACACAGTTAACCCTTTGATTGCTACTTATGTTAACCCCTTCCTGCCCAGTGCCATTAGTACAGTGTCAGTGCTTTTTTTTTTAGCACTGATCACTGTATTGGTGTCACTGGGGATGTCAGTGACACCAAGTCAGTTCCCCCCAGTGTCAGAATGCCCTACCCGCGCTGCCATTTGCGGCTGTCAATCACCGGGTCCCGGCCGGTGATTACTCGCCGGCGCCCGGTGATTGCCGAGGATCTCCGACGGGTAGGGGAACTGTTTGTAAAGAAAACAGTTCTCCTCCCTGTCGGCTCGTGCACACTGCTTTGGATAGCACAGCAATCCAAAGCAGTGAAATTACAGTGAAGCACACAGACACAGAACATAGTGAAACAGAACACAACACACAGTTAACCCTTTGATTGCCCCTTATGATAACCCCTTTCTGCCCAGTGCCATTAGTACAGTGTCAGTGCTTTTTTTTTAGCACTGATCACTGTATTGGTGTCACTGGGCATGTCAGTGAAACTAAGTCAGTTCCCCCCAGTGTCAGAATGCCTGCCGGGCAGTCCCGCTATAAGTCGCTGATCGCCGCCATTACTAGTAAAAAATAAATTCCAGTATTTATACCGCCATTTGTAAACACTATAACTTTACCAAACACATGTAGCAGAATACATTTTGGCCTAAATTTATGACGAAATTAGATTTTTTCAAATTTTTTTACTGGACATGTTTAGTAGCAAAAAGTGAAAAATATTGTTTTTTTTTTCTCAAAATTGTCGGTCTTTTTTTTTATAGTGCAAAAAATTAAAACCGCACAAGTGATAAAATACTACCAAAAGAAAGCTCTATTACTGGGAAAAGAAGGACATAAATTTCATTTGGGTGCAGCACTGCATCACCACACAATTGTCAGTTAAAGTAACGCAGCGCTGTAACGCAAAAAATGGCCTGGTCAGGAAGGGGGGTAAATCCTTTGGAGGGTAAGTGGTTAAAGCTGAACTCCAGACACAAAAACTTTCTTTTATATCCATTCTTCAACAGCTACAAATGATATAAATCCACTTTGTGTGCACCAAAATGCCTATAGGAAACCCAGATATTACCTTGTAAAAGTAGCTGTGACATCATCGTTGTACTGTACATAGCCTGTGCAGAGAGCGGAACTGTGGGAGGGGCCCAGCAGGCTCCACCCACTACAGGCTGCCTGCAGAAATTTACAGGAGAGGAGGAGACAAGACCAGCCAAGAAGAGAGAGCAGCAGTGACTGGTCTTTATTACAGGAAGGTAAGGTCTCACACTGGATTACTGCACAGATCTGGAAGAAATACACAAAGCACAGAGTTCTGCCCCCCCCTTCCAAAAATTAAAAGTCAGCAGCTACAAATACTATAACTGCTGACTTTTAATATCAGGGAACTTGCCTGTCCAGAGATCCAGCAGAGTCCTCACTCTGCGCTGATTCTTCAGGTGCTGGTGCCGCCATCTTGACTAAGTGAAACCGGCAGTGAAGCCTTGTGGGTACGATCTCCTACTGCGCATGCGCAAAGTGTGGGGTTCTTGGTGAATGGGCTGTAGTCTTCTGGGACCTGTATAGTGTCCCAGAGATCTGTGAGGAGAACGCAGCGAGCTGAGCCGGAAGTGGAAGCGGGTACCTGTCAAAAACAGGTCTCCTCCCCCCAACCCCCCCCCCCCCCCGCAAAAGGTGCCAAATGTGGCAGCGGATGGGGGGGTGGAGGCAGATAAGCGGAGCTTCCACTTTTGGGTGGAACTCCACTTGAAGGAAGAATACATGTCTCTTGCATTTAGACAATATTTGCTGATCCCGGAGTTCAGCTTTTATTCTTATCACAAGGAATGCATGCATCCCTTGTGATAGAAATAATTAGTGACAGGTCCTCTTTATGGAGAGATGTGGGGTCAATAGGAGCCCACATCTCTCCTCTACAATGTAAAGAATTAGATAAAAAAAAAGCATTGATCTAGTGCTTTAAAAAAAAAAAAATGGCCGGAACTGGAAGTGACATCGCTCAGGTCCTTCAAGGGCATAGAGATGAGTGGAGGCCATCTTTCCTTCACTCATCTCTATGCCCGATGGTTTCTCAGGTAAGTCTGAGAACTACCGAGCAGCGGGTGGGCAGCGGTGAGGGGCGGGGTTTTTTTTTTACACCTGTATCAGTGGTTTTTTTCATATCGGGCAGCACCGTGGCTAAATGGTTAGCACTTCCGCCTGGCAGTACTTGGGTCGTTGGTTTGAATCCCAACCATGGCACCTCCTGCCTGGAGTTTGCATGTTCTCCCTGTGCCTGCGTGGGTTTCCTCGGGGTACTCTAGTTTCCTCCCACACTCCAAAGACATGCTGGTAGGTTAATTGGATCCTGTCTAAATTGTATGTGTATGTATGAATGTGAGTTAGGGACCTTAGATTGTACACCCCTTGAGGGTTAGGGACACGTGAATGTACAATATATATATGTGTAAAGCGCTGCGTAAATTGACAGCGCTATATAAGTACCTGAAATATATAAATATCAGCCGAAAGGGGTATTTTTGCCTACCAATATAAATACCGAAATTTCACAATTTCTGCCAGGGTATGCAAACTTTTGAGCGCAACTGTACCTGCCAAAGGATTTGTACTGATGTCCATCTTGTCCTGAGTTTTACACAGCCCTGCCAGACAGCACAGCTAGCCTGAAGACCTAATTTTCTCTACTGCAGGTAAAGCTGAACTCCAAGTTTAGTCTTTGTTTCATACTTACATTGGTCCAGCTTGGGAATCACTGGTAATATATATAATTTTCATGGAGTTGATTATTAAAAATAAAAGTGGTTTAAACCTAATCCTAAACCTGCTCCCACCCCCATTCTAACTCCGATACTAACTACCCTGTGGAGGATAGAGGTGTATACTTACCTATTCCCTAGGTGCTCCGGTCATGTGATCGACTCCTCCCAGTGCTGGCTTCAGGGTAGAGGAGGAACGGCCAACAATGGATGCCAATAGTGAGCCTATGGGTGACGTCCCTGCCTAGGCATTGCAGCCATTGTCGGCGATCTATCCTCTCCCCTGGACAGATCAAGTGACCGGACCAAACCATCCAAGGAATAGGTAAGTATACACATTGTTCCTCTACAGCAGCAATGGGCAAACTACGGCCCGGCGGACCTTTTAATCCGGCCCGCGGAGCGTGGCAAACATCGGCTGTCAGAATGTGTGTAGGCGGGGCAGCGTGAGGAACGTAAGGGGAGTTAGGCTCCTCTCACAGTCCGCCCTGAAGACCGGAACGGCGCGGGAACACGGCGAGAGGAACGCGCGGAGCAAAGGTAAGTGAATTTACACAGGGGGGACTTGGGGACTTAATATGGGGGATGAATTAATATGGGTGATGAATTACTATATGGGGGGTGAATTACTATATGGGGGATGAATTACTATGGGGGATGAATTACTATATGGGGGATGAATTACTATGGGGGATGAATTACTATATGGGGGATGAATTACTATGGGGGATGAATTACTATATGGGGGATTAATTACTATGCTTACTATGGGGGAATATTACTATACTTACTATGGATGACACATACACATCATTCATCTACTCTTGGTCCGGCCCCCGGGTCCAATATATGAACCCATTGCGGCCCTCAAGTCAAAAAGTTTGCCCACCCCTGGTCTACAGGCTGGTTAGTATAGGGCTTAAACTTGAGGTGGAAGCAGGTTTAAGATTAGATAGATAGGTTTAGACTGGAATTCTACTTTTAATTCATCTTGTCCATCTGGTCCATCTTGGCACAATGTAAGTATGATATCTCACACCTGATATTGGCACTACTCTGACTCCTGTGCTGAACAGCTTCCACTGCGCACACTGACCACAGGGGGGTTGCTTGCTTGCCACCATTCACAGAACGCTTTGCATTTTTTCAGTGAATACAAGGCATTTTCTGCTTGGATTAGATGGAGATTGTGACATCACTGCCCCTCCTCTCCACCTCATCCAATCAGAGAATGCTTTGTATTCACTGAAAAGATACAAGGTATTCTATGAATGTTGACAGTCCCGAGTTAGCACCCACCCTGTGGTAAGGGTGCAGAGGGGAAGTCGCTTGGCACAGGACTCAGTAAATTGTGGTTATCACTGTAGTACCACAAACTACTACAATGGTTATCAGCTTCACTAGTGGGCCCTCAGTTGTGAGATGACCATATGTAGCCAAGTGCTTGGCTAGAGTCAGAGAATGATTTAAGACACTGTGCTGCAGTGCTCTTTGTGCTCCCAATGGACTTCAGCTGATGGGGTTAACACTACCTGACCTCCATCCACCAGGGGGAGCTAACAAGCAGACGGAGCTCAAGAGACTTGATTTTCGGCAGCATTGAATCCTGGGAGATGAAGCTAAGGAAAGAAACATTACTATGACAGTTAATGGGTGGTTGGACTACAATCCCCCATGTGAGCTCGATATAAAGAGAGAGAGAGATGTATTTTCAAAACTTATAATACTGGAGAATACTGAGGGAATACCTCGTTGGCTTGAGGAGAATGAAGTGTGCACGCCTCCTGTCTTTTTTTTCTATGTCACCGTAACAACTGGGCTGAAGAACTAGGACTAAAGACCGCTCACTCAGATAGGTCTCCATGCTAACATCTCCTCTCTCCTCTCCTCTCCTCTCTCCTCCTCTCCTCTTGTTCCTGCACTCATTTGTCTCTCTTTCTCCTTCTTTTCTGTCTCTCTAGACTTCTCATTCCCTCCTGTCTTTTTTTGTCTTTTTCTTCCCTCTCCTCTCCTTTCCTCTCCCTTAGCCTCCTCCCTCTTCTCTTCTCTCCTCTTCCCTCCCCCCCTCCTCTTTCCCCTCCTCTCCTCTCCCCTCCTCTTTCCTCTCCCCTCTTCTCTTCTCTTTTCTTCTCTCCTCTTCTTCCTGCACTCCTTTGTATCTCTTTCTCCTTTTCTGTCTCTCTAGACTTTTCATTCCCTTCTGTCTTTTTTTTTTCTATGTCACTGTAACAACTGGGCTCCAATGCTAGCTGGCTGAAGAACTAGGGCTAAAGACCGCTCACTCAGATAGTTCTCCATGCTAACATCTCCTCTCTGCTCTCCTCTGCTCTCCTCCTCTCCTCTTCTTCCTGCACTCCTTTGTGTCTCTTTCTCCTACTTTTCTGTCTTCCTAGACTTCTCATTCCCTCCTGTCTTTTTTTTTCTACGTCTTTCCTTTCCTCTACCTTCTCCTCCTTCCTCTTCTCTCCTCTCCCCTCCTCTTTCCTCTCCTCTCCCCTCTTCTTTTTTTTCTTCTCCTCTCATCTTCTTCCTGCACTCCTTTGTGTCTCTTTGTCCTTCTTTTCTGTCTCCCTAGACTTCTCATTCCCTCCTGTCTTTTTTTTCTATGTCTTTTTCTTCCCTCTCCTTTCATCTCCCTTCTCCTCCTCCCTCTTCTCTCCTCTCATCTCCCCTCCCCCCCTCCTCTTTCCCCTCCTCTTTCCTCTCCTCTCCCCTCTTCTTTCCTCTCCTCTCCCCTTTTCTTTCCTCTCCTCTCCTCTCTTCTCCTCTTCTTCTCTCCTCTTCTTCCTGCACTCATTTGTATCTCTTTTTCCTTCTTTTCTGTCTCTCTAGACTTCTCTTTCCCTCCTGTCTTTTTTTTTCTATGTCACCGTAACAACTGGGCTCCAATGGTAGCCGGCTAAAGGACTAGGGCTAAAGACCGCTCACTCAGATAGTTGCTTCACAAAAACTTTGACTATTGTCCATGGTAAGAGGTACTTCATTAGGAAGTCTTAAAGTGGTTCTAAAGGCTGAAGGTATTTACCTGAATGCATTCTTTCCAAAGCAGCCACATCCTGAGTAGAATAACATGTCCCAGCCAGCATATTACAGAGAGATGCTTGGTTCTCTGCGTGGAAGCAGTGCCCTCTCTGCAGGCCCCTGCTGGGTCAGACCTATAGCACTGCATTCAGCAAATCCCCCTGCAAATTGGAGAGCTCTGGCTCTGACTCAGCAAAGAGATCACTGCTGCCCCATAGAGAGAAGGGGTCCTACTGTATGGTATGCTGGCAGGGGACAGGCTTTTCTAATCTATTTGTGTTTTGATGCACCTGGAATGCATTTAATTTATTTAAACTGAATGTTCAATTGGGCTGTAGGCCGGCCATACATTTTTGTTCACAAATCGGACCTAAGAATAATTGGCCAATTTTCGCTCTGTTAGTGGGGCAATGGCACCGGCCGCTTTTCGTGGGTCCTCCCCATTTCGTTTATCGGGCATGCTGGAAAATTTGTGAAAAACAACCAATTTTCAAAATCATTGGTGGCACCATCGGATTACAGAACGAATGATGCTTTTGATTTTCGATCAAAAAATTGTTAAAATATTGACCCATGTATTGCCTGCTTTAATCTGTCTCCTTTAATCCTCACCAGAATACCCGCCCCTTCCCCTATAAGAGGACCTGTGTCATCTTTCTTTATGGTGATCAGGGCAGCTATAGCCAAACTACAACATATGATACAGTAGACTTTTGGAAGGCGGTTCTTGTGTGTTGTGACTGAGATACTACACACGCTCTTCTGTCAGCACTTACTTATTTATGAAGATGGCCAGATTGTTGGCGATCAAAAGTTAATTAGGACACGCCATCTGCTTGGTAATATGAGTCTCTTACTGAAGGCTGATCAAATAACTCGGGATTCCTTTTCTGTTTGTGTTTTATGTTTGAAAAATATTTTTTTTTTTCGCTTTTCATTTCAAGTGCAGCTATGGCATCTCTCAAACTCAGATTTGGTTCACGTAAGTTTTATTGGCAGGACCAAATATATCCTAGCAATGCAGAAGCTAGTTGGACGTTGATGTTATGGAAAGACCATAAAGACAGAAAATACTAAATCAGCTACAGCAGTGGTTCTCAACCTTCCTAATGCCGTGACCCTTTAATACAGTTCCTCATGTTGTGGTGACCCCCAACCATAAAAGTATTCACCCAGTAATTATAATTCATGAGTGTCGTTTTACCTCCAATACTGCTGCTTTCAACACAGTAGCTGCTTTTAACAGAGTAGCTGCTTTCAACACAGCAGCTGCTTTCTACACAGTAGCTGCTCTTTACACATTGGAAATATGTGTTTTCTGATGGTCTTAGGGGACCCCTGTGAAAGCGTCGTTCGACCCCCAAAGGGGTCGCGACCCACAGGTTGAGAACCACTGAGCTACAGGGTGCATGTACGTTCTTTATTATTCCTCTGATCTATTTTTCCTTTTCTCTTTTTTTTTTTTGCTTTCTCTTGTCCTTTCTCTCTGGGGCTGATGCATGAGAACCGGAGAAAAAAAAGTGGTATTTAAATTCGGTATTATATTTATATATTGATATATATATATAAATATATATATTTATATATTGATATATATATATTTATATATTGATATATTTATTTATTATTTAAATAAATAAATCCGGTGAATTAACAGACAAGTACCAGAAAGTGATCACGAAAATTGAAAGCCATTTTATTCTCTATGGGGCACAGCTGTGCATAGTAACCAATCAGCTTGTAGGTTTCATTGTCAAAGATTAAAGTGATTGTAAACCTCAGACATGAAATATGAACAAAGCATATCCCTCTATAGTGTGCAGGGGCGGACTGACAACTCATGGGGCCCCCCAGGCAATAGGGGATCATGGGGCCCCTGTGTCCTTGCCCAAACTCAAAAAAGCCTATGAAAAAGGTACCAGGGGCATCTCATGGGGCCCCCTACTGACCCCGGGCCCTCGGGCCGTGCCCGAGTTTCCAAATGGTCAGTCCGCCCCTGATAGTGTGTACTTGTCTCAGTTAAGAACACTAGGGGGTTGATTCATTAAAGGCAAATAGACTTACTAAAGGCAAAGTGCAGTTGCTCCAGAACCTAATAAATAAGGTACAGCTTCATTTTGCAAAGAATACCCAATCACCTGCAAGGAAAATAAAAAAACAGCATTTTTGCTTGCACTTGATTGGATGATGCAGGGGTGTGGAAATGTTTGAAAAAACTACGTGTCCAGGGACTAAATCGGTGTCCCAATCTACTTTTCCCTCGTGACAATCTACTTGTCCTGATAAAAAAACATAAATTTTAATCAAAACTGTATTTAAATCTGCTTTAACCTCTTTTTAATGCCGGCCGAACACAAATGTGCGGCCTCCCGGCGTCTGGGCCTAGACGCCGAGCGGACGCACATTTGCGTTCTATTAAAAAAAGAACATATGTGCTGAGAGCGCACGCCCTGTGTGCTCCCAGCACACGTGTCCGGTACTCACGGAAAGGTCCCAATCTCCTCTTTCAATCGGGACCTTTCCCGATCATGTGACCGCCGTGACTGCGTGTCACGACGGTTACATGACCCTAAACCCCCCTCCGCCGCCTGGCTTCTGAAACCCTTAAAGGGCTGGGAGGCATCGGCATGAAGGGGTTAACCACTTAAAGTCCGGACACTTTTGCCCCCTTCCTGTCCAGGCCAATTTTCAGCTTTCAGTGCTATCACACTTTGAATGACAATTGCACGGTCATGCAGCACTGTACCCATATGAATTTTTTTGCATTTTTTTTGAGACAGATAAAACTTTATTTTGGTGGTATTTATTCACCACTGGGATTTTTATTTTTCTTTGCTATATAAATGAAAAAGTAAAAAAAGTTTTAAAAAAAGTGTTTTTCGTATAAAATATTGCAAATAAATAATCTTTCTTCATAAATCTTGGCCAACATTTATTCAGTTATCTTTTTAGTAAAAAAAATTAGTTTATAACCAAAAATTATAATTTTTCTAAAAATTTGTTTACATTTTTATTTTTTTATATTATGTTTTTTTTTTTTTACATACTATGACCCCAGCAGTACGAGTGTCACTATAGTGATACTGTACTACTTGTGGGGGGTGATGAAGATATATTTTTTTTTTTCATACTGATTGCTTTTACACCCATAAAGGCTGTAAAAGCAATCATTTCTCCTTCTCTCTGGCTGCATTCTTGCAGCCATTGAGAAATACTGTGAGAGCTGTGATTGGTCACAGCTTGTCACATGGTACAAGGCTGTTGTGAATAGCCTTGTATCATGTGATCTCTGTGATCATTCACAGATTTCACACGTAGTAAGCAATGATGTCAGAAGTGACATCTTGCTTACTTCTCTTCATGTGATCACTGATTGGCCAATCAGTGATAACATGATCGGGACCGCGCACAGAGGTCCGGTACAACGATCGGTATTCCACTGTGTCCGGAGCACGCACAAGCAGGGAGGCCGTTTATATACATGGGCTGGACGGGAAGTGGTTAAGTAATGTCTTGGGCTTTTAAAAACAAAAGGGGCTTTATGACCCTGCATGTCTCCCCTGTGCTCCACTGAATGTAATGCAGTGCACATCGCACCGCATTGCATTCTTTCCCAGCCTCAATGACCGGGAATCTGTCGACGTCACATCACGTCCAGATCAGGAGAAGAAGGGGAGGGGAGTGGATGTGTCCGCTCTCCTCCTCCCTCCTCTATACCACATTCCGAACCAGTCTTGGGCCTGCAGATGGGCAAGCGGAGCCTGGGATGTATAGCGGGGGAGAAGCTGACACTGTGGGCTGTGTGGAAGCAATCGGGTGGCAGCGCTGCTGCCTGATTGCTTCCACCTGACAGGTGAGCCCTGCTGCAGCAGGGCTAAGGGCAAAAAAGACCTACCTGTCCGGCGCCCGGAACTGCATGTCCCGGTCGTCGGGCGATAGGAATTGGACATCCCTGTGATGGAAGTCAGCAGATCTTCTGCTCATTTACTAAGCTTTGGAGCAACTGCACTTTGCAAAGTGCAAGGTCTTTTTGCCTTTAGTAAATCAACCCCTAGGTGTGATTTCTGTCTGCTGCATCATTCCTTCATTGCTATCTGCATGAGTCACTTTGTCAAGTTTTCCTGACACCAAGAGAAAATAGTAACAGGGGAGGGACCTCCAGTAGATTGGCAGCATCAGCTCTGTTCCTGTGTGCTGTGTGGAGGGAGGTGTGTCTCTTCCCTCCAATCAGCTCTCAGAGCTCCCCTCACTGAGCTCTGCAGTGTGTAATTTCAGCTCTCTGACCCCTTTTTTCTGAAGTCTCAGACTAGCTTTATAACTTCAGCACTTTGAAATGATATAGAGAAGATAAGACTACAGACAGACAGGTACAACATATGTAGGAGGATTTGTTTCATCTCTGTGTATCACCTGAGGCCAGTCACTTCACTGTGTATGTGTAGGGGGTTTACAACCACTTTCAGTGCACAAGCTGAACGTAGAAGCTGATTGGTTACTATGCATGGCTGCACCAGATTCTGTGTGTACCAGTTTTAGTAAACCTTCCCCAATATGTGTGTTTATTTTCCTTTTTTTATTCTTTTTAAGTTTTTATAAATTTCTTTCTCTCCTAACTTTATTGGTAGGCCCAAGCCCCAGATTTTCTCACCCTTTCTTGTCCTAACCAATTAACCATGGACTTCCCATTTAAATCACCTCAATGCTTTTTAGGGAAAAACCTACCTCTCATCATACGTGAAACAGCGGATGTTCACCATCCATGACCCTTATAAAGGTGTCTGCGACACACCTACTGAATAACTGCGGACACCTCTTCTCTCTCTCTAATAATTTTCTGTCTCTCTAGACGTCTCATTCCCTCCTGTTTTTTTTTTTCTCTATGTCTTTTTTTCCCCTCTCCTCCCCTTCCCTCTCCTCTCTTCCCCTCCACTTCCCTCCCCTCTCCTCTCCCCTCCTCCCCTCTCCCTTCTTCTCCTACCTCCCTTCTCCTCCTCCCTCCCTCCCCTCTCCTCTTTCCTCCCCTCTTCTTTCCTCTCCTATCCTCTCTTCCCCTCCCATCCTCTCTCCTCTTTTCCTCTCTCCTCTCCTCTTCTTCCTTCACTCCTTTGTATCTCTTTCTTCTTCTTTTCTGTATCTCTAGACTTCTAATTCCCTCCTGTTTTTTTTTCTATGTCTTTTTCTTCCCTCTCCTCTCCTTTCCTCTCCCTTCTCCTCCTCCCTCCCCTCCCCTCCCCTCTACTCTCCCTCCCCTGCGCTGCTCCCCTCCCCTCCTCTTTCCTCTCCTCTCCCTTCCTCTTTCCTCTCCCCTCTCCCCTCCCCTCCTCTTTCATCTCCACTTCTCTCCCCTCCACTCTTCTTTCCTCTCCTCCCCTCTCTCCTCTCCCTTCCTCTCTCCCTCTCCCATCCTCTCTCATCTCTCCCTTTCCCATCCTCTCTCATCTCTCCCTTTCCCTTCCTCTCTCATCTCTCCCTTTCCCATCCTCTCTCATCTCTCCCTTTCCCATCCTCTCTCCTCTCAAAAATCACATGTGCACCATTTTCAGCAGCACATGAACTCCGCAGAGCATGTTAGTGTGTTGCCACACATGCAGTGCAATGCAACTGCGCCAGGAGGGTTTGTTGGGGTGACATTTAGAACAGTTAGCTCCACATCACGCCATCACGCCACACCATTCCATATCATGTAATGCACATTTCTATGGTGTCAGCAGGCGCCTAATAAAATATCACTGTGGCCTTTGGTCTTGCGCTCCTATTTTTTTCTCTCCTCTCTTTCTTCCTCGTCTCCCTCCTCCCTTTTGCTCTCTCTCTCTCTCTCTCTCTCTCTCTCTCGCTGCTTCCTCCCTAACCCCCTACTTCTGCCTTTCCTTCCCCTTTATCTATCCTTCTCTGCCCCCACTCCCCCTTCGTCTTTCCCTCTGCTCTTCCTGGCTGTCAATCCCTCGCCCTCCCTTGCTCTCGTCTCTATATCCAGATCGAATAAACTATGCAGTGCAGTATTTTACTTGTTCACCAACCCCAGCATGCAGCAATTGAAATGTCACTTGTGATAAATGCAATGAAATGTACATAGAGAGCGGAGAGAAATGGGGCAGAGCTTATAATGTAATTGGAATGGCTGCACTCTATCTTTTAAATTGGATAACCATTAGGCTCATCCTTTGTTTCAACATTCGCATATCAGAAATTCTGAGAGCTCAGATGTAACTGTGAAAACGAAACAATGATGAAGATGGAATAGAGGGCTATGGGGAGAGATAACCTGCTGTACCAACAATTGCTTAGAACTTACAGAGGACCTGACATGGAATGAATCTCCCTTTATAATTGTCATCCCATTCACCATGTATTAGAGCAGGGGTCTCCAAACTTTCTAAACAAAAGGCCAGTTTACTGTCCTTCAGACTTTAGGGGGGGCCAGACTGTGGGAGTCAAAAAGGTCCTAACATCAGTGGGAAAAAATGCCCCATCTTTGGTGTCAGTGGAAAGAACAGTGCCCTATTATTTGTGTCATTGGAAAGAATTGTGCTCCATCATTGGTGTTGAGTGTGTGGGGAGGGGGATAATAGCCCATTTTTGGTGTTTTGAGAGACATTGTTCCCCATCTTTGGTGTCAGCAGGGGAAATAATGGCCCATTGTTGGTATCAATGGATGAAACAGTGCCCCAATGGCCATATTAATAGCAAATCAAAGACGAATGATGAATGAGCTCTGATGAAGAAGGGACACCCTTCGAAGCGCGTCAACTGTACTGAATATCCATCCCCTTGATGGGATTCGCGCTATCTTCAAGTCCCTTTGAGGACTTACATGCCTGATTTCATTCGCTGTTTGTGAGTATATTTTTACAATTAATACATTTTGGTTACTGAGGTAATGCGCAAGGTTGGTGCGCTTCTCGTTTTCATTTCATTCTGCATATTAATAGAAAGCAATTTGGAGACCACTATATTAGAGGGATTGCCCTGTTCTCTGGGTATGACATGCAATGGCAAAAACTGTTCCATTAAACTGCATGTGATTCAGACTGTCGAGTCACTGCAGCTGCTATGCTCGCCCCTCCCCTCCTACCTAATCACAGAAGCCTTTGTATTATGTGAACTCATTCACAAAATAAAAAGGCTTCTGTGAATGGGCAGCAGAGGAGAGGGGCTGGCATAGCTGCTCTGTGCTGCATGTCATTTCATTCTGCATATTAATAGCAAGCAATTTGGAGACCACTATATTAGAGGGATTGCCCTGTTCTCTGGGTATGACATGCAATGGCAAAAGCTGTTCCATTAAACTGCATGTGATTCAGACTGTCGAGTCACTGCAGCTGCTATGCTCGCCCCTCCCCTCCTACCTAATCACAGAAGCCTTTGTATTATGTGAACTCATTCACAAAATACAAAGGCTTCTGTGAATGGGCAGCAGAGGAGAGGGGCTGGCATAGCTGCTCTGTGCTGCATGCCAGCATACCATCAATCTGGCCTCTGCAACACTCCTACTGAACAACTGCGTACACCTCCTCTCTTTCTCGAATTCTTTTCTGTCTCTGTAGACTTCTCATTCCCTCCTGTCTTTTTTTTTTCTATGTCTTTTTCTTCCCTCTCCTCTCCTGTTCTCTCCTCTTTCTGTCTGTCTAGACTTCTGATTCATTGTCTGAAGCATCAGAATTGGCTTAGATCAAGGTGGGGCAAATACCAGAAGACTACTGAGGCTAAATAATAACTTTTTCGGGTCAGGAACACTTGTAAAATCGTGCTTATTCCTGACTCGCAGGCAAAATGGGCAGAAGTGCGGGGGTGCCATTAATTTTTAATGGCACTCCCATGTATCGGAAAAAGTTTTCACATACAACACAACAACGTGCGGTTCCATGCAATGCATTTTTTTAAAAAGGTTGCAAGTGTATGATCCAAATGCACACGTTCCTGCGTCACATGCCTGATGAAGGGGTCCTGCGAGACTCCGAAACGTTGCCTTGCTGTAACTATGTGATGGTTTATTAAAACCTTTGGACCCATATTGTTGATCCTCGGTGTGCTGGTGACATTTTTTTCTTATTTTTTTCTTTTTAAAAAGGTTGGGGACTTTCTTACAGGTACTGCAGCACCACTGCTGTACCAGTGACTGCATGCGCAAAGTGTGAACCTAGACTGAAAGTGGTTGTAAATGTAATTTTTTAAAAAAAAATAATAAACAGGTTCATACTTACCTTTTTATGTGGAATTGCACAGGTACGCCGAACCTCCTCTTTTTCGGCCCTCCGCCGGTACTCCTTCTCTCTGTCCAGTGCCCACATAGGAAGCAGCTATAATAAAGCTTACCTGTAGATAAAGTGAAGATCTCCTAAATGTGATATTCTAGTGAGCAGCAGCTGGTGACATCTCTGGCGCATGCGTTCTGAAGGAATGGCATGCCCGTTCTGTTCCTTCAGTTGTGTGTTGCGGCGGAGACTCCCACGCAAATGCTTGGGAGTGAAGTCATCGCGGCTCGGCCAGTCAAGTGGCTGCAGCCCACAAACCTGGAAGGAAGACCTGGGGAAGATGGAAGCCTCTACACTGGTGACAGTATGCCACTGGACGGCTTCGTTTTAAGGTAAGCCCTTCATAATGTGCTAGTATGCGATGCATTACACACTGCAGAGCTCAATGGGGAGAACTCTGAGAGCTGATTGGAGGGAAGAGAAATGTTTACTAGAGTGGACTAACTCCTAAATTTCATATTCATTTTTTCTCGGTATGTAGAGTTTTAGTCAATCATCCTTTAATTAATTTATTTTTTTAGTTGAGTTAAAAAGGGAGACAATCAGGTTGGTTGGAAACATTGTTCAATTTTATTACCTTTGTTGTACATTTATTTCCATTCATCTTGCAAAGCATTCAAAAATAGAATCAAGCAAATTAAATCTATTAGAAAACTGTCTTAAACATGATCAGAATTTGTACTATACAGAAAAAAAAGCTAATTTTTTCCATTATTTTGGAAAATAGTTTCAAATATGACTTAAAGTGTTACTAAACCCGCGGACCCTGCATTCACTATATCTGGTCTCCCAGGACCCTGCATTCACTATATCCACTCTCCCCGGACCCTGCATTCACTATATCTGGTCTCCCCGGACCCTGCATTCACTATATCTGGTCTCCCAGGACCCAGCATTCACTATATCTGGTCTCCCTGGACCCTGCATTCACTATATTTGGTCTCCCTGGACCCTGCATTCACTATATCCGCTCTCCCCGGACCCTGCATTCACTATATCCGCTCTTCCCGGACCCTGCACTCACTATATCTGGTCTCCCCGGACCCTGCATTCACTATATTTGGTCTCCCTGGACCCTGCATTCACTATATCCGCTCTCCCCGGACCCTGCATTCACTATATCCGCTCTCCCCGGACCCTGCACTCACTATATCTGGTCTCCCCGGACCCTGCACTCACTATATCTGGTCTCCCCGGACCCTGCATTCACTATATCAGCTCTCCCCGGACCCTGCATTCACTATATCTGGTCTCCCAGGACCCTGCATACACTATATCTGGTCTCCCCGGACCCTGCATTCACTATATCTGGTCTCCTCGGACCCTGCATTCGCTATATCTGGTCTCCCTGGACCCTGCATTCACTATATCTGGTCTTCCTGGACCCTGCATTCACTATATTTGGTCTCCCTGGACCCTGCATTCACTATATCCGCTCTCCCCGGACCCTGCACTCACTATATCTGGTCTCCCTGGACCCTGCATTCACTATATTTGGTCTCCCCGGACCCTGCATTCACTATATCCGCGCTCCCCGGACCCTGCACTCACTATATCTGGTCTCCCCGGACCCTGCATTCACTATATTTGGTCTCCCCGGACCCTGCATTCACTATATCCGCTCTCCCCGGACCCTGCATTCACTATATCCACTCTCCCCGGACCCTGCATTCACTATATCTGGTCTCCCCGGACCCTGCATTCACTATATCTGGTCTCCCAGGACCCAGCATTCACTATATCTGGTCTCCCTGGACCCTGCATTCACTATATCTGGTCTCCCCGGTCCCTGCATTCACTATATCTGGTCTCCCTGGACCCTGCATTCACTATATCCACTCTTCCCGGACCCTCCATTCACTATATCTGGTCTCCCCGGACCCTGCATTCACTATATCTGGTCTCCCTGGATCCTGCATTCACTATATCTGGTCTCACAGGATCCTGCATTCACTATATCCGGTCTCCCCGGACTCTGCATTCACTATATCCGGTCTCCCTGGACCCTGCACTCACTAGATCTGCTCTCCCCGGACCCTGCACTCACTATATCTAGTCTTCCTGGTCCCTGCATTCACTATATCCGGACTCCATGGATCCTGCATTCACTATATCTGAACACTGGTTAAACCTTGTAGGAGGAGTTTTCATTTTGCTGTAGGAGGATGCAGAACCCCTGGACAGCGCTGATTGGCCCTGTGCTGATCACATGCACTCTCCCAAGAAACAAAAAACTCTCTAGCAATGTACACCAAACTGAGCATGTGCAGAGTGTCTTCACATCATATGTCTTATCAGGAGATAAGAAGGGGACACTGGAAGAAGGGGAGGATCAGAGAAGTCAGAATCAAACAGCATTTTTACACAGTGCAGATGATTAACCCCTTAGGTTCCTCAGTGAGTATAACAAGCATGCTTTACTGCATATACAGACTGATTGTACTGTTGTGGGTTTAGTAACACTTTAAAATTCCAATAGAATATAAAAATAAATTTATAGAAAAAAAGCATCATGTGGCTAGCATAGGAAACTCATATAGGCGGAGCACTGCTTTTTTCATACAGACGATTGTTTGAATTTTGTGAACAAACTCTGCTGACATCAGGAACACTAAAGTCAGACCTATGTCAACATGTGGCAAGCTAGTTCTGCAAATAATCCCACAGATTACAGATTTAAAGATGTGAAAGTGTGTATGCAGTGCAGACAAATTCATCCCAGATCCCACAACACAACATCGTGCCGCCACCCCGTGATGGCTTGGTTTGTGGTGGAAGGTTCTTTGTAAATGGCAAGGCATACTATAGGTCATATACAGGCAGCTCCACTTTGTTGAAAAACACAAAAAAACAATCTTTCTCCTGGGTGATCCATGTACATTGTAAGGAATTGAACAAACTTTGTTGAAGATTTCTGCCTAATTCTGCTCTGAAGACATAGATGTTTGTTTCAGAGTATCCTATGGATACTAATTCAGAATAGGAGAGTCTGGTTCATTATAACCACCTGGTACACCCTCAGTATTCTGATGAGAAACGTTGCAGTGTCTGTATCCTTTTACAAAGAAATATCCCTCAGGGGAGTATCTCACTAAAAATGAAATTTCTATTGCAGAAGATGCCTAAAATGTGACTTGTTTATTAGTAGGAAAATCAGTGAGCCAGTCACACAAGCAGAAAATTAAATTTTTGGAAATGGGTGTACCTCCAAAGGGAGTATATAACATCTCTAGGTGCCATGTTGCATTGAATTTTACCAAGCTGCAGAAAAAAATGGACAGGTAATTTTTAGTAACATTAATGTATATACATTAAAGGAAATAAGTATTTGATCCCCTGCTGATTTTGAATGTTTGCCCACTCACAATACACCTACCATTTTATTTATAGACTGATCATTTCTTTGTAACACTGAGAGACAGAATAGCAACACAAAATTCAAAAGAAATGCATGTCTAACAAATGATGACTGATTTGCATGTTCATGAGGGAAATAAGTATTTGATCCCTTCACAAAACATGACTTAGTACTTGGTGGCAAATCCCTTGATGGGAATCACAGAGGTCAGACGTTTCCTGTAGTTGGCCACCAGGTTTGCACACATGTCAGGAGGGATTTTGGCCCGCTCCTCTTGGCAGATCCTCTCCAAGTCATTAAGGTTTGGTGGCTGACATTTGGCAACTTGAACTTTCAGCTCCTCCACAGATTTTCAATCGGATTAAGGTCTGGAGACTGGCTAGGCCACTCCAGGAGCTTAATGTGCTTCTTCTTGAGCCACTCCTTTGTTGCCTTAGCCGTGTGTTTTGGGTCATTGTCATGCTGGAACACCCATCCACAATGCCCTGGCTGAGGGAAGAAGGTTCTCACCAAGATTTGACGGTACATTGCTCTGTCCATCGTCCCTTTGATGCGGTGCAGTTGTCCTGTCCCCTTAGCAGAAAAACACCCCCAAAGCAGAATGTTTCCACCACCATGTTTGACAGTTGGGATGGTGTTCTTGGGGTCATAGGCAGCATTCCTCCTCCTCCAAACACGGCGAGTTGAGTTGATGCCAAAGAGCTCGATTTTGGTCTCATTTGACCACAACACTTCCACCAGTCCTCCTCTGCATCATTCAGATGTTCAGTGGCAAACCTCAGACGGGCCTGGACATGTGCTTTCTTGAGCAGAGGGACCTTGCAGGCACTGCAGGATTTCAATCCTTGTCGGCGTAGTGTGTTACCAATTGTTTTCTTGGTGACTGTGGTCCCAGCTGCCTGGAGATCATTGACAAGATCCTCACGTGTAGTTCTGGGATGAATCCTCACTGTTCTCATGATCATTGACACTCCACGAGGTGATATCTTGCATGGTGCACCAGACCTAGGGAGACTGGCAGTTGTTTTGTGTTTCTTTCATTTGCAAATGATTGCACCAACTGTTGTCACCTTCTCACCAAGCTGCTTGGCGATAGTTTGGTAGCCCAGTCCAGCCTTGTGTAGGTCTACAATCTTGTCCCCGACATCCTTGGACAGCTCTTTGGTCTTTGCCATGGGGAGGGTTTGGAATCTGATTGTTTGATTGCTCCTGTGGACAGGTGTCTTTTATACAGGTAACAATGAGATTAGCAGCACTCCCTTTAAGAGACTGCTTCTAATCTCAGCTTGTTACCTGTATGAAAGACACCTGGTAGCCAGAAATCCTGCTGAATGATAGGGGATCAAATACTAATTTCCCTCCTGAACATGCAAATCAATGCATCATTTCTTAGACATGCATTTCTTTTGAATTTTTTTGTTGCTATCCTGTCTCTCAGTGTTACAATATACCTACCATTTGATTTTTAGACCGATCATTTCTTTGTGAGTGGGCAAACATTCAAAATCAGCAGGAAATCAAATACTTATTTCCTTCAGTGCATAAACCCCGACCTTGTAAAACAACCCATTCAGTTTAAAATAGAAATGAAAGGCAAAACATTTGTGTATAAATCTAAAAAAAAACTTTTTTTTTACAAGTGATCACATTCCCTTTGTTCTCTGCTACATAAGAGCTGGGGGAGGAGAAACTGCAGGACACTGGTCTTCCCAGTAAATGGCTGTGCTTTAGACGGGGGGGGGGCAGACTGAGTTCCCAGCACAGCTGGAGAACTCAACACGCTGTGCTCTCATGCTTAGTGTGGTCAGTTTTTAACAGAAAAGCAGAGGGACTAGCAGGGACACCAGGGATTTCACTCAAAGGAAGCAATACAAAGAGAACAGGATACTTACATAGAAGTACATGGTACAGCCGGCACATATCAGGAATAGGAATTACATATACTTTAAATTACAATATGGCTTGTGTAACAATTGTATATGCTATATTATTTTTTTCTTTGCTATACTTTCCAAAAAAATGGAGTTACCCTTTCAGTTAGAACCGAACTCCAGGCAGATATAAAAGTAACACATTGATGCAGCCCTGTATTTAACCGTTTGCTGACCGCCCAATAGCAGATATACTGCTACAGGGTGGCCGCTCTGTGCAGAACAGGGGCGGACTGACCATTTGGAAACTCGGGCACTGCCCGAGGGCCCGGGGTCAGTAGGGGGCTCCATGAAATGCCCCTGGTACCTTTTTCATTGGCTTTTTTGAGTTTTGGCAAGCACACAGGGGCCCCATGATCCCCTATTGCCCGGGGGCCCCATCAGTTGTCAGTCCGCCCCTGGTGCAGAATCACATATATAAACGTGATTCTGCACTTCCTGGTCGTGGGTGCGCGTGCGCACTGCTTCTGCTGTGATTGGTCACAACAGAAGCCGATCAGCGGGTGCCGGCCAATGGATGAGCGCCAACACCTGCCAATCGTCTAGGAGATTAACAGACACAGTTCTGCCTATGTAAACAAGGCAGAGCTGTGGCCTGTCAGCGGCAACGTGCTGAATTTTCTTTCCCTGCAAGCAGGCAATAGAATCCAGGACATTACCTAGTGAACACAGCACACGCAGTCCACATTACACACAGCTAGGCACACAGTTAACCCCATGATCATCCTAGATGTTTAACTCCTTCCCAGCTAGTGTCATTAGTACAGCATCAGTGCATATTTTCAGCACTGATCACTGTATTAGTGTCACTGGTTCCCACAAAGTGCCAGTCAATGTCTGATTGTCCGCCACAATATCGCAGTCCCGCTTTAAGTCGCTGATCGTCGCCATTAGTGGTATAAAAAAAAAAAAATTCCAGTATACAGTGTATACCATAGTTTGTAGATGCTATAACCCTTGTGCAAACCAATCAATATATGATTACAGGCGTACCTGCGTTCTGCAGGACTTTTTGTATTGCGAAAAATTCGGAAAGCAAAACGCTGTTTCACATAGGAATGCATTGAAAACCAATTAATGCGTTCCGGAGGTCAGAAAAAAGTAAAAAAAAAAGTCTTTTATCTGTTCAAAACTTTTTATAAAGTACACTTTAAAGGCATAAATACTGTACAGGGACATGATTAAAAATGAATTCAGAAATGCATTGAAAATCAATTAATCCGTGCTGGAGGTCAGAAGAAAGTAAAAAAAAGTTTTATCTGTTCAAAACTCTTTATAAAGTGCACTTTAAAGGCATAAAGTGACATGATGAAAAAAAAATTGTAAATGCATTGAAAACCAATTAATCCATTCTAGAGGTAAGAAAAAAGTAAAAGATAGTCTTATCTGTTCAAAACTCTTTATAAAGTGCACTTTAAAGGTATAGTACTGTACAGGGACACGATTAAATAAAAATTCGTAAATGCATTGAAAACCAATTAATCCGTTCGTATTGCAAAAATAATTACTAAACCGAGCCATTATTTTCAATGGATTTTTATTCGTAAACCGAAAATTACATTCATAAACCGAGGTACGCCTGTATTGGGATTTTTCTTTTTACCAAAAATATGTAGCAGAGTACATTTTGGCCTACATTTATGAATAAATTTGATTTTTAAAATGTTTTTATTGGATGTGTTTTATAGCAAAAAGTAACTTCCATTTTGCTTGAGGTGATTGTAGCCGTATTAGTGCATTTGCGACAGAAACAATTGAGTACTGTCCGGGATACATTTTTTATTTGCACTAACATACAATTTTGAGGATAAGCTTTCGGGGAATGTCCTCTTCTTCAAGGTCTAAGCAGTACTACTCACAAAGTTTTAGCAGAATGTTAGAAGAGATGTGGGGGATGAAAAAAAAAGAGACTAGAGATAAGACACAGCAAAAGCAAAGACTGGGGGGGGGGGGGGGGAGACAACACTCACAGAGGGAGTCATGCTTGAGGTGATAGTCATAAAACTGTTGGATAATGATTGAGGAATCCCATGTCCAAATTCAGGCCGTTATCTCTTGTGTCATATAGAATTATCATTCTTAGTTCAAAAGTTTTTCTTTCCTCGATAGATTTGAAATTTCCTTTAAGAACTAAAATATGGAGGTCTCCCAAAGTGTGGTCTGGTTGTGTAAATGGTGCCCCACAGGTGTGCAGAAGTCATCTTCTTTATGTTCCTTGATGGTATGTCTGTGCAAATTCATCCTTGTTTGCAACTTCTGTCCTGTTTCGCCAACATAAGATCATTTTCTGCACTGGATAAGGTACACAACATTACTGGAAGTGCAGCTGTATGATCCGGAGATATTGAAGATCCCTTTTGAGTGTCTGACACTTTTTGATGGATTGATTTGGTTGCACAGTTTGCAGCTTTTTTTATTGCAGGGTTTGCTTCCAGGAAGTTTCCTATGATTAGTTTATTTCTGAGGTTGGGGGGTTGTCTGAAGGCCAGTATTGGGGGTTGCTGGAATATTTCTTTCAGCGTTCCATCCTGTTATGATGGGTTGTAAATCTTTGATTATTTTTCTTATTCCTTCTAGTGCTGGGTTGTATATGGTTACTAGAGGTACACGGTTGTTTGTTTTTTTCTCTTTGTACTGAAGCAGATTTTCTCTTCGGGTCCTCAAGGCTGTGTTTATGCTGGTGTTGATAGTTTCGTCCTTGTAACCTTTCCTAGGGAAGGAGTCTGCTAGTGTCCCGAGATGTTTATCTCTGTCTCAGGGCTCCGGGTATGACCAGAGGTGTGTGGACTGACACAGGGAAACGCAGGCTTCAGATATAGTACAAACAATATAATTTATTTAAGACTAAAAAATACATAAACGCAGTGCAAGACTAAACATAAACACAGTGCAAACAAACCAAACCAAAACCCCCAACAGATAACAAAAGAACAATACTAAGCGTAGTCGGGCAGGCCGGGTCATTAGCAAACAGGCAGGCAAGGTACAAAGGAGCAGGCAGAGCGTAGTCAGACGGGCCGGGTCAGGAACAATCAGGCAGACAAGGTACAAAGGAGCAGACTGGAGAGTGGTCAGGAATAGCAGAGGTCAGGACAGGCGGAGTTCAATCAGTGTCAGGGATCAAGCAGGATCAGACAGGAAGCAGACAGGATGCAGGTACAGGGGCTCTTGGGAAACATACACCAAGGCCCTGATCACAGGCCTGGCCATTCCTTATATGCACCTTCTGCAATCAGCCTCAGGTGTTTTGGCTGACTGCAGGAGTGAGCCTCTGGTTGCTGAGAGCACCCGCTGGCCAGTCCTGGTACTGCAACCCACAAGGCAGGTGAGTCCCACCACTATTGGCGAGTCCATTCCTGACAGTACCCCCCGCTCCCTCAAGGAGCGGCCTCAGGATGCTCCAAACCGTCCTAAATGGGCAAAATGTTCGACCGCCCGGATCCGGTAATTGGCGGGATATCAAGGACTGGTACATCGGGCTGGGCACCTAGCAGAGGCACATCAGGCTGGGCACCGGACAGAGGCACATCAGGCTGGACACCAGGCCACCAGGTGGAGCAGCGGGCACCGGGCCACCAGGCGGAGCAGTGGGCACCGAGTCATCTGGCAAGACTGCGGGCACTGAGTCATCTGGCAAGACTGCGGGCACCGAGTCATCTGGCAAAACAGCGGGCATCGGGTCATCAAGCTCGACAGCGGGCACCGAGTCATCTAGCAAAACAGCGGGCACCGGGTCATCTGGCAAGACAGCGGGCATCGGGTCATCAAGCAAGACGGTGGGCACCGAGTCATCTGGCAAGACAGCGGGCATCGGGTCGTCAAGCAAGACGGCGGGCACCGAGTCATCTGGAAAGACAGCGGGCGCCGAGTCATCTGGCAAGACAGCGGGCATCGGGTCGTCTGGCAAGACTGGGGAGTTGAAGCTGTTACAAGGGGAGTTGAAGCTGTTATAGCTGCATAGGGCGGGAACCCTACGGACTAAGACTGGGATGCCATTAAAGTTCATGTGTGGTTTTACAAGTGTTAAAACTGCACAGCAAAAGCCTATAATGAACTCTAATGGTATTAACATAAGTACCTGAAATAAATAAATAACATGCCGCAACCGCACTAAAAATGCCTGCCAGGGCGTATGAGGAGCGTCACCATAGACTTGAATGGGAGGCGTTGAAAGGCTTCAACTCCTCCTGACTCGACATGAAGCTTCAATGTTGAAGCGACGCACCGCTAACGTTTCATGTTTTTATAATGTGAACAGCACTGTGTGCTGCCCATAGTGTCATTTCCATAGGTGTTTGAGGAGCATTAAAAAGCCAGTTTCAAAGCCAGTGTGAACTAGGCCTAATTGTCATTTCGGTCTGCTGCTTCCTTCCTCTGCTATTTGCATGAGTCACTTTTGACAAGTGTTCCTGACACCAAGAGAAAAATGGGGACAGGGGAGGGACCTCCAGCACACAGTCTGTGATTGACAGCCTCAGCTCTGTTCCTGTTTACTGTGTGAAGGGGGGGTGTCCTTCCCTCCAATCAGCTCTCAGAGCTCTCCACACTGAGCTCTGCAGGGTGTAACTTCAGCTCTCCGCCCCCTTTTTTCTGACAGCTCAGACAAGCTGTATGCATTTTGAACTTTGAATTGCCATAGAAAAGAGAAGACTGCAGATAAACAGGTACAACGTATGTAGGAGGCTTTGTTTCATTTATGTGTATCACCTGAGGTCAGTCACTTCATTGGGCATATGTAAGGGTTTACAACTACTTTAATTGAACAAGCTGAAGTTAGAAGCTGATTGGTTACTATGCACAGCTGCACCAGATTCTGGGTATAGGTAAGACCCCGGTCACACCGAATGCAAATTGGCATGTGATTTGCATGCCATGCAACTTGCAAATCGCAGCCTATTGTCCGCAATTAGAGCGGTCCTAACAATTTCTATAGTAGTACATGCAATACTTTCGGTGCGATTTGCATAGAAATCTGTATTAGATATCATGCTAATTGCACCTGAAATCGGCATGTCATTCGACTTTGAAATCGTGCGACTTCACTGTAAGTCACACGATTTCAAAGTAGGGTTTGATGTGACCGGCGGGGGTAAAGGTTTACAACCACTTGAACTGTCATAGTATTCAGTTAAAAAGTTTTCTAAGTCTAGGTTCACACCTATGCAGTTTGCATTCGATCCGTTTCTGCAGTGCTTTTTGTGATGCATTTTGTGATTTTTTTTTCGTTGGCCAACTTGTCGCTGGGCAGATTAAAACGCATCAAAATGCAAAGAAAACATACTACATGCATTTCTGCAGTGTCTCCATTGAAGTCTATTGAACCAAAACACATCGGATGAAAATGCGGAGATGTGAATGTGTCCCATAGGAAATCATGTTAAATGGACTTTAGTGTGTTTCTGAAAAATGCAAAACGCACCGCAAAACTCTTAGGTGTGAACCTAGACTTATGCAGGCCATAGACGGGTCAAAAATCGGCCGATTTTCCACCATTAGTGGGTTAATTAGTCAGCCATTTTTCGGGGTTTTGGTACATTTTTTTTATCGGTAAAGTTGGAAAATTCGTGGCCGATTTTGATGATCGCCCGATTTTCCCGGCAATGATGGGCAAATCGGCCGATCGTTTAACCGATAAAAAATCTGCGCATGGGCTGTGACCTGGAAGAAGATGAAAAAGAAGAAGAATTCCAGTCCGCTATTATACTTTATATGAAAAGTCTTGCGGTTGCAACAATGTATTATTTGTATCCGAATAAAAACATCTGTATCCGAAATGGATACAAATGGATACATTGTTGCAACTGCAAGACTTTTCATATAAAATATAATAGTGGAGCTCTCTGCAAGGGACAGAGGTAAAAATGCCGGCCGCAGACGGGAAAAAAATCGGCCAATTTTTTTACCATTGGTGGTAACATCGACTGATTGACCGATTTTTTTTGTTTTTTTTTAAAAACAGACGGTTTTCGACCCGTCTATGGCCTGCTTTAGAGTGTTAACAAAAATCAATAAAATGTCAAAGAATCTTGCACAATTTTAGGTGATCAAGGTAACAAAGAAAAGTGTGCGTTTAGGGCTGTGTACCCAAATCCCACCGGATGTCAAATTGTGAGCAGCGGCTGTGTCCATGCAGCCATTGTATCCCCATTGACATAAATGGGACTGAATGCACATGGATGCTGTAGAACGCCAATGTGAACAAGGACCTGCAGAGCTCATATTTTCCCATCTGATGATCTGATGGAAATGAAAGAAGGGAGAGGCGGAATTGACCTTGACTAGCAGATGTTATAAGAATCATGATGAGATGCACTCAGAGACCTGCATTAGGAATTGACAAAGACGTGTTGGTTGTATTTGATGCTCTTAGCCAATAAATGTTTAAAAAAAACCTTTAAAGCGGTATTAACTCCAAAAGCAAACATTTATCACATGGCAACTTAGTGATTCTTAGATGTGATGGCTGCATTTGTTTTCTTTTTTAGGCTTTCTTTCCTTCATTTTGACCTGTCATCTACCAATAGGTGTGTTGTTTTTCCACAGAAAAAGCTGTTCTGCAGATGTAGCATTTAGAGCAGGGGGTCAGCAACCCATCGACTGCTATCTACCCGTCGATCACAGGCAGATCGTGTCCCTTCCTTGCTGACCCCTAGACTGCTCCTCAGAGAGGCACAGGGAAGGAACTATTTAGTATGTTGTGCCACTGACAAGCAGGAGGAAGGGGAACTTTGACAGGAGGGGCATCGAGGGTGGCATTTACTGAAACTGGTCTCCTGTAGTTCCCTGGCAGCAGCTGAAAGCCTGATTCTCCTCCTCTCCCTCCTGCCATCTTTCAGGTTCTGCAGGAGGGAAACTACAGGGGTAGTAAATGCCATCCCTGCCGCCACTCCTGTCCAGGTTCTCCTTCCTTCTGCTGCCCGGGCCTCCCTGTGTGATCCCCTGCTCCCACTCTTCCTTGGAGCACTGCTGCAGTGGGGAACTACAGGGGACTGGTTCCAGTAAATGCTGCCTCCGCCGCCACTCCTGTCCAGGTTCCTCTTCCTTCTGCTGCCCGGGCCCACCTGTGCTCCCCTGCTCCCCCCCTTTCTTGGAGCAATTTCAGCTTCCCCTACTCTACCGCCTGCCATCTTTCAGGTGCTGCAGTGGGGAACTACAGAGGACCAGTCCCAGTAAATGCTGCCCCCTCCGCCAATCCTGTCCAGGTTCCCCTTTCTTCTGCTAAAAAGTATAAGCATGCATATGTACTCAGTACTTGGTTTGGGAGCCTTTTGCAGAAATTACTGCCTCAATGCGGCGTGGCATGGAAGCTATCAGCCTGTGGCACTGCTGAGGTGTTATGGAAGACCAGGATACTTCAATAGCGGCCTCCAGCTCTTCTGCATTGTTCGGTCTCATGTCTCTCATCTGTCTCTTGGCAATGCCCCATAGATTCTCTATGGGGTTCAGGTCAGGCAAGTTTGCTGGCCAATCAAGCACAGTAATCCCACGGTCCTTGAATCAGGTTTTGGTGCTTTTGGCAGTGTGGGCAGGTGCCAAGTCCTGCTGGAAAATGAAGTCAGCATCCCCATAAAGCTCATCTGCGGAAGGAAGCATGAAGTGCTCCAAAATCTCCTGGTAGACGGCTGCGTTGACCCTGGACTTAATGAAGCACAGTGGACCAACACCACCACCAGCAGATGACTGGACTTGCAGTGTGTGCCTCTCCATTCTCCCTCCATACTCTGGGTCCTTGGTTTCCAAATGAAATGCAAAAGTTGCTCTCATCAGAAAAGAGGACTTTGGACCACTGAGCAACAGACCAGGTCTGTTTTTCTTTAGCCCAGGTAAGATGCTTCTGACGTTGTTTGTTGTTCAGGAGCGGCTTGACAAGAGGAATATGACATTTGAAGCCCATGTCCAGGATTCGTCTGTGTGTGGTGGCTCTTGATGCACTGACTCCAGCCTCAGTCCACTCCTTGTGAAAGTCCCCAACACTTTTGAATGGCCTTTTCCTGACAATCCTCTCCAGGCTGCGGTCATCCCTGCTGCTTGTGCACCTTTTTCTTTCACACTTTTCCCTTCCACATAACTTTCTATTAATGTGCTTTGATACAGCACTTTGGGAACATCCAACTTCTTTTGAAATTACCTTTTGAGGCTTTCCCTCCTTATGGAGGGTGTCAATGATGGTTTTCTGCACAACTGTCAGGTCAGCAGTCTTTCCCATGATTGTGATTCCTACTGAACCAGACAGACCATTTAAAAGCTCAGGAACCCTTTGCAGGTGTTATGGCTTAATGAGCTGATTAGAGTGGGACACTTTGAGCCGAGAATATTGCACCTTTTCACAATATTCTCATTTCTGAGATTGTGGATTTGGGGTTTTCATGAGCTGTAAGCCATAATCATCATAATTATGACAAATCACGGCTTGAACTATCTTGCTTTGCATGTAGTGAGTCTATCTCATATATTAGTTTCATCTTTTAAGTTGCATTATTGAAATAAATGAACTTTTGCACAATATTCTAATTTTTCGAGTTTCACCTGTATATTGATCTTTATTGAATCCCCTATTGTACAGCGCTGAGCAAACCCTTTGGCGCTATATAAACTCGATGTAATAATAATAATTATTGGAATAAACGTATATATTTTTTTTATTGGAGGACACTGCTTGGTCATTACAACTACAAGCCTATGTCCTTGAGCGCTGTTTTTCTGGACTTCATATTTTTGTTACACAGCCCATCACCCCCAAACCACCTCCATCTTCCCCTACATACAAAATAATGGGGTTCTTTTCCCAAACGGCTCCTCTAATTTTTGAATTTTGTAAATGTGCCAACAGACTAGAGGGGTTTGTAGTTCTCAACAGTGATACCACCTTAACAGTGTCGCCACCTTAACGGTGACGTCACCTTAACAGTGACGTCACCTTACTTGAGGTCTATTGATACTTCCTCCTGCACCATAACTGGAGGTCGTTATCAAGGTAGAGACCTAAGGGAAGAAAAGTCTGCAGTAGCCTGGGAAATGCACTCGTGATCCACTGACTGGAGTTTCAATGCTTTGCAGACTACAATGCAGCAAAAAAATAATAAATGCCAATTTTTTGCAATTTAAGTGCATTTATAATTTTTTTTTCATCAAAGGTGGCATATTAATTTAAAAGCAAGGGTCATTCAGCCTGAGGAGCTAGCCTTTTCCTATAAACCTACACCTGACCGCATTTTCCAGGTTGTCTCTTCCGGCCAGGTCATGCAAAGTCCTAGAGCTGAGGGAGGCTGAGTTCCTGGCACGCTATATGTTTTCTTATTCTTTCTTCTAATTCTTTCTCTGGGTTTCTTCCCAGTTTCACAGACAGGTTGGCATAGAAACCATTGAACTAGAACAGGCATCCTAGCAACGGTTGTTTCGGTAGAGGTGCCCCAAATACCAGATAAGGGGCAGCTCTCGCCCCTCGCTAATGCTGCACCTTCTCTCATTTCAGCAAAAGCAGGCTTTGTAGACCGGCTGGGATTAACGATTGTCATTGGGAATATGAAGATGGGCTAGAGTGCTTTGTGTGGAGGAAATGCAGCATTTTGGACGCGTTCCTGCATATTCGGTCTGCATATTGCAGAAAACACAGGAGGATGATGGTCTGCCTCAGCAGCTTCATTAATCAATTATTGCAGATCTTAATATGTATATTTCACAACTCCCAGAACCTAATGCTGTAGAATATACATTTATTTTCCCCCAACCGATTTAGGTTAGGAGGAGGCTGACGAGTGGCAATCGGACGCTTTAAATGGAATTACTTAAGGTGGTTCTAAAGTCTGTATATGCAGTAAAGCATGCTTGTTATACTCACTGTGGAACCTAAAGGGTTAATCCTCCACATTGTGTAAAAAGGCCGATTGATCCTGACTTCTCTGCTCCTCCTCTGGTTCAAATGTCCACGTCTTATCTCCTGATCAGACAGACTGAACCCGTAGCCATTCTGCACATGCTCGTTTTGGTGTGTATTGCTAGAGAGGTTTTTTTTTTTCTTGTGATCAGCATAGGGCCAATAAGCACTGTCCAGACAGAGATCAGGGGTTCTGCATCCACCTAGTGCAAAAAGAAAACTCCTCCTACAAGCTTTAACCAGTGCTCTGCTGAAGTCACAAGGCTGCTATATACTGCTGATGAGAAAAGGTATTTAGCAGTTTATATTTACTAAAATAATTGCATTTCCATGTTCTGTGTACTGTGGGAGACCAGATATAGTGAATGCTGGGTCCGGGGAGACCAGATATAGTGAATGCAGGGTCCAGGGAGACCGGATATAGTGAATGCAGGGTCTGGGGAGACCAGATATAGTGAATGCAGGGTCCGGGGAGACCAGATATAGTGAATGCAGGGTCCGGGGAGACCAGATATAGTGAATGCAGGGTCCGGGGAGATCAAATAGAGTGAATGCAGGGTCCAGGGAAACCAGATATAGTGAATGCAGAGTCTGGAGAAACCAGATATAGTGAATGCAGAGTCTGGAGAAACCAGATATAGTGAATGCAGGGTCTGGGGAGAGCGGATATAGTGAATGCAGGGTCTGGGGAGACCAGATATAGTGAATGCAGGGTCCGGGGAGACCAGATATAGTGAATGCAGGGTCCGGGGAGACCAGATATAGTGAATGCAGGGTCCTGCGAGACCGGATATAGTGAATGCAGGGTCCGGGGAGACCGGATATAGTGAATGCAGGGTCCTGGGAGACCAGATATAGTGAATGCAGGGTCCGGGGAGACCGGATATAGTGAATGCAGGGTCCGGGGAGACCGGATATAGTGAATGCAGGGTCCGGGGAGAGCGGATATAGTGAATGCCGGGTCCGGGGAGACCGGATATAGTGAATGCAGGGTCCGGGGAGACCAGATAACACAGCACCCCTTAACACAACACAGCACCCCTTAACATTTTAAAAATGACACTTTCTGCAGGCAGGTCCATAGGGGTGTGTGCCAGGACCATTGGCTATAAATGACAGGGTCCAATGCCAAGATCGGTAACTGGATTGATCAGCTTGTTGATCCATATAATACAATATAAGGGCCTGCATCAATGGGCATTGGGTCGTTGATGGCATAAGTTTGGCATCATTTGAAATTCCGAGATCATTCAAAATTTGTTAACAGGTGCATTTGGCCTCCAGTTGACCTTCTGACCTGTATTTGACCTTCTTTAAATGGGTTTTGGATTCCCGTAGACTTGTATGGGAATTGAAAAACCCTCTGGGAGCCAACAAAAGCCCATCAACACAGGTCCAAAGAAGTGACTGTAGAGGAGAAAACTGCTTGTGGAAAAGGGGTTGTGCTTGCGGTCTTGTCAAAAAAAATTAAGACATTTATGGAAAACTGGAGGGAGCTTTGTAGATAGGAGTTAGAAATTGGAATTGGATTCTGGTGAACTGTTCAAGCAGCTCATGGTGGACTGACGTGGCTCCAGTCTAGGCAAATTATGTCATGCATCCCATGAGTCTTCAGGTGGGGAGGAGTGTTTTTTTCAGCTAAGTACATCCTCCTGCTTACATGCCTGAGCTAAGGGCAGATGGATTCCAGGACGTAAATGCTTCTTGAATCATCTGTCCCTACTCAAGGTGGCTGTGGCCAGAAATGCTAGGGAGGGAGGGGGGGTTCAATGCAAAATAAAGTACAGAGACATGGGTAAGGGAGTTTGCTTTGAATTCTAAAAGTGAATTAAACTGCGTTCTTGGTTTGTGCCCAGATGCCATGTGATTCCACTTTAAAGTGGAAAACTGAGCGAAGAGGGTGCACTTGCAAAAGGTCTGAGTGTGGCCTGTTCCAGCAATGACCTCTCTCTCCCCCGAGTTGCAGTCGGCAGTGCCATCTCCGTCGAAGCTTCTCCTACTGGGGCAGTTGTGATGCAACTCCATCACATGTGCTGTGGGGTTGCACCCAGGGCCAGATCTAGGGGGGTGCTGGGGTGGGCTGTGTTAGCTGCCCCCCCAGGTCTCTGAGAATGCAAACACTGATTCATGAGCCAGTCTGATGCAGACAGTTCATGTAAGGAGGCACTCTGATGGGGACACCTGCTGTAAGGGAGTACTGTGAGGGGGACTATGATGTAAGAGGGCACTCTGATAGGACACCTGATATAAAGGGGCACTTTGATGGGGATAACTGATCATACATAAGGGGGCACTCTGTTGGGGACAGTTGATATAAAGGGGCACTTTGATGGCCTCCCAGGGACCCTGATATAAGGGGGCACTCTGTTGGGTATACCTAATGTAAGGGGACACTCTGATAGGGACCCTGATATAAGGGGGCACTCTGTTGGGTATACCTAATGTAAGGGGACACTCTGATAGGGACCCTGATGTAAGGGTGCCCTCTCTTGGGGAAACCTAATGTAAAGGGGTACTCTGATAGGGACTCTGATGTAAGGGGGGAACTCTGATGGGGATCCTGATGTAAGGGGGTACTCTGATAGGGACGCTGATGTAAGGGGGAACTCTGATAGAGACACTGGTGTAAGGGGGCATTCTGTAGGGGACATTTAATGTAAGGAGGCACTCTGATAGGGCCCCTGTACATCAGGGTCCCTATCAGAGTGTCCCCTTACATTAGATATACCCAACAGAGTGTCCCCTTATATCAGGGTCCCTATCAGAGTGTCCCCTTACATTAGGTATACCCAACAGAGTGCCCACTTATATCAGGGTCCCTATCAGAGTGCCACTTTTCATGAGGTGTCCCATCAGGGCACTCTGATGAGGACCCTGATATAAGGGGACCCGCTGATAAGGACTCTAATATAAGGGGGGCACTCTGAGGGACACCTGATGTAAGGGGCAAGCTGATGGGAGCTCAGTGTAAAGGGGGACTCTGATGAGGACTCCTGATTTAGAGGAGGACTCTGATAGGAACATCTGATATAAGGGGACAGTTTCTATGTCAGCCTAATACATACCCGTATTTCCCAGGTCATGACACTGTGTGCCGGACTCTCAGTGACTCACACACAGTGTTGACAATATGTCCCCTGACTTTACTGCACCCCCAGACTAGATCCGGCCCTGGTTGCACCACCCCAGCAGTAGCCCTCAATCTTTGATAGATGCTGGAAGAATACATTGCACTGCGCACAGTAGTAGATGAAAGATGTCAGCCTGCCACTGCTACGCCTAAGCAGCCCCAACCAGGCGATAGATATCATCCGAAACTGCCGAGTACTTCATCATTGTTCAGCAGATTTCATTGTTTTCTGTTACGTTACTGTGATTTCTTGATTTTTTTTTAAACATTTATTTATTTAAACCCTTCAAAACCGAACTATATTTATATTCAATGATTTGTTGTACAACCCTACTGAATAATGACTACCTGCATATTCCTCTGCACTACTGAACCACACTAAAATGATCCCAGTAAAATGAAAAGAAAACTGCTAGTAAAAAAAAAAGATGTTTTTAGCGGAAGAAATATACACACGGGTTCATTTAGTAATTGTCTGTTCACCTTGCAAGGGAGTTTGGACTCTGCAAGTTCCCTTAGCTTAGCTAAATGTTATTAAAATTTAAAGAACTTTAAGGGCCAGTTCACACTGCATGCATTTCAGTTGCTTTTTTTCTGCATCCAAAATGCACAGAAAGTAGGTTATATGGTTGTCAATGTCATAGTTCACATCAAAACTGCACTGGAACGCACCAAAAATGCACTGGAACGCACATGTCCCTATTTAAATTGAAGAAAAAGAGGGGGAAAATGAACTGGAATGCATACAAACGCACTGGAAAACGACAAAAGTGCATCAAAAGTGCACTAGAACGCGTGCATGCAAAAACGCATCTGGAACACAGCTGGACTGCGTTTCTATAGTGTGAACTGGCATTAAGGACTAGTTCACACTACACGCATTTCAGTTACTTTTTTTCTGCCTCCAAAACGCACAGAAAGTAGGTTATATGGTTGTCAGTGTCATAGTTCACATCAGCGCTTGCAGTTCCAGTGCGTTCCGGATGCAGAAAAAAAAAGTAGGACAGGCTGCATTTTTTCAACTTGCAAGGGAGTTTGGACTTTGCAAATTCCCTTAGCTTAGCTAAATGTTATTAAAATTTAAAGAACTTTAAGGGCCAGTTCACACTGCAACCTTTTCAGTTGCTTTTTTTCTGCATCCAAAATGCACAGTAAGTACTGTAGGTTATATGGTTGTCAGTGTCATAGTTCTCATCAGTGCTTGCAGTTTCAGTTGCAGAAAAAAAGTAGAACAGGTTGCATTTTTTCTGCACAGAACTGTACTGGAAAGCGGTAAAATGCACCGGAATGGACTGGAACGCACCAAAAACGCACTGAAATGCACATATCCCTATTTAAATTGAAGAAAAAGGGGGGGAAAATGAACTGGAATGCATAAAAACACAATGTAACGCACCAAATCGCACTGGAATGCGCATGACCCTATTTAAATTGAAGAAAAAGGGGGGGGGGGTGATCTGGAATGCATAAAAAACCCATCAATGACGTGCATGCAAAAACACATCCGGAACGTATCTGGACTGCATTTCTATAGTGTGAACCGGCCCTAAAAATGTATTTTTGCTTGAACTTGATTGAATGATAGAAGCCTGCACAGCTTCTATCAAAGTGCAAATTCCCTTGCAATGTGAACAGCCTATTTGTCTTTAATAAATCAATCCTTTAATCTCTAATATCAAAAAACGTGAGTTCTAGCAAATTTTTACTCTCAGGCAACCGATCCACTGAGTTGGTAAAATGTGAACATGATAATTAGGTGAGAGAGCAGAATAAAATAATGGTTAGCACTTCTGCCTGGCAGTACTAAGGTCATTGGTTCAAATCCAAACCACAGCACCACCTGCCTGGAGTTTGAATGTTCTCCCTGTGCCTGCGTGGGTTTCCTCCGGGTACTCTGGTTTCCTCCCACACTCCAAAGACATGCTGCTAGGTGAGTTGGCTCCTGTCTAAATTGTCCCTAGTATGTGTATGTATGAATGTGAGTTAGGGACCTTAGATTGTACACCCCTTGAGGGTTAGGGACTGACGTGAATGTACAATATATATGTAAAGCGCTGTGTAAATTGACGGCACTATATAAGTACCTGAAATAAATAAATTCTTGCAGCCATTGAGAAATACTGTATGAGCTGTGATTGGTCACAGCTTGTCACATGGTACAAGGCTGTTGTGAATAGCCCTATACCATGTGATCTCTGTGATCATTCATAGATTTCACACGTAGTAAGCAATGATGTCAAAAGTGACATCTTGCTTACTACTATTCATGTGATCACTGATTGGCGAATATATATGTAAAGTGCTGCGTAAATTGACGGCACTATATAAGTACCTGTAATAAATAAAATATTCTCAAGCTAAAGGGTTTGAAGATCTGCAGTTACGAAGGTGTATGAATTGGCATTTCAGGCATGGTAGTAGATTAAAGGGAAGAATCTTTATGGAAAAGACAAAGGTTATTTTCCTCTCCATATTCAGGTATAGCAGATACTGAAACAGACAATTTATTTCAACTGTGCATTTTGATTTAACGCATTTCACATATAGTTACCATAAGCATTGTATCGATCTTCTTTAATAACGCGTGAAAATGGCTGAGAGAGAAATGTTAGCACCCTGAACAAGTCAAAGTTTTGCTGTTTTGCTCAATACAATCAGTGCCCCTTCCTGAACCCGCTGCCATAGAGGAGCAGAGAGATGCTCATCAGTATGCTGTTACTCCTTCACTGTCCAGTCAGCTGCCTGGGGCAGGCTGGAAACTAAGCTGTATTACTTGACCATAATAATAAAGTGAGGTCGTCAGCCTGCCTGTATTAAAGTGCTAGAATCACAAAAGAGTGGCTGAGAAGAATAAGAAACCAGCATAGCTAGGTTGGCACTTACCCATTCTCTGAAAAACGATTTGTGGTGGAGGGCTTTTCAGTGTGTGGCTAAGCTGTCCAGTGTTCAGAAAGGTGAACCCCCAGAATGCCTGTTCTTTTTTTTTTTTTTTTGCTGAATGGCGGTTTTATTAGGATTAATGTGCTGCAACCTGAAGCCACGAGCTTGGCTCGTAGTTGAGGTGCAGCCCTATTGACTTGAATGAAAAAAGATGTTACACCCAGATATATTCCCCACAGAGGCAGACTGGCGGTGCTCTAGCTCTGTATTTCCTCCCAACACAAGCACAACTAGATAAAGATTAGGAGATCCTCATGAATATGGCCATTGAAGTCAATGGTTAGGAGGACCGGCTACTCGTCTTCCCAATTGATTAACTTTATTAAGTGAGTAAGATACAGATAAATTAGTTTACGCGTTTCAGCAATAAGCCTTAGCCCCAGCCACTGGTGATGATTAAGGCTTGTTGCCGAAACGCGTAAACTATTTTATCTGTACATCTTACTCTCTTAACCTCCCTGGCGGTATTCCTGAGTGTAGCTCGGGGTAAAGTCTCAGTACCACAAGCGGTAACCCCGAGCTACACTCGGGCTTACCATGCGGTGCTGCTCCGCGATCCCTCGGTCACTTACCTTGTCCTGCGCTCCCACGATGTCCCTCCTGCAGTGTCGCCGGCAATGTAATCCAGCGGATGCCGGCATCTGTCATCTGGGTTCCGTCCTCTACGAGCGTCGGGACGTACGGGGGACGGAACGGTGGGAAATTTGAAAATGACAAAAAGTGACATTCACTAAAATCACTAAAATCTCATAGTAAAACATTCCTGTATCAAACCATTTCACATATATTTTGTCCCGAGTGCTTTGTCCGGCGCCCTGCCTGCATTTTTACTGTTCTTTCTGCCTGGAAACAGAAACGTCCATGGCGTCCAAAAAGCGTCCGTTTAGGTCAAAATCGGTTTTAGACCGGCTAGAGAACAGCGATAGTAAATCAGAACCACTTGCAGAATTGAGTCATAATGATTCGTGGGGGAAATTCGTCATCAGACACTGAAAACGATTTTACGACTTTGCTCAGTGATGTGCGAACTTGGCGCTATTTTCAAATTTCAGTGTTTTTGGTTTGATTATATTATTGAATTAAATGTATTATTATTATATTATTATTTTTTATGATTATTTATTAAATTATAATTTATGATTTCGTGTTTCAAGTTTTAACATACCCAGGAATGTTTACTAGACTTTTGTTCTGACAGATTTCAGTGAGTTATTCCTAAAAATTACAGGCCTACAATAAAAAAAATACATATTTCCATGCAAAAAAATGTACTGCTTTGAGCACAGAAATATGGACATAATCAGACTGCTAGGGAGGTTAATAAAGTTAATCAAACAGGAAGACGAGTAGCCGGTTCTCCTAACCATTGACTTCAATGGCCATATTCATGAGGATCTCCTAATCTTTATATAGTTGTGCTTGTGTTGGGAGGAAATACAGAGCTAGAGCACCGCCATTCTGCCTCTCTGGGGAATATATCTGGGCGTAACACCTCTTTTCATTCAAGTCAATGGGGCTGCACCTCAACTGCGAGCCAAACTCTTGGCTCGACGTTGCAGCACATTAATCCTAATAAATCCGGTTCTCCTAACCATTGACTTGAATGGCCATATTCAGGAGGTTCAGTTGCCTCTTTAACTCAACAAGTCATGTTAAAATTGGACCCCACAAAGCAAAGCATCATATCCTCGGCATGTGAACAGCCTCCCCTGGCTTTATTGTAGGCTTTGGGCATTTTTGGGGCCTGTAAAACCCATGGTTCAACCAGCTACTTTTACTGCTCCCTGGCCACTGATGTGAAAGACAGTTCATACATACAGTATGTATGTTAGTTGAGTATTTAGCTGTTTGCCTGGAGTTCAGCTTTAAAGGTAGCACACAAAAGATCTCAGTCTTCTCATTTACTAATTTACTAACGAATATATCAGTATGGGTGTGATATCACTTTCTAAATGATATCTTACAAACATTTGCCTCAAAATATAACCTCCCCAGTGCCCCCTTCCCTGTCTTTTCCATTGAGCACAATAGCACAACCATCAGTCCCTCCTCTCATGCCAGGATTTTAGATGCAATCCTGTCCTCTCCTTTCGGCCCCACATCCAATCTATATCCTAATCTAGCTTCCTTCATTTATGTGACATTTCCAAGATATGGCCCTTCTTAACCAATGACACCACCAAGCTACTAATTCATTTGCTTGGTATCTCTCGCCTCGCCTCGATTTTTGCAACTCCTTTCTCATTGGTCTACTTCTGCCCAGGCTATCCTTCCTTTAGTTTATCATAAATACTCTGTCCCAAGCTACATCACCAACCTGTTCTCAAAATATCACCAAATCCATCCTCTTCATTTCTCCCAAGAGTCCTGCTGTCTAGGTTCATCATAACCTCCTCCCATGCTCGCCTCCAGGGCTTCCCCAGAACCCATCCCATCCTCTGGAACTCCCTACCCCAATCTGTCCAGCTGTCTTCTACTTTGTCCACCTTTAGACAACCCCTGCAAATTTATCTCTTAATAGGAGCCTATCCTGTTTTACCTAACAAATGCACTTTAACAGTCAGGGGCAGTCTTGGAGACCAGTAGCTAAAGCAGTAGAGAGGCTTCCATTGACCAGATGGAAAAGTATACAAGCAAGTCACCTTGGAGGATGGTAGGGGCTCATCATCCAAAGTGTGAGGTCTAAGCACTAACCGGTATTCAGTAGAGCTCCTGATGGTGGAGATGGGTTTTGCTGCGTGTTAGTACTAGGTTGCGGTCTTCAAGATCACCCAAATAGGAGGTGAGCAAGCTGGGGTCCGTAGTAGATAAAGCAGGTAGGGATCAAGACCGTCAGTAAACAAGGCAAAGGTCAGCAACAAGTGGTTGCAGGTCGTATTGAGTGGTAGTGGAGATAAGGACATCTGCAGGCAGGGCTACTGTTAGAAACCACAGGGCCCCATACAGCCAACCTGACAGACACCCCCCCCCGCTTCAGTTATGAATGAACACAGTGAGTGATAGGTACCGATCATTAACTGTATTCATTCAAGGAAGGAAGAGGCTAATAAATGTGACATATGTTACCGGACCCTTCCTCTACTCTCCATCCTGAAGGATCCTATTGTGTGCTTGCAGCTGCCAATGACAAGGAGAGGAGGGAATCCAGCAGCACTGCAGGGGTGGGGGCACACAGGGGGGCCTGGGCAGCAGAGCAAAATGTATGGTGCACAGGGAAGGTGACAGGTGTGGCAGGGGGCAATTACTGGAACTGATCCCCTGTATGGCTCTCTCTGCAGAAGCTGAAAGCTGGATTCTTCTCCCCCTTCTGCTGGCTTTCAGCTGCTGCAGAGAGAGCCATACAGGGGATTGGTTCCAGTTCTTGCCCCCCCCAGCCTTGCCATTCATCCTCCCTGCCTACATCCAATTCACCCAGCTGCCTGGGCCCCCCAGTTGGCCTGGGCCCCGTACAAGAGGACTGATGGTATCCCCTTATACACGGCCCTGTCTGCAGGAGCAAGATATTGGCTGGAGAGAGCACAATAATCTGCTGTACAATAAGTACAAAGGCATTGCTTAAATAGGAAGTTCATGGGAAGTGCAAGGAGTTCAATATTCACTAGAAACAAGGTACAAGACCATATTATCCATGGGTTCAGACAGGATGATGTCTATCATCTCAGGTGGCTCAACAAGGAGAGCTACTGCTGGACAGGCAAAGGTCATGGATTCAGATCCCAGTTGGTAATGGACATTTTGTTATCAACTCATTCCCTCTAATACCTTTTGTACCACTTGCCCCTTCTGTTTAGATAGTAACTGGGGCCCTCATAACCCTCTTGCCTTCCACTGTTTTGTAACTGTACTGCATCTCTTTATTTTATAAAGCACTGCATAAAATGTTAGCGCTACAAGACATCTGCAAAAGAGCAAAAACTCAAGATAATAGGGTTGAGAGATCTGAAGCTCAGAAACAGATTTGAATATCAAAGATATATTGATGTGATATGAAAGAGACTGGAGTCCAGTGGGCTACAGCGAGCAAAATCCTCTATTGCATTATAAGAGGTATAGACTCCAGAGAAAGACATTTAATTTCCCCCGCTACAAATCATTAGTAAGACCTCATCTGAAATATGCAGTTCAGTTTTGGGCACCAATTCACAAAAAGAACATTGGGGAACTGGAGAAAGTACAGAGAAGGGCAACCAAACTGATAAGAGGCATGGAGGAGCTCAGCTATGAGGAAAGATTAGAGGAACTGAATTTATTCTCTCTTGAAAAGAGGAGATTAAGTGGGGATATGATCTTCATGTATAATACATAAGGGGGGATCTGATCTCCATGTATAATACATAAGGGGGGATATGATCTCCATGTACAATACATAAGGGGGGATCTGATCTCCATGTATAATACATAAGGGGGGATATGATCTCCATGTACAATACATAAGGGGGATATGATCTCCATGTATAATACATAAGGGGGGGATATGATCACCATGTATAATACATAAGGGGGGATATGATCTCCATGTATAATACATAAGGGGGGATATGATCTCCATGTATAATACATAAGGGGGGATATGATCTCCATGTATAATACATAAGGGGGATATGATCTCCATGTATAATACATAAGGGGGGATATGATCTCCATGTATAATACATAAGGGGGGATATGATCTCCATGTATAATACATAAGGGGGGATATGATCTCCATGTATAATACATAAGGGGGGATATGATCTCCATGTATAATACATAAGGGGGGGATATGATCTCCATGTATAATACATAAGGGGGATATGATCTCCATGTATAATACATAAGGGGGGATATGATCTCCATGTATAATACATAAGGGGGGATATGATCTCCATGTATAATACATAAGGGGGGATATGATCTCCATGTATAATACATAAGGGGGGATATGATCTCCATGTATAATACATAAGGGGGGATATGATCTCCATGTATAATACATAAGGGGGGATATGATCTCCATGTATAATACATAAGGGGGGATATGATCACCATGTATAATACATAAGGAGGATATGATCACCATGTATAATACATAAGGGGGGATATGATCACCATGTATAATACATAAGGGGGGATATGATCTCCATGTATAAATACATCAGTGGTTCATATAGTGAACTCGGTGTAGAGTTATTCACCCTGAGGTCATCACAGAGGACAAGGGGGCACTCTTTACGTCTGGAGGAAAAGAGATTTAATCTCCAAATACGGAAAGGTTTCTTCACAGTAAGAGCTGTGAAAATGTGTAATAGACTCCCTCAGGAGTTGGTTCTGGCCAACTAAATTGCTTTAAAAAAGTCCTGGATTCTTTTCTAGATACACAGAATATAACTGGATACTAACATTTCTAGGTAAAGTTGATCCAGAGAATATCCAATTGCCTCTCCGGGGAATCAAGAAGGAATTTTTTCCCCTGCAGGAGCAAATTGGATCATGCTTTGCTGTGTTTTTTTGTCTTCCTCTGGATCAACTGTGGGTATAGGATTATAACTTTTTTTTTTATGGTGGAACTGGATGGACTTTTCTTTTTTTAGGCAGACTAACTATGTAACTTGTATATCGTGGGTAAAAAAGAATAAGAGTAGAGGTCTTATACATAGATTGTGCTGCAGCCACTATTATGACACCTAGGGCAGCACCAAACCTTAAACTTTGTGAGCTATGATCATTTTTTATGTCAACAGATACACATCCAAGTAATCTATGCTGCGCCAAACCCTTCAATTCAGTGAATATGCAAATAAACCAACAATTCTTATGCCTTGAAATTCAATATGTAAAAACAGAAATAAATAGAAGAATATATTGTCAAATCACAAACAAAAGAGTATCTGGTATATTATTTTCACAATAAAGTTCTAGTGTTTTGCTTTATCCACCATGTGTATGTATAACTTGCTTCTTCAATATTCAAATTTCCAAAATTATCAATCATATGATCATTTGTTTCCTTTTCCACTTTGGTCCACCTCTGGACACGTCTGGCTAAATTCAGCAAATGAACTACAGGGAAAATTGTAATCAGTGGATATTCCAAATGAAAGAATCACATTAAAAATATGAAAGTACTGTATGTCTACTATTCTGTACAGTTAAAAAGTACATTTTGTTTCCTCCGATAGCCTATTCTGGCATTAGTTTTAATAATTATTGCATGATACAAAGTGAAGTCTTGGTGTGGGAAGTGGTGGTTCTAGTGAGGGCCATATTGACAGAGTGCTAGGGAGCAGTTGAGGTTGTAGAGGATGTCCCAGGGGAATCGAGTGAAGGATGAAAGTGAAGGATTTGAAATAGCATGATTATTATTTTATATCAAATTTGACATGTTTCATTCTTTCTCTTTTTGTTTTTTTATCTAAGGACTGGGTCTTTCTCACACGCTTCTGTTTTCTGTCAGACTATGGACGACTTGAATTCAGATTTAAATATCCAGAGGTAAGTGAGCTGTGTATTCCTTTTATAAGCCACTTGTATAGATTTTTTTTATATGGGGGGGTTGTTTGTAAGGCCGAATGCATACTCATGTTATGAAATGCATCTGAAATTAAATGTTTATATAGCACTACCCCCTTAGGTGTTTGTAAGTTATTTTCGGGCTCCCTGTCACTCTGGACCCCTCTTTGAAAACCTAACCCCTGCTGACACCGCAGTACTCTTCACCGCGGCGAAGTGAGATAGAGGTTCGGCCCCCTCCTCCCTCCCGCAGTCTCATGGGAACTTTCACAGGTCCTAGAAGACTGCCGGACCAATCAGGATGCACAGCGTGACTCGCGCATGCGCAGTGGGCACCCGGCTGTGAAGCCGCAAGCTGTCACAGTCTCGTGCGCACAGTTGAGATGCTGGCACCAGGGAGAGAAGAAAGAGAGAAGGGACGGCGCAGGTGAGTACATCGCTGGACATTGGGACAGGTAAGTGTGTGTTTTTTTAAGAAGTCAGCAGCTACAGTTTTTGTAGATATATGTTTACCGCTGCTCAAGGTAGAGAGACTCCCAATCTCCAAGCACAACTCCTGTAGGTGCTAGCCCAGCTCCTGTGCTGCATAGATGAGAACAAAGGACGTCCGATCAGCTGCACTCCAAACAATCCACTTTATTGAACCAAGATAAAACCAATACAGGCAGTGGAAATACAATGGGAGACTGGCAGGTAAACGCGTTTCACGCTAAAGACAGCGCTTATTCATTACCCCGTAGTGCTGGACCGACGTGTGCATTCGCATTTGCACATGAGCCCCGGGGGGGGGGGGGGGGGCACTTTAACATTTTAAAAAAATGTATTATTTATTTTATTTGTCTACATTTTTTTTTACTTTGTGCTATTGTTTTAGCAACTTTATTGCTGTCACAAGAGATGAACAACGTCCTTTGTGATAGCATGGGCAGTGACAGGTACACTTTACCAAGAGATCTGGTGTCTATTAAACAGGTCTCTACTCTGCCCTCAAATGGATCACATCAAGCCATGATCGGTTTGATCAAATGCTTCACAAGCCAGTGACGACATGTAAGCAACAAACCAAAACCGGAAGTGACAAGCTTCTTGTTGCTTCTGGTTTCATAGACCATAGAGATGATTTGGGAACGGAAATTCCTCCTTCATCATAATGTTGATCCAGGGAATATCCAATTGCCTCTTGGGGGATCAGGAAGGAATTTCTTTCCCTGCAGGAGCAAATTGGATCATGCTTTGCTGGGGTTTTTTTTGCGTTCCTCTGGATCAACTGTGGGTGTTGGATTATAACATTTTTTTTTAATAGTTGAACTGGATGGACTTTTGTCTTTTTTTCAGCCAGACTAACTATGTAACTATGGTGTGCCACGCCAACCACCAATTTCATGCTTGGGCTCCCCGGTGGAACAGGATAGCCTGGGAAAGCAGCAGAAGGCAGTGGGGGTTGTGGGAACCACATCCCACCACTTGTAAAAGTGATCCAGGGGCAGTATAGCCACTTTGATCACTTTTACATTATAGAGCATCACTAGTTCTAAAATAGATACGAGGGTCATGACTGTAGCTGCAGACATTAATCTGGTGGAACCACTGAAACCCGAGGACATATGGGTATGTCCATTTGGCGGAAGTGGTTAAAGTTGAACTATAGGCAAAACCTGTTTTTAATTTTGGATAGAGCAAGAGATGATTATAACCTCCAACCATTTTTTTTTTTGCCATCTGTGTCCCATTTCAGAGATCTTTCTTCATTTCCTGTCCCATAGCCAAACAAGAAGTGAGAGGAAATCGGGCCAAATTAAGGGAATTCCTTGGGGAAACCATAAACCAGTGTCCCCATTGGAAGATTTCCCCTCTATTACCTTTCTGAGGATAACCCAAAATTTGGCTTTTTTTAACTGTCACTTTCAATGACAATAGTAAACAGGACAAATAGAGAGGGTGAATCTCCTTTACAGGGGTACAGACGGCAAAAACATCTGACAGAGGTTCTAATCCCTCTCCACTCTATCCAAAGCAAAAAAAAAAAAGGTTTTGCCTTTAGTTATACTGTAATGTGTATTTTATTGCAATATTTGTGATGCCCCTATCATGGGGTATTTCTGTGTCCACTCTCAGTGCTGTGAGAAATAATATACAGTGAAGTCCACACACTATATCGGATTCTTGAATGACTCTTATGTGCTCCACACTAAGTGCAAACAAACGGGGTGTCAATCCACAGTGACAGGGGTGCCCCCTCACCTTCCTGCCCAGGCCCCTCAGGACCAATGAGCCAAATGATGCCTTATTTTCCTCCACAGACCGTCAGATCCTCCTCAGCAGTAATGGTGGGACCCTTTCTTTGGTATTGGTATTTAGAACCTCTCCAAATACGTTCCCCGCAAGTCAAAGAAATCCAGCATAGTGTAAAACCATTTATTGTATAAAACGCTATAAACACTTAAAAATTCCTACTCACACTTTAGTAGGTGTAAAACCTCTTTTTCACCACGCTATGGGTGTACTGCATACATGGATTCTGATAAGGTGTACCAAAAGGGTGCCTACGTCGGACATGACGTCACTGCGTCAGCCGCGTCACCGCTACGACTCCTCCCAGGGAGAGAGATAAATAGAAAGCCGGCCTATGATGGGCGTATATCCTGACGAAGTCATGTGGTCCAATCGTGACGTAACGCGTAGATACGTTCGTGGGAGGAGTCGTAGCGGTGACGCGGTGACGTCACGTCCGACGTAGGCGCCATTTTGGTACACCTTATCAGAATCCATGTATGCAGTACACCCATAGCGTGGTGAAAAAGCGGTTTTGCACCTACTAAAGTGTGAGTAGGAATTTTTAAGTGTTTATAGCGTTTTATACAATAAATGGTTTTACACTATGCTGGATTTCTTTGCCTTGCTGGGAACATATTTGGAGAGGTTCTAAATACCAATACTAAAGAAAGGGTCCCACCATTACTGCTGAGGAGGATCTGACGATCTGTGGAGGAACAATAAGGCATCATTTGGCTCATTGGTCCTGAGGGGCCTGGGCAGGAAGGTGAGGGGGCACCCCTGTCACTGTGGATTGACACCCCGTTTGTTTGTACTTAGTTTGGAGCACATAAGAGTCATTCAAGAATCCGATATAGTGTGTGGACTTCACTGTATATTATTTCTCACAGCACTGAGAGTGGACACAGAAATACCCCATGATAGGGGCATCACAAATATTGCATGTTTTATATATATGTGTTTACGTTTTTTACCGGTTATAGCGCTGCACTATTAATAGCTGTTTATATTACATTGTATTGTGTGCCTGGGTTGTGGCATTTCAAGTGCTAGCTGCTTAGCGATAGGGGATTTAATAGCGCAGGAGGTATACTATACATGTATTTTATTGCGTTTCCCTGTTCGCATTTTGCATGACATAATAAAAACAACATCTGCTGGTCAATATATTGTGTTACAGCGCACTACTTGTGTGTTTTAATGCTTTATAACTACGTAATGCCCGGGGCTCCAAAATGCACGTTAACTAGGGAAGGATGGGGTTGGGGGTATCGGCCTCTTCAGGCAAGTACAAATAATTTATGTTGGCCTTGTGACCCTGAGCGGAGGTACTTCTCCATTCAGTCCCGAGTCGAAACGGGATCTGCAGTCAGTGAAAGCTGCTGGGAGTTGCAAGGCTAGCTATCTTATCCCAGTTTAATCCCCGGTTCACGAATTCTGTTGAAGATCTGAAATATTATGCAAATGAATGCAGAGCTGCAGAGGATGTTAATGATGGAAGGATGCAAATCTGTGAGATGCATTTTGCTCCTAAAGATAAGGGTTATACAGTATGTGATATTGGCATTTGTGTTTTTTGGGTAAGCCCTAATATTCTAATGCAGATCATCTTGTACAGCTCATAAAGTACTTCTCCATTGACAATTCACCCCTTTAGGACAGGGGTGTAAAACTCAATTTCATTGTGGGCCTCTTCAGCATTGTGGTTGCCCTCAACAGATATGAACAATAGAATGGATGCCAAAGAGTCTCTAGGTAGCAAGGTTTAGGGGGAAAGTACCCACTGGGACCAGGTACAGGTGAACTTAGGGATTGTATTATTGATCCTAGCGGTTGGATTTGCCATCATTCTGACCTCCAGTATATTAGCATGTAAGGCGTTTGGGTTTGTTCTGGTATTTTCTGGTTTGCAGCGTTGTGGAATTTGCCTTTGAAAGCCATCAACGGTGAAAGTTCAGTTTCTTCTCAGTGATCTCTGGCTTGTCTTACGTATATAAACCTTACTTGGTCATTGTGTATGAGGCATGGAAGAATATGTAGCATTCTCCTAGTGAAGAATAGACTACTAGGAAAATTTAGTTTGGCTCCCATGTAATCAGAAAAGCAGGGTTTTATTATTGAGTACCGCTCAATGTTTCACAAGCTGCTGCTCTGTTACTTCTCCCATCCTCTAGAGCAGGGGTGTCAAACTGGCGGCCCTCCAGCTGTTGTGAAACTACAAGTCCCATCATGCCTCTGCCTTTAGGAGTCATGCTTATAACTGTCAATCTTGCAATGCCTCATGGGACATGTAGTTTGGCAACAGCTGGAGGGCCGCCAGTATGACACCCATGCTATAGAGGATTCTAGAATCACAGTGGGAGGAAGGACAAGGCATGCAGCCTGAATATTTATGGAACTCTAGCTAATCATTGGCAAGGTGTGCACAGTAGGGGGATAGAGAGCCCATAAATAGTCTGAGGTCTGGGCAGCAGGGGGCGGTGTTCCTGGGTCCAGTCCTACAGGAGGAGACCCCTTTGCAGGGGCTCTGCTCCCGGTGCAGGATCCTAAAGGAAGTCTTTAAAAACACACCAAGGTCCCAGCTAGGCTTAGCTCGGGGCCTATTTGCAAATACACATCCAGGAATCAAGCTAGGTTTGGAGAAGTTCACTGGAGAGACCAGGAGGAAGTTGGAGGGAAAGAGTCCAGCTGTCCTATGGTGGTGTGAGTCTACATCTCCCTCACTAGGAAGAGGCTGGTGGATATTGGCAGGAGGCAACTGATCCTGAGAGCGCCCGATTCTTTCACAAATATTTGTAGAAACAGTCTGCATACCTAGGTGCTTGATGTTATGCACCTGTGACCATAACGGTGATTGGAACACCCGAATTCAGTGATTTGGAGGGGTGTCCCAATACTTTTGGCAATATAATGTATATACAGTGGGTAAAATAAGTATCGAACACATCACCATTTTTCTCAGTAAACATATTTTTAAAGGTGCTATTGACATGAAATTTTCACCACATGTCGGTAACAACCCATGCAATCCATACATATAAAGGAACCAAAACAAATACGTTCAGAAATTAAGTTATTTGTAAGGGCTCATGTACACTGCAGCTGCTTAACTGACATTCAGGAGCTGTTAAGCAGTTTTTTCAGCAGCCCCTGAACTCTCCTTTATGTTTTCCTATGTATCCATGTACACATCGTTGTTTACAGTGAAGTACAGGTAGTTGAGTTTATAGTCATTTTTTTTTAACGCACCAAACTTGAATTCAGGAGTAGATTTTACCAGTGTTTCAAGCTCCAAACGCTTGTAAACGCATGTAAACGCGATTAACATCGTTTAACTGTTCCATGTCCAGATGCTGTCCAGAGCCTTTTTTCATCATCAGAAATGCATGAAAAATGTTGTCCATGTATTCAAATGGACCCGGTACACCAGCGCAGTCAGTTCCAGGTTTCGCGTGAAGGAACAAATGGCAGAACGTGCCACATTATGCTCATGATGGGATCCATAGTGAATACAACCAGAAAAGACAGGTCATCTCAACACATACTGCTCTCTCTATTTCTCTCAAAATGTCTGAAATAGTTAATTATTTACTATTTTTCAGTGCATTCTGGGCAGTTGGGAAGGTCCCGTGAGGTTATCTTTTAAAAACACGTGCATTAACGCGGTATGCAAACGCGGATAAACTGACGTTTTTTAACCTACGTTTTCCGTCAGTCAGTTTCCGTCGCTCAGAAGAGTTTTCCAAGTACCTCGTGTACATGAGCCCTAATAAAATGGAATGACAGACGGAAAAAGTATTGAACACATTAAGAAAGGGAGGTGCAAAAAGGCATGGAAAGCCAAGACACCAGCTGAAATCTGTCAGTAATTACTGTAGAACGCAATCCTGTCCATAATCAGTGCAACTTAATATCAGCTGTTTCAGTCTCAACTACTGGCCTATAAAAAGGTGTCTCATTACCAAAGTGTCACACAAGTAATATCATCATATGATGGTTAAAAGCAAAGAGCTCTCTCAAGACCTTTGCAACCTTATTGTTGTAAAACATACTGATGGCATTGGTTACAGAAGGATTTCTAAACTTCTGAATGTTCCAGTGAGCTCTGTTGGGGCCATATTCCGGAAGTGAAAAGAACATAATTTCACCATAAACCGGCCACCACCAGGTTCTCCTCGCAAGATTTCCTTCAGTGGAGTGAAAAGAATTATCAGAAGAGTTGTCCAAGAGTCAAGGACAACTTGTGGAGAGCTTCAGCAAGTCCTGGAATTAGCAATACAACTGTTTCAAAGAAAACAATAAGTAATGCACTCAACCGCCATGGCCTGTATCCATGCTCACCACGCAAGACTGCATTGCTGAAGAAAAAACATGTTGAAGCTTGTTTAGAGCTTGCTGCACAACATTAAGACAAGCCTATGAAATACCAAGAGAATATAGTCTGGTCAGATGAGACTAAAATTTAACTCTTTTGATGCCATAATACACACCATGTTTGGAGGTCAAATGGCACTGCATATCACCCCAAAAACACCATACCAACAGTGAAGCATGGAGGTGGGAACATCATGGTGTGGGGCTGTTTTTCAGCATACAGTACTGGCAAACTTCATATCATAGTAGGAAGGATGAATGGAAAAATGTGCCAAAACATTCTTAATAAAAATCTGCTGCCATCTACCAGGATGATGAAGATGAAATGAGAGTGGACATTTCAGCAAGACAATGATCCCAAACACAAAGCTAAGGAAACTCTCGATTGGTTTCAAAGAAAGAAAATATAGCTGCTAGAATGGCCCAGCCAATCACCTGACTTGAACTCAATAGAAAATCCGTACCCGTGCGCCATTCACGGCCATGACTGTCAATCACCAGGTCCCAGCAGTGATTACTCGCCGGCGCCCGGTGATTACTGAGGATCTCCGGCGAGGAGGAGAACTGTTTGGTTTACTAACAGTTCTTCTCCCTGTCAGCTCGGGCACACTGCTTTGGATGGCTGTGCACAGCACAGCCATCCAAAGGAGTGTGCTTACAGTGAAGCACACAGGCACTGCCCCTTAGTAAAACACACCCAGCACCCAGTTAACCCTTTGATCGCCCTCATGTTAACCCTTTCCTGCCCAGTGCCATTAGTACAGTGTCAGTGCTCTTTTTTTAGCACTGATCACTGTATTGATGTCACTGGGGATGTCAGTGACACCAAGTCAGTTCCCTTCCAGTGTCAGAACGTCTGCTGCAGTCCTGCTATAAGTCGCTGATCGCCGTTATTACTAGTAAAAAAAAAATCACAGTATATATACAGCCATTTGTAAACGCTATAACTTTCACGTAAAGCAATTAATTTATTGGGATTTTATTTTAGCAAAGACATGTAGCAGAATACATTTTGGCCTAAATTTATGATGAAATTTGATTTTTTACTGGACATGTTTAATAGCAAAAAGTAAAAAATATTTTTTTTTTCTCAAAATTGTCGGTCTTTTTTTTTTTTTTTAAGCGCAAAAAATGAAAAACGTACAGGCGATCAAATACCACTGAAAGAAAGCTCAATTTGTGGGAAAAAAAGGCCATAAATTTAATTTGGGTGCAGCATTGCATGACCGCGCAAATGTCAGTTAAAGCAACACAGCGCCATAACGCAAAAAATGGTCTGTTCAGGAAGAGGGGTAAATCCTCTGGAGGGCAAGTGGTTAAGGAAGGTATCTTTCGATAGCTTATTGTCTTTTTTCGGACGGGAGCCAGCAGAAATACAATGGCCTCTAATTAATATTTTATGGGATTCCCACAGGTCAAGGTCTTGTCAGCTGAACCTTTTATTAAGTTTGAAAAAGTCTTAAAACATATCCAACTTTCCTTGTGTAGAAAGATGTTTCAGTAAATAATCATTTAGTCTTCAGTGGCATGTTGTTTTCCTAATCCAAGACAAAGATAGATCGAAGGTAACTGGTGCATGGTCTGACCACGTTATAGGTTCTATGTCTGTGGCTAGGACATGGGGACACAATGAAGAAATAATCCAATCTATATTATTTATGGACTGGTGAGTAGAAAGTGTATTTTCTCCAGGTATCAAATGGAGAATAGGAGCAGGTCACCTCTTTGAAAGCCTTGGAGAACTACACATGGTGTTTAGAAGGATCAGTAGGATGCATGTTTTTTTTTTCCCTATAAGGGAAAAGCACAGTATTAAAATACCCCTTTTAATCGTAAGGGATTCTATGTCTGTGGCTGGGACATGGGGACAAAATGATGAAATAAACCAATCTTTATTATTTATGGACTGATGGGTAGAATGTGTATTGTCTGTTGATAGGACATGTAGGTCTCCAGGCATCAAATGGAGAATAAGAGCGGGTCACCTCTTTGAAAGCCTTGGAGAGCTAGACATGGTCTTTAGAAGGATCAGTAGGTTGCATGTTATTTTGGGTGATTCACTTTAGCCATGTCCTCCATCTAGTTGGTGAACACTAGATTTAGGTAGGCAGGTAGAAGAGGCAGAAAAGCACAGTATTAAAATACCCCTTTTAATCGTAAGGGATTCTATGTCTGTGGCTGGGACATGGGAACACAATGAAGAAATAAACCAATCTTTATTATTTATGGACTGATGGGTAGAATGTGTATTGTCTGTTGATAGGACATGTAGGTCTCCAGGCATCAAATGGAGAATAGGAGCGGGTCACCTCTTTGAAAGCCTTGGAGAACTACACATGGTGTTTAGAAGGATCAGTAGGATGAATAGTTGTTTTGTTCACTATAAGGGAAAAGCACAGTATTAGAATACCCCTTTTAATCGTAAGGGATTCTATGTCTGTGGCTGGGACATGGGGACACAATGAAGAAATAATCCAATCTATATTATTTATGGACTGGTGAGTAGAAAGTGTATTGTCTGTTGATAGGACATGTAGGTCTCCAGGTATCAAATGGAGAATAAGAGCGGGTCACCTCTTTGAAAGCCTTGGAGAGCTAGACATGGTCTTTAGAAGGATCAGTAGGATGCATGTTTTTTTTTCCCTATAAGGGAAAAGCACAGTATTAAAATACCCCTTTTAATCGTAAGGGATTCTATGTCTGTGGTTGGGACATGGGGACAAAATGAAGAAATAAACCAATCTTTATTATTTATGGACTGATGGGTAGAAAGTGTATTGTCTGTTGATAGGACATGTAGGTCTCCAGGTATCAAATGGAGAATAAGAGTGGGTCACCTCTTTGAAAGCCTTGGAGAGCTAAGCATGGTCTTTAGAAGGATCAGTAGGATGCATGGTTGTTTTTTCACTATAAGGGAAATGCACAGTATTCCTTTTAATCGTAAGGGATTTTTCAGTAGCCTCCTTCCTACTTAGAAAGTAATTCTACTTAATATTTGGTGCATAAACATTATTTAGAGCTAGAAGGTGTCCCGCAAGTCTGCAGCATAGTAAAATATACCTTCCCTGCGGGTCGGGGATAAAAGTTTAATCTTTCAGATCGCAGAATTAGTTTATTGATATTGCTACACCCAATTTACCCATGAGATGTGAGGCTGAGTATGATGTAGTAAAGTATTTAGAGGCAGACTTTAGGGAGCCTCATTTTGCAAAATGAGTTTCCTGCATGAAAATTCTTTCATTGCTAGCCATCTTTTCCTGAGTTGAACCCTTTTATATTGTAAATCATAATCTTCATCTTAAATATAAATATAATTTGAAGCCAATATGACCTGCATCAGGTCTGTGAAGAATCCATATTAAGCTAACGGTTTCATTGAAATATATCATTCGATGTTAAAAGTAAACATAGCAAATTATGCGAACAGAGTGTTTGAAGCACAACAATAATGCAAAAAAAGGTGCATATAGAAGCAAGATTTGCATAGTAAAAACCAGATTAACAGATCAATTAGGTATTTTTTAAGATCTAACAATTCAGAAAATACCCTGCAGGTAGATAAATTGCCTCTAATCCCTGTTTTCTTTGCCTGGTGCAGTGGTGCATGGTAGCCAATCAGCTTCTAACTTCAAAAAAACCTGGAAGCTGATTGGTTTCTATGCAGAGCTGCACCAGATTTTGCACTCTCCAGTTTTAGTAAATGAACCCCAATCTGTATTCTGGCCAATTTGCCTACCTCTGCTGGCACTGACTGTGTGACCTTATGGAGAAGTGTGTCCAGTTTCTCATCAACAGCAGCCATCGAAAGGGGGAGATGGTGGTATACCAGGCATGGGCAATTCACTTTAGCCATGTCCTCCATCTAGTTCAGTGGTTCTCAACCTGTGGGTCGCGACCCCTTTGGGGGTCGAACGACCCTTTCACAAGGGTCCCCTAAGACCATCAGAAAACACATATTTCCGATGTGTAAAGAGCAGCTACTGTGAAGAAAGCAGCTGATGTGTTGAAAGCAGCTACTCTGTTAAAAGCAGCTACTGTGTTGAAAGCAGCAGTATTGGAGGTAAAACGACACTCATGAATTATAATTACTGGGTAAATAATTTTATGGTTGGGGGTCACCACAACATGAGGAACTGTATTAAAGGGTCACGGCATTAGGAAGGTTGAGAACCACTGATCTATTTGGTGAACACTAGATTTGGGTAGGCAGGTAGAAGAGGGAATGCAGGATAGACAGTCCTCGTCAGGTATCACTCCAATGTGGCCTCGTGGCAGGCAGCTTTTCAGATCGTTGGATCGCCTCTGACTTTTTTTTCTGTGGTTTACCCATGAGGGGTTTCCAGCATATTTGGGAGAGGTTGTGAGCTCCGCCAACATGTGCGAGAGCTATTGTCGGCTATTGGGGACATTCTAAGCGCAAGTCTTTTTCAAAGAGGGGAATTAAGCTGCCAAAATGTTAGCTGCCGTACATGTATTGCCAAACCATGCTCTTGAAGACATCACGCACCTTTTACAATGGCCACCAACCAACATGCTGTATGGTACACTTTTAACCTATAGGACACTTTAACACAAAAGGACCAGTTGGTAGTGTTTGGTGCCCAAGCTGAAAGTTCCCAGTCCTCCCTGACATTAAAGCGCAGCTCCGCCCAAAAGGGGAAGTTCCACTTTAAGCCTTTGTCCTCATTAAGGATTGGCACTTTTGGGGAGCGGGTACCCAAATTTGACAGGTACCCAATCCCACTTCTGCTGCGATCGCCTAGGTGATCGGAAGCAGAAGTTGTCCCCCCCCCCTCCTCCCTCCCAGTAGTCTTCTGGGACACGTGACAGATCCCAGAAGACTATGGGGCCATTCACAAAGCGCATTGCTTCCTTCGCATGCGCAGTGGGCACCCGGCTGTGAAGCCGAAAGCTGTCACAGCCAGGTGCCCACACTGAAGATTCCGCCGCCAGGGAGAGAAGACAGCTGGTGAAACCAGCGGTGGTGAAGACACCGCTGGACCGAGGGACAGGTAAGTGTCTGTATTTTAGAAGCTACAGTTCAGCTACAGTTTTTTTTTTTAGGTGGAACTCCTCTTTAAACACTAAAATTCATGTAGACTGTGTGTCCTCTAATGCACCACTCTGCAGCACAGAGACATGATTGAGCCTTATTTTTTTTCTTCGACATTTCTATTGCTGCATTTTCTCTGTGATAGTTAACTGTGTCATACCTCTGGGAACCACTCAGATGTGAACTAAGCTTCAGTAGTGCAATACTTTTAGATACCGAAATAGATCCTTTAAATTTAACTTTAGTCAAAATTTTTTTTAGGTTTTGGATGGAGTAATGAGGTAAGAATATCTCTCTGATTTGATTGCTGTTTGTGGCTTCATTGATAGGATTTGAAGTGTGTAGAAGTAGAGCAAGGCTGTGATGATACCGCTAGATCTGATAATGACTTTGATGTGGTATTATCATTGATCCACTCTTTTGATCTATGTGATGTGGATGAGTGGAAGGCCCTTCTTGTTGGCTTGGAAACACCTATGATGTTTACACATATCTAAGACTGTTCCCATGAAGATCTGCTCATATATTGCTGATCCTATGCACCACAGGGCCTTGGATATTGCAACAAGTACCTGTCTATGGCTCCTGAATTTTTTAAATTGTACAGGATTGAAAATGTCGCCATGCCAATATTCCCTCTATGGGATGCAGATATTTCACTTTGTGCCGATTCCAGCTGATACTGTGTTTTGGTGATTTTAAAGAGCAGTTTGGGTTCCATCATATTGATTTCATTCACATGTGCTGCTGAGGAAGATCATTCAAAATACGTTGTTTACATGCGGATATCTTTGGCTCATTACATCTATGCGAACCTAAAAACAGACATATTTTATGCTTCTGCAGTATTTCCCAGTTTCTTCTTTTTTTTATTGTTATTTGTGCAGAAATTAAACCAGTGTTACTGTTTTTATCTACAGTCACCGGCCACTTTATTAGGTACACCCGTTCAATTGCTTGGCAACACAAATTGCTAATCACCCAATCACATGGCAGCAACTCAATGCATATAGGCATCTAGACGTGGTGAAGACGACTTGCTGAAATTCAAACTGAGCATCAGAATGGGGAAGAAAGGGGATTTACGTGACTTTGAAGGTGGCATGGTTGTTGGTGCCAGATGGGCTGGTCTGAGTATTTCAAAAACTGCTGATTTACTGGGATTTTCACACATAACTATCTCTAGGGTTCACAAAGAATAGTCCAAAAAAGAGAGAATATCCAGTGAGCGGCAGTTGTATGGACAAAAATGCCTTGTTGATGTCAGAGGAGAATGGGCAGACTGGTTGCTGCAACATTCAGATGGCAGGGTCAGAATTTGGCGTAAACAACATGAAAGCGTGGATCCATCCTGCCTTGTACCAATGGTCCAGGCTGGTGGTGGTTGTGTAATGGTGTGGGGGAGATTTTCTTGGCAAGAGCAGGTAGTGGTGCACCGAAATGAAAATCCTGGTGCCGAAACCAATACCAAAAATTCAGAATGCACGTGACCGAAAATGGAACCGAAACAGAAATGTCTGCGTATGTCGGTTGGGGAGGCCCCAATTTTTTTTTTTTTGGGGGGGGGGGGGGGGTGTTCGGCTTTAATGTATATTTTTATTCATTTTTTTAACTTATGATCTTATTGCTATCACATAGGAGACCAATAGTCCCCTATATGATAGCATATAAGTGACAGGTCCTCTTTGTAGGGGGCAGGGGATGGAGGGGCAGTGTGTGCAAGGAGGGGGCAAGAGAGGAGCAGTGTATACAGTGAGGGAGCAGTGTATACAGAGAGGCTCCCTCACTGGCTGTCACTGTATGTCAGTGCCAGTTTTTAAATGTAATTACCGTTTTTTTTTTCTAACCGAGAGCTCAGAGAATGAGCTGTCACTCTCCCCAGTGCTAAAGGAAACAAAGGGGTGGGGTCACTGGGTAATGTCACTGGGTGACCCCGCCCCTTTGTTTCCTTTAGCCCTCCGAGAATGACAGCTCCTTCTCTGAGCTATAGAAAAGGAAAAAAAGCCGGTACTTTCTGTACCCTTAAAAACTGGAACTGACATATAGGCAGCTAGTCACTGTATACACTGCTCCTCTCTTGCCTTTCTCTGCCCCCCCCCCCCCCCCACATCTGCAGTACACATAGTCCCCTGTATCGGCTAAATTTTTCCTATCCTAAAATGCGGATAGGGCTATTTTCGGCCAATATTTCAGTGCATCCCTACTAGCAAGCTGTGCCTAGTAAAGTGGCCGGTGAGTATATATATGTATATATATATATATATATATATATATCCATCAAAAAAGGTCCATGGCTACCTAATATCAGACAGACTTTATTGATTGTAGGAGTTCTTTGAAAAAAAACATTGACTACATTTTGGCAGTTTCAAGTGGTTGCTGCCTAACCAATGACCGGAACATATTTAATTCTGTATTTAAAATGGTAACTCCAAGATCTGCAAACTTTTTGCTCAAACCAGTCCAGTATTGTCAAGCAGTGGTGAAGGGGGCCTTTTGGATTCCCTAAATCACATTGTTTCTTTTTAAAACGCTTACTATGACCATTAAACTCTCTCCGGACTTTCAACAACATTTTGGTGCTCTCTAATACAAGTGTTGAAATGTTGCTCCAAGAGCTATTCGTGTACTTTAGAGCGTCCATAAAAAGAACTTCCACCGCAGAGTGCAATACTCACCTATACAGTTGCAAGAAAAAGTATGTGAACCCCTTGGGATTACGTGGAGTTTTGCATGAATTGGGCATAAAATGTGCTCTGAACGTCATCTAAGTCACAACAATAGAAGAACACAGTCTGCTGAAGATAATACTACACAAACATTAGATGTTGCCATGGTTTAATTGCACATAACATGTAAACATTCACAGTGCAGGGAGAAAAAAGTATGTGAGGCCCTAGCTTAATGACTTCTCCCAGAGCTAATTGGAGCCAGGAGTGAGCCAACCTTGACTCCAACAGTGTGATGATATTGGATGTGTTGCTGACAGCTGTCCTGCCCTTAAAAAACACACACTTTTTTTTGGGTTTACTGGTTTCAAGAAGCACTGTCTGATGTGAACCATGCCTCGCAGAAAAGAGCTCTCAGAAGACCTACGATCAAGAATTGTTGACTTGCATGAAGCTGGAAAGGGTTACAAAAGTATGTCCAAAAGCCCAAGGGGTTCACATACTTTTTCTTGCAACTGTACAAAAGTTTAGCTCTCCACCACCTCGCCCCCTTATTGGTCAGATTTTCACCTGGAGAAAAAAGAAAAAGAAGAAAGCTTCAAAAGTAACATTGACAGGAATAAGAATCTAATGGGGGTTCTAACTTCCTGATGACATGTTGGAAAAATCTCCCAATGGGGCCACAAAGACAATATTGGTCAATGAAACACTTTAACAATATGAGAAAAGTGAGTTAACCCCTTGTTACACCTCTGCTCATACTTTCACGCTTTTTTACAGGCTAAATGTTGCCAGAACATTCTGCTGTACTTTGATGACCCGTCTCAGTGGCCTGCGGTATATAAAAATGGGAACAAGGTTAGTTGGAGCTGGGAACTCACTTTTGGGACATGAGTTATCTGTTCAGTGATAACTGTATTACATCTATTGCTCTTTTCTCTAGGACTGCCTGATGAAGGAATCGGTAATCCGGCCAGAGAACAACCAAGTAATCAACCTGACGACACAGTATGTTTGGTCTGGCTGTCTGGTAAGGCCCTTAATAAATAATGTGAACTCAGTTTGTCGTATTCGCTATTCGACATAGCCGCTGACTTCGTTGCTGACTTCTTTAAGAAGCTGCTAGTCCTGCTGGTTTTTTTCCATAGACGGGTTGAAAATCGGCCGATTTTTCAGCCGAAAAAAAAAATCGGCTGATTTTTGCACCATTAGTGGGTTAATTGGTCAGCCGTTTTTCGGGCTTTTTGCACATTTTTTTTATCGGGCATGTTGGAAAAGTTGTGGCCAATTTTGACGATCAGACAATTTTCCCGGCAATGATGGGCAAATCGGCCGATTGTTTTACCGATAAAAAATCTGCGCATGAGCCGTGACCTGGAAGAAGAAGAAGAAGCAGAGGAAGAAGAAGAAAGAATTCCAGTCCGCTATTATATTTTATATGAAAAAGTCTTGCAGTTGCAACAAATGTATCCATTTGTATCCACATAAAAAAATCTGTTTCCAAATAAAAACATTGTATTCTTCTTCTTCGTAATCTTCTTCTTCTTAATCTTCTTCTTCTTCATAATCTTCTTCTTCGTCTTAATCTTCTTCTTCATAATCTTCTTCTTTTTCGTAATCTTCTTCTTCGTAATCTTCTTCTTCTTCTACTTCTTCTTCGTAATCTTCTACCTCTTCTTTGTAATCTTCTTCTTCTTCTTTGTAATCTTCTTCTTCTTCTTTGTAATCTGCTTCTTCTTGTTCCTAATCTTCTTCTTCTTCTTAATCTTCTTCTTAATCTTCTTCTTCAGAATCTTCTTCTTCTTCGGAATCTTCTTCTTCTACTTCTTCCTCTTCTTCTACTTCTTCTTCTTAATCTTCTTCTTAATCTACTTCTTCTTCTTCGTAATCTTCTTCTTCTTAACCTTCTTCTTCTTCGGAATCTTCTTCTTCTACTTCTTCCTCTTCTTCTACTTCTTCTTAATCTTCTTCTTAATCTACTTCTTCTTCGTAATCTTCTTCTTCTTAACCTTCTTCTTCTTCTTATGTATTGCTGTCACATATGGTGCGTTCCCCTGTCTCTGCAAGGGGCAAAAGTTATGGGGTTAATACCGGCCATAATGCCGGCCATAGACGGGACACAAATCGGCCGATTTCTTTACTGTTGGTGGTAACGTCGGCCGATCGAACGACCGATTTTTCATTTTTTTTTAAATCGTCCGATTTTCGACCCATCTATGGCCTGCATTAATCTTATAAAGCACAGAAAACCCCATGTGGACTGCCTCTTGATCTGAACCTACTTATAAGATCCCTGAATGTTTTATGAAGGGGTCCTGTATGATGAGTAACGGTGGGGAGGAATTGCTGGCTGTTGGCCTCCAAAAGGTTGTAGACTCAACTGAGTTACCTGTTTTTTTTCAGGAAAAATATTGAACTTGTTAGTGCTCATTTCTGAAATGAATTTAACCAACTTCTCCCTGACATGTCACCAGAACAGTGATCACTGATTGATTGCATTTCATTTAATATTCGTGGAAGTGGGTGAGAGCAGGGACATCCCTAGGGTTGGTGTCACCCGGTGCTGTAACACTTGGTGACACCCCCTCCGACAAGCCTCGCAGAATGGATCGGATCTGTGGATTGAGCATAATGGATCGGACTCCAATCCATTATGCTCAGTCCGCAGATCCGATCCATCCTGCAGGGATCGTCGGCTTGCTTTACAACTTACCTTTTCGTGGAGTGGATCCGGTGTCACCCCGTATAGGTTGCATGCTGACGATCCCCACAGGATGGATCGGATCTGCGGATTGAGCATAATGGATCAAAGTCTGATCCATTATGCCTGTGGGGATCGTCGGCATGAAACCTATACAGGGTGACATCGGACCCGCTCCAAGAAAAGGTAAGTTGTAAAGCAAGCCGACGATCCCCGCAGGATGGATCGGATCTGCGGATTGAGCATAATGGATCGAAGTCCGATCCATTATGCTTCCCAATCCGCTGATCCGATCCATCCTGCAGGGATCGTTGGCATGCAACCTATACGCGGTGACACCGGACCCGCTCCATGAAAATGTAAGTTGTAAAGCAAGCTGACAATCCCTACAGGATGGATTGAATCTGTGGATTGGGGAGCATAATGGATCGGAGTCCGATCCATTATGCTCAGTCCGCAGATCCGATCCATCGGAGCGGGCCCGGGGTCACCCCATGCGGTAGGTGTCACCCAGTGCGGCGTGCACCCCCCGTACCTGCCTAGGGACACTTCTGGGTGGGAGGTAGGAGGGTAGATGATGCAGGGTGTGTGCTAATGAGGTCAGCTGGCCAACTCCTTCCTGTGTCATGACCTAAAGTCTGTGCAGAAAATAGGGTAGAAGTAATGGAGAAGCATTTTTTGTGGAGCTCTCTGGACAAAAGAAGTACATTAACCGCTTGTCTGCAGTCCTATTATTATTATACAGTATTTATATAGCGCCAAAAAGGTTTGCTCAGCGCTGTACATTATAGTGGGGGACAGAACATGAGACAATACAGTAACAAAAGAATCCACGAGGGGTTCGAGGGCTCTGCTCTTTCGAGCTTACAATCTAGCAGATGTACTGCTACAGGGCGGCACGGCTGCGCAAAATCACATATATATACCCTACCTGTGCTGCTATTGGCTGCTGGGGATGTCAATCTCCAGGTCCCGGCCGGGAATACTTGGTGATCCTTTGCAAAGCTGACAGGGGAGAGACCTGTGTGTAAGCAACACAGGTTTCTCTCCTGTCAGCAAGGACATGCTGTGTTGTATCTCTCTGCACGGCATGTCTCCCTAGTAGAACACAACACAGCACACAGTTAACCCTTTGATCACTTCAGATGTTAACCCCTTCCTACCCAGTGCCATTAGTACAGTGTTAGTGCTTTTTATTAGCACTGATCACTGTATTGGTGTCACTGGGGATGCCATGAGTAGTTAGTTCCCACCTAGTGTCAGAATGCCCGCTGCAGTCCCACTATAAGTCACTGATCGCCGTCATTACTGGTATAAAAATAAAATAAAAAATTCCAGTGTATATACCGCCATTTGTAAACGCTATAACTTTCACGTAAATCAATTAATTTACACGTATTGGGATTTTTTTAGAAAAGATATGGAGCAGAATACATTTTGGCCTAAATTTATTTTTTAATTTGACGAAATTACATTTTTTTATTGGATATGTTTTATAGCAAAAAGTCGAAATTTTTTTTTCCAAAATTGTCTTTTTTTGTTTATAGCGCAAAAAATAAATAACGCAGAGGTGATCAAATACCACTGAAAGAAAGCTGTATTTGTGGGAAAAAAGGACATCAATTTCATGCATGACCGCGCAATTGTCAGTTAAAGTAACCCAGAGCTGTATCGCACAAAATGGCCTGGTCAGGAAGGGGTATATTCTGTGGAGGGCAAGTGGTTAATGCTATACTGGTACATAGGGGAACTGGAACTTAGAAAAAAAATATTGAACAAAAGTGAATTTATCCTTTAAACTTGAGAAGATCTTTAAACTCATTCAATCTTAACACACTGGGTTCAATAGATTCCTCCAGGTCCTGTAAATCTATATTTCCTCAGCTACTATCAATCCTAGGAGACGATGTCTATGGTTGATACATTCCCCCTTCCATTTGTCTAGGAAGCGCTCATTTCTCAGATGCTCTGCTGGTATTGCTCCTTCCCTTAATCCCTGGGGGATTATTCCTTCTTGAATATATTACTCAAGTGTCACTATATTCTACTTTCTCATTAACTGTTTTATTATTAGATGTCCATGCAATCTAAAACAAATTTTTAAACTCGCTCTGTCGCTGGGATTCTGTATAATTCCATTTTTGAAGGTGGCTCTCATTTCCTCTTCTGCTTCACCATTGCCATTAAAAAAAAAAAAACCTATGTCTTGTACCAAGGTGGGGAGGGTGGATATTCCTTTGCTGCCACTCTAAAAGATAAAGAGGTATTTAACCACTTCCCGACCGGCTGTTGCATATAAACGGCCAGACGGTGGCAGTGCAGGGTTGGGTGGCCGTTTATAAACGGCCTCCCCGCACCCTGCTTGTGCGCGCTCCCTGGGACACAGTGAAACACCGATCGTCGGACGGGACCTCTGTACGAGGTCCCGATCATGTGATCACTGATTGGCCAATCAGTGATCACATGCAAAGTAGTAAGCAAGATGTCACTTGTGACATCATTGCTTACTACGTGTGAAATCTGTGAATGATCACAGAGGTCACATGGTACAAGCCTATTCACAACAGGCTTGTACCATGTGACAAGCTGTGACCAATCACAGCTCACTCAGTACTTCTCAATGAGAGCAAGAATGCAGACAGAGAGAAAGAGAAATGATTGCTTTTACAGCCTTTATGGGTGTAAAAGCAATATGTAAAAAAAAAAAATCTTCATCACCCCCCACAAGTAGTACAGTGTCACCATGGTGACACTGTACTGCTCGGGTGACAGTATGTAAAAAAATAAAATAAAATAAAAAATAATAATATAAAAAAATAAAATAAAAATGTAAAAAAAAATGTTTTTAAAAATTATAATTTTTGGTTATGAACTAATTTGGATTTTTTTTACTAAAAAGATAACGGAATAAATTTTGGCAAAGATTTATGATGAAATATTATTTATTTGCAAAATTTTATTAAAAAAACACTTTTTTTCAAAATTTTTGGACTTTTTCATTTACATAGCAAAAAAAATAAAAATCCCAGCGGTGAATAAATACCACCAAAATAAAGCTTTATCTGTCTCAAAAAAATTCATTTGGGTACAGTGTTTCATGACCGCGCAATTGTCATTCAAAGTGTGATAGCTCTGAAAGCTGAAAATTGCCCTGGACAGGAAGGAGGTAAAAGTGTCCGGTCTGGAAGTGGTTAAACTAAACGTTGAATTATTAATAATGTAAACATTGAAGGTGTGTCAGGCTCACAATATGTTATGGAAGAAAGCAAAGAAGGGGCGCACTCTCCTCGTGTATTACCGTGATAAAAAGGAGTTTATTTAAAAAATGACCAAAATTGCATACTCACAAACCAAGATTCATAAACAAGCTAGGAACCAATGTGACAGTCCGAGCAACCGGTGTTCTAACAGCAAGGTGTGGTAATGCGTTTCGGGAGACGTACTCCCTTCCTCAGAGCTTCCTCAGAGTACAGGGAGACCGGATATAGTGAATGCAGGATCCGGGGAGACCAGATATAGTGAATGCAGGGTCCGGGGAGACCAGATATAGTGAGTGCAGAGTCCAGGGGGGGCCCGGTAATAGTGAATGCAGGGTCCGGGGAGACCAGATATAGTAAGCGCGGGGTCCAGGGAGACCAGATATAGTGAATGCAGGGTCCGGGAGACCAGATATAGTGAATGCAGGGTCCGGGGAGACCAGATATAGTGAGTGCGGGGTCTAGGGAGACCAGATATAGTGAATGCAGGGTCCGGGGAGAGCGGATATAGTGAATGCAGGGTCCGGGGAGAGCGGATATAGTGAATGCAGGGTCCGGGGAGACCAGATATAGTGAGTGTGGGGTCCGGGGAGACCAGATATAGTGAAGGCAGGGTCCGGGGAGACCTGATATAGTGAATGCAGTGTCATGGGAGACTGGATATAGTGAATGCAGGGTCTGGGGAGACCGGATATAGTGAGTGCAGGGTCCATGGAGACCGGATATGGTGAATGCAGGGTCCAGGGAGACCGGATATGGTGAATGCAGGGTCCGGGAGACCAGATATAGTGAATGCAGGGTCCGGGGAGACCAGATATAGTGAGTGCGGGGTCTAGGGAGACCAGATATAGTGAATGCAGGGTCCGGGGAGAGCGGATATAGTGAATGCAGGGTCCGGGGAGACCAGATATAGTGAGTGTGGGGTCCGGGGAGACCAGATATAGTGAAGGCAGGGTCCGGGGAGACCTGATATAGTGAATGCAGTGTCATGGGAGACTGGATATAGTGAATGCAGGGTCTGGGGAGACCGGATATAGTGAGTGCAGGATCCATGGAGACCGGATATAGTGAATTCAGGGTCTGGGGAGACCAGATATAGTGAATGCAGGGTGCGTGGAGACCGGATATAGTGAATGCAGGGTCCGGGGAGACCAGATATAGTGAGTGCAGGGTCCGGGGAGACCAGATATAGTAAATGCAGGGTTCGGGGAGACCAGATATAGTGAGTGCAGGGTCCGGGGAGACCAGACATAGTGAGTGCAGGGTCCGGGGAGACCAGATATAGTGAGTGCAGGGTTCGTGGAGACCAGATATAGTAAATGCAGTGTTCGGGGAGACCAGATATAGTGAATGCAGGGTCCGGGGAGAACCGGTGTTCTAACAGCAAGATGTGCTAACATGTTTCAGAAGACGTACTCCCTTCCTCAGAGCTCCTTCAGGGTATGTCTCCCGAAACGCGTTAGAAACCTTGCTGTTAGAACTCCGCTTGCTCGGACTGGCACATTGGTTCCTAGCTTGTTTATGAATCTTGGTTTGTAAGTATGCAATTTTTGTAATTTTTTAAATAAACTCCTTTTTAGCACGATTGCTTCTTTGCTTTCTTCCAGTACTATCAAGATTTCCTGATCTTTAGAGGGCTGCACCTAAGCGAGTGTCTGATACTGTGACCCTGGGGTGCTCACAGACATGAGCGCTTGTATTGTGTCTTATCCTTTCACAATATGTTATATTTAATTAATGAAACAGGGGACTTACACGTACATGGTCTTCTCTGCAAATAAATAGCAATATTCCTTTCTCGTCCTGCATCTGGAAGACAGTTGTGCCCCAAATCTCACTTGTTAGGTGGAGGGAAAACAAATCTTGAATGCCACTTGCTGCTTTGCTGGTATTTGTCCAAGTGGATGGACAGGAGATAGGGTGTATGCCGATGGTGTCTACGCGTTTCATCTCAGCTGGCTACCTTGTTGACCTTGAAGACCTTGACCTTGGCGACCATCTCAGCTGGCGATCAGAACATACTGTATCTTTCTTTTACTCTCCTTCCCTTATTCTTTTATGGAAATATTTAATCTGCTCCCTCCTGTGATCTTTTGTTAAGAATACATTTTGTCTTTTCTTATTAATGAGCCAAGAGGCTAGCTTACTGCTTCTTGTAGTCATACACGGGTGGTGCATCCTATCAGAAAAAGGGGATCAAAAGTTGTCTTTTTAATAAGCGCTGAAAATTTCAGTGGGATTTTCCACTTACGGCTATCAAATAGACAGGGTGATGCAGACAAATCCTTCTACAGAAGGAGGCTTAGTGGATTTACAATTTATATTTCTTGTGTCCATATAGCTCAATGCTAACTCCACAAACATTTCTATCAACTTTGAGAGTGAAAAAACAGTTTTGGAGCTTATTGAAAAGGCACCCTTTCACCCCCTTTGTAAACGATCCATGCCACTCACTGTATCTGCACAGCGATCATTACCAATAGATACTCAAGTTGTCGATTCTTTTTTCCATGATCATATAGCAGGAAAGACTACCCATGTTTGAGTAAATATGGTGACAGCCATTTATATGGAATTTTGTGCACTTGAATGCCAACATTTTTCATACACAGAGCTGTATAAGGGAGAACTATCTGGCTGGTCTTTATTATGAATTGAGATTATACAAATAGATGTTATCTATTTTTACAGAACTCTCATAGTTTTTAGAGTGTTACTAAACCCAGGACCCTGCATTCACTATATCTGGTCTCCCCGGACCCTGCATTCACTATATCTGCTCTCCCCGGACCCTGCATTCACTATATCTGCTCTCCCCGGACCCTGCATTCACTATATCCGCTCTCCCCGGACCTACATTCACTATATCCGCTCTCCCCGGACCCTGCATTCACTATATCTGGTCTCCCCGGACCCTGCATTCACTATATCTGGTCTCCCCGGACCCTGCATTCACTATATCTGCTCTCCCCGGACCCTGCATTCACTATATCTGCTCTCCCCGGACCCTGCATTCACTATATCTGGTCTCCCCGCACCCTGCATTCACTATATCCGCTCTCCCCGGACCTACATTCACTATATCCGCTCTCCCCGGACCCTGCATTCACTATATCTGGTCTCCCCGGACCCTGCATTCACTATATCCGGTCTCCCCGGACCCTGCATTCACTATATCCAGTCTCCCCAGACCCTGCATTCACTATATCTGGTCTCCCTGGACCCTGCATTCACTATATCTGGTCTCCCCAGACCCTGCATTCACTAAATCTGGTCTCCCCAGACCCTGCACTCACTATATCCGCTTTCCCCGGACCCTGCATTCACTATATCTGGTCTCCCAGGACCCTGCATTCACTATATCCGGTCTCCCCGGACCCTGCATTCACTATATCTGGTCTCCCCATACCCTGCATTCACTATATCTGGTCTCCGTGGACCCTGCATTCACTATATCTGGTCTCCCAGGAACCTGCATTCACTATATCAGGTCCCCCAGGACCCTGCATTCACTATATCTGGTCTCCCAGGACCCTGCATTCACTATATCTGGTCTCCCTGGACCCCACATTCACTATATTCAGTCTTCCTTGGACCCTGCATTCTTTATATCTGGTCTCCCCAGACCCTGCATTCACTATATCTGGTCTCCCCGGACCCTGCATTCACTATATCTGTATCTATGGAGGAGCAGCTTGTCACCCTAAGGTAGGATTAGAGAACACTCCCCCCTCTTCTCTTTTCTATACCATGGTAGGAGGTTCTGTAGTTCAGAGATAGAGAGAATAATAATAACTGATAACAGTCAGTAGAGTCAGATACACACAAGCAGTCATCAGCTATCAGGTCTACAGGTATTTTTTGCACTTACTGAACAAATATGATAAAACACGTTAAGTGATATGACACAAATAATGACGCAGCGCAACTAAAACAGTGTCTCTTAAAGTGTTACTAAACCCACAACAGTAAAATCAGTCTGTATATGCAGTAAAGCATGTATGTTATACTCACTGTGGAACCTAAGGGGTTAATCCTCTGCATTGTGTAAAAAGGCTGTTTGATCCTGTCTTCTCTGATCCTCCCCTTTCTGCCACAGTCCCCAATCCATCTGCTGATAGAACAGAGCCTTAGGGGCAAGCTGCACATGCTCAGTTTGGTGTGTATTGCTAGAGAGTTTTTTTTTTTGGGTGCATGTGATCAGCACAGGGCCAATCAGTGTTCTCTGGACAAAGGGTCAGGAGTCCTGCAGCCTCATAGTACAGTCAGAGGAGAATGAAATCTCCTCCCTCAAGCTTTAACCAGTGCCCTGCTGAACACTGATAGAAGTCACAAGGCTGCTGTAACTGCTGAAGAGAAAAGGTATTTATCGTTTATTTTTATTAACATAATTGCATTTCCATGTTGTGTGTACTGTGGAAGACCAGATATAGTAAATGCAGGGTCTGGGGAGACCAGATATAGTGAATGCAGGGTCCTTGGAGTCCGATATAGTGAATGCAGGGTCCGGGGAGACCAGATATAGTGAATGCAGGGTCCGGGGAGACCAGATATAGTGAATGCAGAGTATGGGGAGACCAGATATAGTGAATTCAGAGTCTGGGGAGATCAGATATAGTAAATGCAGGGTCTGGGGAGACCAGATATAGTGAATGCAGGGTCCGGGGAGACCGGATATAGTGAATGCAGGGTCCTGGGAGACCGGATATAGTGAATGCAGGGTCCGGGGAGACCGGATATAGTGAATGCAGGGTCCTGGGAGACCGGATATAGTAAATGCAGGGTCCTGGGAGACCGGATATAGTGAATGCAGGGTCCTGGGAGACCGGATATAGTGAATGCAGGGTCCTGGGAGACCGGATATAGTGAATGCAGGGTCCTGGGAGACCGGATATAGTGAATGCAGGGTCCTGGGAGACCAGATATAGTGAATGCAGGGTCCTGGGAGACCGGATATAGTGAATGTAGGGTCCTGGGAGACCAGATATAGGGAATGCAGAGTCCTGGGGTTAGTAACACTTTAATTAAATAAATAAAAAATCCCAAATGATGAAATTAAAGTTCTTGAATCTGTACAGTATTTGTGGCCAACCACTATTGAATTCTCAATATCACAGTCTTCTCTTCAACAGCGATATCTAGAATTCACTGGTGGTTGACCACACATACATATTCAAGGACTTTTGTTTCATCATTTGGGACTTATTTATTTATTTAAAGTGTTATTTATTTAAAAGACACTGTTTTAATCGTGCTGCATCATTATTTGTGTCATATCTTAGAGGGGTAGAGTGAAAATGCCTAAGAGCAATAAACCACTTGCCCTCCAGAGGATTTACCCCCCTTCCTGACCAGGCCATTTTTTGCAACACGGCGCTGCATTACTTTAACTGACAATTGCACGGTCGTGCAACGCTGCACCCAAATTAAATGTACGTCCCACAAATAGAGCTTTCTTTAGGTGGTATTTGATCACCTGTACGTTTTTTATTTTATGCGCTATAGAAAAAAAAAAGGCCGATAAGTTTGAGGAAAAAAAAACTTTTGGGACTTTTTGCTATTAATCATGTCCAGTAAAAAAAATGTTAAAAGTCAAATTTCTTCATAAATTTAGGCCAAAATATATTCTGCTACCTGTCTTTGCTAGAAAAAAACCCAATATGTGTATATTAATTGGTTTACGTTGAAGTTATAGCATCTACAAATGATGGTATAAACGTTGGATTTTGTTTTTTTTTTATACTAGTAATGGTGGCGTTTAGCGACTTATAGTGGGACTGCGGCAGGCATTCTGACACTGGGGGGAAAACTGACTAACTGTCACTGACATCCCCAGTGACACCAATACAGAGATCAGTGCTAATAAAAAGCACTGACACTGTACTAATGACACTTCCCACATGGAAGAAAAATATATTTGAAATATATTTTAAAAGCAAATTTGTCTTTATTATATTTTGTATCAAATTTTAACAGAACAAAGCATGAGATATAATGATAACGTACAAGTAAATGAACATAAAAATATCACAGATGTTGCAATGATCCATGTGGATGAGTGAAAATGATTCTATACAATAACAAGATGAATTGATCAATAACACATATTACAGAGGTATGAAAAAGCATAGTTTCCAGGGGGGCATCCCTGGGTGAGATGTATGAAACCAAATGAGAACTCCGTACAACCACATGTATAAACCCAAACTGAGAAAAAAGGATAAAAAGGAGAGAAAAAAAGAAAAAACAGTTGTAGAAATAGTGAAGGATAAGAAGAGAGAGGGTCGGGAGATGGGAAGGGCGAAAAGCAGAACCAAGGCGGCCTTCCACCAGTATCCCACCGGAGTGACCCCGCCACCCGCACCTGGGCGCGATCTGCAGGGTCAAATCGGCATGCATTCCAAAATAAAAATGAGTCGGGGGAGCAAGGTTCAACTCCCCTAGGGCACAGCAGGGGAACACATATCTCAGAGAGTCGAAGAGGAGGAGAAATGGAGCCAGACCAACCACAGTAACTTCTGTTTTATCACAGGTATCATTGGCAAATGCCAGCATTTCCTCCATACGCATGATATCATTAAGCACAAAACCCACATCGGAAGAGGCAGGGGAGTGGCCATTTTCCAAAAGAGGGGTATCAGTTGGCGGGCTGCAGATAAAAAGAAACGCAGCAAACTTTTTTTCTGAACTGCCAATGAGCCCGATAACATAAATAGGAGAGCAATCTACAGAAAAGGGGCCAAGGACTCACCATAGATCCTGTTATATACAACGAAATCTGTCGCCAGGAAGGTTGTATTTGATCACAATCCCACCAAATATGGAGCTGAGTACCAACAGCTTTAGTACAGCACCAGCAGAGATTAGGCGTAGAAGGAAACATTTTGTATAGGGAGAGGAAGTCCCTATACATCGAGAAAGGAGCTTAAAATTCTTTTCCTGTGAATAACAAGAAATGGACGATTTATGAGTGAAGTGGAATGACGTGGACCAGTCCACTGCCAATATGTCTTTACCCAGGTCTCGAGTCCACACTTTGGTGTAGGAAGGGAATTCACAATGAAGAGCATTGTGTAACACTTTATAGAGGGAAGCTAGGACATGTCTCGGTGGTTCCGAGAGGGAGCACAACCGCTCAAACTCAGAGAGTGGACAATGGGTGCAGGAGGAAGAGTATGAGTGTTTGCAAAATTAGGACAGATGTAAAGTGGTCAGCCAATCCCTATGCCCACCCTGAAGGAGTGGAAGACCTGATTGGGGGCAGATAAAGTCCCGAGCTACGGGCCATGAGGCGCGCATAAAGGGACCGATAGTAGAAGAGTCTAACCCTTGAGGAAGAGCGGGGTTATCAAATAGGGGTGATAAGGGAGCGGGATCAGAAGAAGCCACAGTACAGCCACAGTCAATGGGGACAGGCCGGGAAACCGCCGATAGTCATGGCTATAACCCCATGGGAAAGCCCGGAGATCAACCGAAGATAGATCTTGTTCTATCATACAAAAGGCTTTACAGAAGGGTCTGGGAAACCAATCAAGCATCCCAGCTAGTAACGTAGCTCTATAATATAGCTCAAAGTCTGATAGACTCCGCCTTTGAGTTTCAGTAACCTATATTTTAACCTTGAGAACCCTCGGTGCCAAATAAATCTGATCAAAAAGGAACGAAGTGAGAGAAAGAAACTCTTAGGCACAACGATCGGTATAGTCTAAAAAACGTATGGCAACTTAGGTAAGGGTGTTGATGCGGCCGAATCAGGAAGAGCTGAAGTGCCCCATGAAGCCAGATCTTTTCAGATACGTGAAAGCAAGGGGCAAGTATTGAATTATATATTAAAAATATTCTTCCCAAATATATTGACATTAATTTGAAATGCTGCAATTTTGGCCATATTCAATATATTTCAATCAATCAATAAATATATATATATATATACTGCATGTTGAAATGCGTTTTTAAAAATATTTATTTTTTAAATATATTCTTCAGATTTTTTTCAACATATAAAAAAAGTAATTTTAACATATATTTTTACATATATTTGTAAATGCATTCCAAAAATGTAGATTTGTATTTTTAAAGACATACAGTATATTTGAAATGTATTTTTACAAATATTTTTCATATATTTTGTAATAAAAATGCATTTCAACATGTAGTATATATATATATATATATATATATATTTAAATATATTTTGAAATATATTGAATATGGTCAAAATTGCAGCATTTCAAATATATGTCAATATATTTGGGAAGAATATTTTTAAAATATATTTGAAATATATTTTTCTTCCATATGGGTGGGCAGAAAGGGGTTAACATCTGGGACGATCAAAAGGTTAACTGTGTGCTGTGTGTGTGCGCTTTACTACGTAAGCACATTGCAAAGCAATGTGCAGGAGCTGACAGGGGAGAGATCTGTATTGTTTACATACAGACCTCTCCCCCGTCGGTGATACAGGGCGATCGCCGGGTGCTGACGGAGAATCACCGGCTGGTGGTGCAGCTAGTTTACGAACAGATCTCTCCCCTCTTGGCTTTAGCGGCAGTCACCGAGTGCCAGCTGAGTGCGCCTCCTACCCAGAAATGCAAAATCACGTATATACACATGATTTTGTGCACCCCTGCTGCCCTGTATAAGTATTTCTGCTATAAGGTGAAGGGAAAGTGGTTAAGAATTCCCAGATTTGTGAGCTCGTTGATTTGCTTGTGATTCATGTATATTAGGTTTTTCTGTCACAGATAGTTTATGATATTTTGTTTTAATAGTGACTGCGCTGATTGTCTTTCACTTTCCACGTTAAGTGATGTATTTAACAAACCAAGATGGTTCAGTGGTGATTGACCTTTTTGCTTTAATTTTATATTTAATTTTTTGGATAGCATCCAATTTTCTAGTCTGACTGTGTACTCCCATTGGTCTTATTCCATCAGGTGACAAAGGAGAATGGGCAAAGCTACTTGAGCTGCAACAGTGGGAGGAGCTTCCGGTCTGTCCGTGAGAGATGGTGGTACATCGCGCTCAGCAAGTGCGGGGTGAGAATTCATGGACACCACATACATTTTCAGTTCACTACACACTAAGCTAACCTAAGTGCCTTAGGTTTGGATGCTGTTGGGCTAAATTACTTGCTTGTTTGAGTATCTTCACCCTAGTAACAGAAAATTAAAAAATTAATAGTCAGCAGCTACAAATACTGCAGCTTCTGATTTTTAATAAAAGGACACTTTTCTGTCCACTGATCCAGCGATGTCCTCACCAAGACTGGTTCTTCATTGGTCTTCGGGTGTCTCTGGCACCGGCATCTTTAGTATGGGAAGCCATTTGTGACTCCTTGCAGCATCACAGCTGGCTTCCCACTACGTTGCCTTTGGGAATGGTCCCACAGCCTTCTGGGATCCATGACGTGTCCCAAGAGGCTGCTGGCAGAGAAATGTGTGAGGGGGGGCGGCGGACGTCTGCTCTTTGCCAGTAGTTGTGGAGAAGGGGGTGCGAGGAGGCAGAAAAGCGGAACTTCCCCTTTTGGGTAAAGTTTTGCTTTAATAATAATCTTAGTTCATACCGACCTTGCGTGGACTGACAGCAGACTGCCCAAGATATATTCAGTACTACCAATTCACAATGTGGTTTTTTGTGCCTAGGTGACCAGTCATCAGGGACCTACTCATCAAGTTTCAAGGTCTGGAGGCAGATACTGTAGGCTAGCCTACTGGCTACTGTGATTTATTTTAACGGTTAAATGTTCACTTATCCTTTTGAAATCTTTGTTGTGTGACCCACTAAGGCTTGGTTCACATATGTGCGGGTGGTGCGGCTGCGGATCCGCACGAAAATCTGTGCAGCCGCACCACCCGCACAGAGGAATGCGGACCCACTAGCGGATGCCATTAATTTTCGCCGCCCACACTGGAAAACGCAACCGTATTGGGAACCGAGGTTCCCGTGCAGGCTGCGTTTTCAGAAGAAGTGCAGGGACTTCTTCCCTGCATGTCACGGGGCATGGGAGTCCTTTCAAATGAATGGGCTCTCGTGCCTGCGCAAAACGCGGCCCGTACGACCGCATATATGTGAACCAGGACTAAGAACTCAAAATGCTACTTTGGGCCTGACTCCTTCTGTCCCATATCCAGGGGAGTCTGGAATTTAGCCGCAAGGGAAGCCCTCTCTCCATTGGCCTCTAACACCAGCCAAGTCTTTAAGAACTGTTTCTTTAAACATGGCAGCACTATCAAGCAGTGAGGGGCATTTGACCAGATCTGACCAGACCCACATAAGGATCCTTGATGTCCTGAGATTATCTACTTTAAATGCGCATTGAGATTGCGTATCTGGTGAGTGCGCAATCTTTATACATCCATCACCTCATCCACGGATCCAGCCATTGGATTTTTGAAGATCATTTGGGATCTTTTCTACTCACGCTATAGACTGTATTTGGTCTAGTGCCCAATCACCTATAGTCACCATTAGGTGACGTTTTTACTTGCACCTTGATGTCGTTTTATTATATTGTTTTATTCTATTGTATTTTTTACATAAAGATGTCTATATGTCCTAACATAACATTTTAGCGCTGCACCTTGCTTTATTTTGATTATTCTGGAGGTTTATATGGTGCCTTTTTGGTGTTCAGCTGCTGTTTTTCATTTCAACTTATTCATTATTTTACCTAAGCGCTCACTTACCCTGCGATTTACAGGACTAAGAACTGTACAGCCTTTTTGCCAAAAGTCTTTGTGTGGCTCACTGGGAGCCAAAAACCAGGCACTGCTTTATTCTCCCATCTGTAGAAGAATCCTCAAATATTCCTATGAAAAGGGCATCCACCATTGGGTTCAAAAAATGAATGGCCTTTACATAGAAAGGAGTGGAGATTCTTCCACTCTCGCAAAGAGCTAAAGAGCCCATTTGGAAGAATTTTGTTAAAGTGCCTGGCTGCACAACGAAAATCACTGAAAAGGCTGGGCAACTAGATGTAAGAATTGGGGTAGGAAAATGGGGAGGTGGGATAACAAAGTATAACCATACTAAAATTACAATTTTCTTTTAAAATTGAACCCCAGGAAGGTATAAAAGGCCACTTTGTTTAATTATTTATTTACTTATTTACGTATTTATTTATGTATGTATGTATGAACGCATGCATGCATGTATGTATTTATTTATTTATTTAATTAAGTAAGTAGTTAATTAATTAAATAGATAAATAAATACATTATTAATTAATTTATTTATTTTAAATATAGGTCTAAATGTTGTTTGTACTGACTTCCTGTATTGCACAGTGCTGACAGTCTAACACTGGAAGCTTGCTGACAGGTGGAGAGCAGAGTGAGAACCGTGTTCAGAGTTTTTTTTTTTAAAGCTTCTTACTGTTTATATTGACTACACACCTTCTTGCTAACAATGTTACTCTCTGCAGGGAGATGGTCTGCAGTTGGAGTATGAGATGACCCTGACAAATGGAAAATCCTTCTGGACGAGACACTTCTCTGCAGATGAGTTTGGTCAGTATCAACATTTTCCAATACTTCTTTTTGGGTTTTGGGGTGATTAATTCACAGAAGGGTTAGGAACTGGAAGCGATGGACAGGTTGGAGTCCAGGATTCAAATTAACCGTTTGACGAAGAAGTAAAGGTTATCCTCAGTGAAAACCAGGTGTCAAAACTCAATCAAAGTTCATGTTTTTCTGTAAAAATTGATCCTGGCTCCCTTGCCACCTCTTAATGGATATGTGCAAGCTGGAAATTTTCTGTTTGTTACATTTGGGGTGCATCTCTTCATTGAAGAATTTTGTTTTGTCATATTCGCTATGTTGAACTGATTTGTTTTTGGGATTCGTTTCATATATTTATTTCAGGTACTTATATAGCGCCATCAGTTTACGCAGCACTTTACATATACCGTATATTGTACATTCACATCAGTCCCTAACCCTCAAGGGGCGTACAATCTAAGGTCCTGAACTCACATTCACACATACACATACTAGGGCCAATTTAGACAGACAGTTCACCTAGCAGTGTGTCTTTTTTTTTTTGGAGTGTGGAAGGAGACCCACGCAGGCACAGGAAGAACATGCAAACTCCAGGCAGGTGGTGCCATGGCTGAGATTTGAACCAATGACCCTAGTACTGCCAGGCAGAAGTACTAACCGTTTAGCCACTGTGCTGCCTATATTTGTTGGTGCGGTTGGATTGAAAAGAATCTCCCAGCACATATGTCCGTGACTCACAGAAAGGTCCCGATCTCCCCTTGCGATTGGGAACATTTCCGATCATGTGAACGCCGTGACAGCGAATCACGGCGGTCACATGACCCTAAAACCCTGCCCCGCCTTCCGCCTTCTAAAACTCTTAAAGGGCCAGGAGGCGCCGGCACAAAGGGGTTAACAGTAAATAGCACCACAAGTATGATACATGGTTTTTGTGTGTTCCATGAACACGCACATCAGTGCTCTCTTTTGCGCATGTTCACGAAACGCTCAGTTGTAAATCCAGCCTTAGAATGTTGCAAAGCCCAGATCTTACCTGAAGATTTTCCTACATAGTTCTGGAACATCAACTTGCGTGATCTGGGCTTCTTTGAGATCTTCTTAGAAGGATAGCGACATCGCCCCTCGAGTACAGAAAGCAGGGGAAAGGTAATTCATGTATTTTTCCCCCACATTTTTTTTTTTTTTTAAAGTTTAATTTTTTTATGTTTATGCTTTTTAGCAAATGTTAGAGGGTCACTTAGTAAATAAACAGACCTTGCTTGTAGTCCAACATCTGCTTTAATTAAAAAAAATGAAAATAAATATATATATTTATTTCCTAAAAAGAACCACACACACACGCAAGCACGCGTACGCGTGTGTGGTTCTTTTTAGGACCTTCGTAAAGAGCTGCTTGAAGATTGATACATGCTTGTAAATGCTTGTTGAATCTGATGTTTTAGTCCTCATGCACACAGGACGTTTTTACAGCGGCTGTTTTTTGGCTTTGGGCATTTTTTTCTACAGCCAGTAAACCCCCCAGCATGTTATTCTATGTGTCCATGCACACATAGACTGTAATCAACATTTTTTGGCAGGGACGTTTTTTTGGCTGGAAAAAGAACTCAGGACTAGTGGGTTTCTAGAGGAGTTTTTTAGCTGTAAAAATGCTCTAATGCTGAAAAATGTGGTAAATTGCGTCAAACCAGTGTTTTTGGACATTTTATTTTACTAAAAAAAATATTTTTCTTTGGTAAAAAAAAAACGTTAAAAACCTCAAATGCGAAAAAACACCGCTAAACGCTAATACAAAAACACTGAAAAACTCACGTTTTTAACGTGACTTTACACAGCTAACGTTACCAGTGTTATTAAAACGCCCCGTGTGCATGGAGCTGTATAGATTGGCGCTTCCAAACTAAGACGAAACACCTCAGTGTTTAAACTGTATCTAAATCCCCAAAAAATGTAATATGTTGGAGCTGATCAGTCCTTACCCACCTGGAAGAAAAATATATTTGAAATATATTTTAAAAATATTCTTCCAAAATTTATTGACATAAAAAAATGCAATTCAACATGCAGTGTGTGTATAATATATATATATATATATATATATATATATATATATATATATATATATATATATACTGTATGTTGAAATGCGTTTTTTATATATTACAAAATATATGAAAAATATTTTTACAAATATATAAATATATATATTTTTTTAATGTATATTTCAGATTTTTTTAACATATAGCAAAGTCATTTTAAAATATATTTTTACATATATTTGTAAATGCATTTCAAAAATGTAGGTTTGGATTTTTAAAAACAGACAGTATATTTGAAATTGCATTTTTAAAAGTATTTTGTAATAAAAACACATTTCAACATACAGTGTGTGTATATTATTATTATTATTATACAGTATTTATAAAGCGCCAATAGTTCGCTCAGCGCTGTACATTACAAAGGGGGACAGAACATGTGACACAACAATACCAATACAATGCAAAATATGAGGGGATTGAGGGCTCTGCTCTTTCGAGCTTTTATATATATATATATCTATATATATATATATATATATATATACTGTATATATATATATATATATATATTTTTTTTTTTAAATATATTGAATATGGCCAAAATTGTAGTATTTCAAATATATGTCAATATATTTGGGAAGAATATTTTTAAAATATATTTCAAATATTTCAAATATATTTTTCTTCTATATGGGTAGTGGTGGCTGCATTAGTTTTCAGGCTAAGAACATTTCCAGCAAGTACAGAAACAAATCGTGTTGATCCTGCTAGAAATGCAGAGCCCTGTAATTTCCTGCGAGCTGAAAAAAAAGCCAAAGAATGCTAATTAACGTGTTTAAACTATTAATCCTATCAGTCCACCAAGTAATGGAGATGAACAGAGACAGATGCTTAAAGTCAGGCCTGTGTGATAGCCATGATTCCCTCCATAGATACAATACAGAAATAAGTGTAGACATGAAGGGACTAGAATTGGGTTAGTGGTAGGATCGCCAGGTAAAAATAAAGGAGAAAAAAACCTGAAAAAAGAAAACCAATGCAGCCATCACATCTAAGGCCTGGTGAGCTGTAATATATTATTTTTTGGGGTTTAGATACTCTATAAAGAACTGCTGCAGGTGCAGATTGATTTTGGCTCCAAGTTAGCTGTGATTTTTATGGAACGACACCTGACTAGCGATCCGTTCATGTGTCCCAGCACCGCCTGTCTCCCATCATTTGGCGGTACGCTGTCACGGTGACAGACCGAGCACGGTGCAGCGAGCCAAACCAAACAGCAACATGCAGAGTTATAGAGCTGAGACAGCCAGATCATTTCATGCTGTGTAACTCAGATAGCTCACTGTGGACAGAGATCATCGTAGTGGAAAGAAAAGTATGTGTTTGTTTTCATTACTCCATTGGTGGCCAAGCAGTGGGCCTACAGGGGCCTTGGATGAAGTGCCTTGCTCCTCATGATAGCTGAATATGATGCTGTTTTCTTATGCGTATTCATAAGGCAAGTAGGGAAGAATATTTACTCAACTTTATGAGAACCTGCCAAGAATTGAATCTCCTTTTCTTATGTTGATGGGTTTTGCTCATTTTCAGACCAGCTTCTTTCCCAATGCAAGGCTATGGAAATACTAAAGCAAGTTCATCAACACTGGACCTTAAACCCACATGGAAGAGAAATATATTTCCAATATAGTTAAAAAAAAAATTATATATGTGACATATATTTACAATATAATATATTGGCCTACGCTAATATATTTTAACATGTATTCTAAAAATTGTAAATTTAAATATATTTTCTAAAGGCATATATTTAAAAATATATATTTTTTAAATATTTTCTTCAGATTTTTTTTACATATAACAAAGTCATTTTAACATATTATTTTTAAATGCATTCCAAAAATCTAGATTAAATGTATTTTCAAAGACATACAGTATATTTAAAAATGTATTTTTAAAAATATTTGTCATAAATGTTTTAATATATATACATATATATGTGTGTGTGTATATATATATATTTATATATATGTGTGTGTGTGTATATATACTGTGTATATATATATATTTATATATATGTGTGTATGTATATATATATATATATATATGTATATATATATATATATTTTTTATATATATATATATATATATATACAGTATGTGTGTGTGTGTGTGTTTGTGTGTATATATATATATATATATATATATATACATGCATTGAAATATATTTTTTAAATATATTGAATATGGTCAAAATTGTAGTATTTGAAATATATATCAATATATTTGGGAAGAATATTTTTAAAATATATAGTTTTCTTCCACGTGGGTATTGTTATATTAGTGCATCCCTACTGAAAGAGAGATGTGTAAGGGGTGTGGGGAAGGCGGGTGGCACATTTCCATGTTCTCCTCCTCGTTGGGTATCAAGGGTGAGTCACATAGGAGACCTACCCCAGGGTGGGTTCATATGGGCTACTCTAGGCAGCTGATATGGGTCACTCTCGTACACATGGGGTACCTTTTGCTTGAACAGACAATTAAACTCTAATACACTCCCTTGATGTTAATATACACCACTACTTCACTCATTGCATTTAGGAGGGACACATAGACCACCTGTCACCCCACATGGAAGAAAAATATATTTGAAACATATTTTAAAATTATTTTTCCCAAATATATTGACATATATTTTGAAATGCTACAATTTTGGCCATATTCAATATATTTAAAAATATATTTCAATAAATAAATATATATATACTGTGTAGACATGAATGTTCTCTCAGCGACATATATTAAATAGCGGTGGTCATCAACTCTATGGGGTCACCAACAGGGCTCCATCCAAAAGCAACAACTATATTGCCATATTGTATAAAATGTATATGTCTTTATAAGCCATAGCAGTAGCGCACAATCAAAACATCCATTTGGATAATTAAACTCAAGATGCTGTTATCCAATATGGATGCTCTCCTGTCCTATGTTAACTGCCTCAATATAAAACCACTTTCATGAGTCACATCCATATCATCAAGAACAGCTCATGTCTGATTCCAATATGGTGCCAAGTATGACAGCACGGAGCTCAAGCAGGAGATAGGATTGCCGTATGGCCTAAAGCCTGGTTCACACAGTTACAGTTTGCGTTTTGTCTGTTTGCAGTGCTTTTTGCGGTGCGTTTTGTGGTTTCTTCGCGCACATTTTTTACGCTTTCTTTATGCGTTTGGCTTTTTTGGGGGGGGGCAACTTGTTGCTGGGCAGAATAAAAATACAAAACACGTAAAGAATGCATCAAGAACACATCAAGAACACGTAAAAAATGCACTACATTCATTTTCTGCAGTGTCTCCATTGAAGTCTATTGATGCAAAAATGCAATATATGCTTTTCTGCAGCGTTCCCATTGAAGTCTATAGAACCAAAAAGGCAACATTTTGTGTTAAAAAAAGTCCCTGACCCTTTCCAAAAACGCAGCGGGTCAAAAAAACATTGATTTGAATGTATGAATATTGAATATATGGTTTCCCATATGAAACCATGTTAAAGGGACTGCAAAAAGCACTGAAAAAACGAATTGATGTGAAGCAGGCCTAAATAATAAATTATTAAGTAATGCGACCTTAAAGCGATTGTAAAGGTTAATTTTTTTCTTTGTAAAATAACAAACATGTCTACACTTACCTGCTGTGCGCAGTGGTTTTGCACAGAGCAGCCCGAATCCTCCTCTTCTCGGGTCCCCCGCAGGCTCTCCTGGCTCCTCCTGTCTGTCGGGTGCCCCCACAGTAAGCAGCTTGCTATGGGGGCACCCGCTGCTCCATGTGTCCATTCACACACGGAGCTGCGGCTTGGCCCCGCTTTCTCTCTCTCCTCAGTGGCTGACTGGCTGTGATTGACAATGGCTCCATCTTGCTGTCTCAGCCAGTGAGGAGGCAGAGACCCGGGACAGCAGAGGCTGTCATTCACATCGCTGGATTGCGATGAAGCTCAGATAAGTATTGAGGGGGCTGGGGGCACTGCTGCACACAGGTGGTTTTTTACCTTCATGTCAACCTAGATTATAGATTTAAAGCAGATGAAATGTAAATTGGGTGGATTTTCTCACTCCTAGTCATCAGTCAGTTTAATGTATGATAATGCTGTAAAGCAAGCCTGTGCTTTTTCCATGTAGGGAAGCCCTATACCCCCCTCTGGATTTTTCACAGGGTTGTATAGAAAGGTATTCTTTGCTTGAAGAAATCACTTTGCGGGTATAATATTCCCGAAGAAGCGATTGTTCCAGAAGTATTGTTCAGAAATAAGTGTTTCCCTTCCAGCGTAATAATTCTTCTCTGTCCTTGTCTTTGTCATGCAGGGATCCTGGAGACGGACATCACCTTCCTCCTCATCTTCATCCTCATTCTCCTACTGTCCTGTTATTTTGGCTGTGAGTATACTGGGTGGGTGTATTGTGTGTGCTACTTTTTGGATGTGGTGTAGGATCTAATCTGGGTCTGGTGAATTTATGGTTTATGTATTTGTTTATTACAGGTATTTATATAGCACCAACAATTTTATGCCGTGCTTTACATATATTTCACATTCACATCAGTCCATCCCTCAAGGAGCTTGCAGTCTAAGGTCCCTAAAGCTGGCCATACATGGATCAAAATTCGGCCGATTCGGCAGGGACCAAATTTCTATCCATGTATGGGCAGGCTGGTTGTACAGAAGTCGATCTACAGATTGTTTTCTGTACAACCACCCTGTTGGATTCTCTCTACTCAATCAGTGCTGCCGGCTATAGCCTGCAACATTGATCAGAGTACTCTGATGGAAGGGAAGTCTCCCTACTGTCAGAATACAATAACTAAGCAGGGAGGGTTCCCTCATCCACATCGAGTGCATGGGGGAGTCAAGTCCATTTTTTTTTGTTCAACCTACTGGTTGAATGAAAAAAATTACTAATCTATGGGCTGTTTAACTCATATTCATACATACACTTACTACGGTGAAATTAAAGATCAGCCAATTAATCTGCCAGCATGTCTTTGGAGTGTGGGAGGAAAATGGATCACCCAGAGGAAACCCACGCAGGCACAGTATCCATGCAGGTAGTGCTGTGGTTGATAGTAACATCAATCCGGCAACTCGGTGTGGTCCAAAAACTCCAAACCTTTATTGGCTACATAGTAAAACACCTTGGTAACAAGCTACCGCGTTGCAACTGTGAAAGCCTTCCTCACTTGTCATGAAGAAGGCTGTCACAGCCGAAACACGTTAGATTTGCTTTACTATGAAGCCAATCAAGATTTGGATTTTATGGACCACACTGAGTTGCCGGCTTGATGTTACTATGGATCTGATCATTTGAGTGTGGGACCACCATAGCCAGAGCACCGGTCCTCAGCCACAAGAAGCCAAACCTGCATTTGAGCTTGGGTATTGTATATTTGCTAACAGTCCCATGGTTGGGTTTTCATTCTACTGACTACCACTGTGGTGCTATTAGTCAGTTGTATTATATTATAGAGCCATTGCTGTTCAAGGTTCACATCCATGTAAAATCAGCACTGCCTGATGTGGTAGTTAAAGAGACCCTGTTGCCTGACAATTTATTTTAACATAAATACAATAAGATCATATGTACATTAAACATAGTTTGTGCATGTAATGTACTCATAAAAGCCTCTCTTGTGCAGACATATAAAAGCCCAGAAATTTTTTCTAGGTGTCGCCATCTTGAATGTGATGTCAGCAGCCTCAGCAGACTCAAAGCTGTCACCCAAGTGACATAGTGTAGTGTTTCCCATTTCTCTCTCTATAGCAGCTACAGTAAAAGTTATAATGAAAAAAAAAGAGCAGATACCACTATGCAACTGTAATTAAAGTCTTGAATAAATTCTAGTTTCAAAGCATGTAGCTTCTGTGCACTCACAGACCAGCAGCACACTCTAATTAAACAGTCTGAATGACCAGAGAACCTTGAGAACTCCCATAAGACTGAATGACCATAGAAACTTGGCAAGTCCCATAAGACTGAATGACCATAGAAACTTGGCTAGTCCCATAAGACTGAATGACCATAGAAACTTGGCCAGTCCTATAAGACTGAATGACCATAGAATCTTGGCAAGTCCCATTAGACTGAATGACCATAGAAACTTGGCAAGTCCCATGAGATCGAATGGCCATAGAAACTTGACAAGTCCCATAAGACTGAATGACCATAGAAACTTGGCAAGTCCCATAAGACTGAATGACCATAGAAACTTGGCAAGTCCCATAAGACTGAATGACCATAGAAACTTGACAAGTCCCATAAGACTGAATGACCATAGAAACTTGGCAAGTCCCATAAGACTGAAAGACTATAGAAACTTGGTAAGTCCCATAAGACTGAATGACCATAGAAACTTGACAAGTCCCATAAGACTGAATGACCATAGAAACTTGACAAGTTCCATAAGACTGAATAACCATAGAAACTTGACAAGTCCTGTAAGACTGAATGACCATAGAAATGTGGCAAGTCCCATAAGACTGAATGGCCATAGGAACTTGGCTTGTGTCATAAGACTGAATGACCATAGGAACTTGGCTAGTCCCATAAGACTGAATGACCATAGAAACTTGGTAAGTCCCATAAGACTGAATGACCATAGAAACTTGACAAGTCCCATAAGACTGAATAACCATAATACTTGGCAAGTCCCATAAGGCTGAATGACCATAGAAATGTGGAAAGTCCCATAAGACTGAATGACCATAGAAACTTGGCAAGTCCCATAAGACTGAATGACCATAGAAACATGGCTAGTCCCATAAGACTGAATGACCATAGAAACTTGACAAGTCCCATAAGACTGAATGACCATAGAAACTTGACAAGTCCCATAAGACTGAATAACCATAATACTTGGCAAGTCCCATAAGACTGAATGAGCATAGAAACTTGGCAAGTCCCATAAGACTGAATGACCATAGAAACTTGACAAGTCCCATAAGACTGAATGACCATAGAAGCTTGACAAGTACCATAAGACTGAATAACCATAGAAACTTGACAAGTCCCATAAGACTGAATAACCATAATACTTGGCAAGTCCCATAAGACTGAATGAGCATAGAAACTTGGCAAGTCCCATAAGACTGAATGACCATAGAAACTTGACAAGTCCCATAAGACTGAATGACCATAGAAGCTTGACAAGTCCCATAAGACTGAATGACCATAGAAACTTGGCAAGTCCCATAAGACTAAATGACCATAGAAACTTGGCAAGTCCCATAAGACTGAATGACCATAGAAACTTGGCAAGTCCCATAAGACTGAATGACCATAGAAACTTGACAAGTCCTATAAGATCGATTGGCCATAGAAACTTGACAAGTTTCTATGGTTATTCGATCTTATGGGACTTGACAAGACCCATAAGAACAAGTCTTACGGGACTTGTCAAGTTCCTATGGGTGTTCAGATTGTTTAGTTAGTGTGTTCTGCTGGTCTGTGAGTACACGTAAGCTACAGACTTTGAAACTAGAACTTATTCAAGACTTTAATTACAGTTGGATAATGGTATCTTTGTTTTTTTTAATTTTTGATTTTTTACAATGACACCTCTATACTCAGGTAGTTGATGTTCAGCTGCAATACCCATCTCTTCAACTTATTATTATCTCCTACTCTGGTTGCTTTTTGGCGATCCCTGAAAACTGTTTTCAGCGGGGCCTATCACGTCGCCAAATAAAGCTGGCCGTAGATGGTTTGAGTCCCTGCTGAACTGGCCGAGATTTGAACCATCTATGGGCAGGGTGATTGTACCCAATTCGATTGTTGTACAACTTGGTTACAAGCAGCATGTGGAATTTTTCATGCAATTATTGCCAGTGGTTATAGCCGCTAGCAGTAATCACTGTGTTCTCCCGGCTAGGATGGCTCCTCTCCGTGCCTCGCTGCTGAGAGCACACAATAGCTTCGTGGGAGGCGTTATCAGTAGTCTTGTGGCTGATCACCTCACTCATTGCACAGACTGCAAATAATTAGGAGAATGCTATATGGAAAATGGGAATGCTTCAAGGTTGGTGGGAACACTGAAAACACCAATGTTTGTGGGACTAGAGGCAGGAATTTGGCAGGGAATATTTGCCAGAAAAGTCTTCAAGATAAGGGAAACGTTGCCAGCTGCCATAGCCCATCACACGCACCTATAAATGAAATGCCAATGTGGGTGGACTAACCCTTCAAAAGTGGGTTCCACAAGTTCCTCTTTTAGAGTTTAACCAGTTTCTGACCACTATAACAAACAGGGCTTGGACCTGTCCCATGCTCCTCATCACTGGCTCTGGACCAATGAGGAGCAAGAGAGTTGAGAGAGACCCGGCTCTCATGCACATCGCTTGTTTGAGATCAGGCTCAAGTATGTATTTAGGGTGACTGCTGGGGAAACTGCTTGTAGGTACCAGAATGCAGTAAGGTAAAAAAACCTACTTTTACAACTTTAACCATTTGCCGCCCGGCCAATAGCCGTTTGGCGGCTTGAAAGTTGCTTCTCCACTCCGGGTGCACGCCATTTGGCGTGCTCCCACACATGCGCCGTTTGCGCTAATGCAGAGCAGCGCAGCAGCTCGATCTGTCACCGGGCGTGTACCTCGGACACGGCTGATGACAGATCCGAGTATCGGCTCCGTTGCAGGTACCATGTGACCTGCTTTGACCAATCACAGCAGGTCACATGACAGTTGTATACAATGGATGGCTTCATTCATGATGCCATCCATTGTATACTAGTGCCTAGCTGTGAATGGTCACAGCTAATCACATGCACATGTCATGTGATTAGCTGTGACCAAATCACAGCTAAGCACAAAAAAAAAAAAAGCTGAATGAATCCATTTCATTCAGGTAAATGCTTGCTTATAGCAAAGTATTTCTTTGCTATAAGCAAATTGTGTAAAAAAAAAAAAAAAAAATTACTGATCACTTCCCCAAAGTAGTACAATGTTACTATGGTAACATTGTACTACTTTGGTCATAGTAAAATATGAAAAAAAAATGTTAAAAAAAAATAAAAAAAAGTAATAAAAAATTAAAAATAATAAAAAAAATAAAAAAAAATTAAAAAAAAAATATATTTTTTTTTCATACTGTCACCAGTCAGTGTCCCTGTTCACTGCCATGCCAGTTATATGATGATGCTGTACTGCACTGGTGACAGTATGTAAAACAAAAATAGTGAAAATAATTTTTTTAATTTTTTCATTTTCCGAAAAATTATGACAAAAAAAATACAACTTCAAAAAACTCGCCATGCCTCTTATGAAGTACGTCGGACTGTCTACTCTGCAAAAAGGGGTCATTTGGGGGATATCTGTACTATTCTGACATTCTTAGAGCTCAAGAAATTAGATTGGCCGTCAGTACTTCAGGATTGATCAATATTCAGATCTATACCATAGTTTGTGAACTCTATAACTTTCCTACAAACTAAATAATACATCCTAATTTGGGTTATTTTCACCAAAGACTTGTAGCAGAATACATCTCGGCCTAAATTTATGAAGAACAATTATTTATTTGTAAATTTTTATAACGGAAACAAAGAAAAACGTGTGTTTTTTTCAACATTTTTGGCCTTTTTTTGTTAATTTAGCAAAAAATAAAAACCCCAGCGGTGATTAAATACCACCAAAAGAAAGCTCTAGTTGTGTGAAGAAAATGATAAAATTTTAGTTTGGGTACAATGTTGTATGACCGCGCAATTGTCATTCAAAGTGTGAGAGCGCTGAAACGTGAAAAATGGCCTGGGCAGGAAGGTGTAAAATTGCACGGTATTGAAATGGTTAAATTTGTCCTTATTCTCCAGAAATATTCCTTACATATCCACTACTTAATAGGTCAGTAACCCATACCCATGAAATCATTTCTTAATATGTTTTTTATCCTCCTCCGTGAGCTTCCAGACCTCTCCTGTTCATTCTCACTTCTGTTTGTTTGAAAAGAGCAGTGCCCATTAGTTGTGGTGACGTGTACTGCTCTGTGCACACTACACACCCCTTGTCCATTACCTCTCTTTGGAGCAAGAGAAGGTAGCTACGTTCCTGTGAATGTTGGGACCATGAGTACAAAGTAGCCACCATCTAACTGGAAGTTGGATGACAGCAACAAGAGAATAGGAATTTGGAGATTTGGAGAAGGCTGGGATCAGTGGAATGGACTTTTGTGTTAAAAATACATACCTGAGTAGAATGTTAGTGCCACATTAAAATAAAAACCATGGGCGAGGTATTTCTACAGTGTACAAATGAAAAGCCTTTAGTGGTTTTTGGTTTAGACTTCCAGTCTTTTGTGACCTCATTTAAAGGGCTAAAAGTCCAATGCTTGGAGTTCCCCCCTATAGTATTGATCATCGTCATTGAATCTGGGTGGCTCAACTGTTGGATCAAATTATACCTTCTGCAGGGGCTATTGTAGGCCCAAAAAAGTGGGCTGAAATAGTCATGTAAAAAGTGTAGGCTTAAAAGTCCCGGTTTTATCATGGTGGCCCTTATGTTTTTTTCCACCATATAAGTGGCCATTTGTTAGTTTTAATAAAATTTCTGCTTAAATGTTGCTAAAGTAAAAAAAAACCTTTTAATTAAAATAACAAACATGTTTTACTCACCTGCTCTGTGAAGTGGTATTTGCAAGGCATTTGTCTAGGGCGGCATTTTTTAGGGGGGCAGCACTGCCCCCTGGAAGAAGGGACATATGCAGCATGGGGACCAGGTGGGATCTGAGAGAGGCTGCGGGCTGCTTGATGGTGCATGTAGAGCCCAATTGTCGTTCCCGGGGATGTCCAGAGCTGTGAAGGTGTTTGTCTTTCTCTCTGTCGCCATGGGGGGTGAGGGGGTGGGTGTTAGTGGAAGGCTCTCTTGGGTGGGGAGGGATGGGGCAGGGGTGTTGTTGGTCACTGTCAGGCTCTCTCCACGGGGGAGGGTCTGGTGTTGGTCGGTGTGAGGCTTTCTCTCTGCCGGGAGGGGGGCATCCGATTTTGCCTAGGGCAGCACAAAACCTAAATACACCACTGGCCCCAATCCTCCTCTTCTTGGGTGCCCCACCAGCAATCTTCGCTCCTCCTGTTCTTCGTTTGTCCCCATAGCAAGCCGTTTGCTATGCAGTCACACAGTGTCTCCGCACTCCCGAGCTATGTGTCTATGGAGCCGCACTCCACAGATCTACACAGCGGGAATTAGTTAGTCCGATAGCGATGCACTTTGATGAATATCATAATGGAAATCCAGATGGCTGAAATGTAAAGGGAATCTTTCTGCTTCATCTTTCATAAAGGACATGGGGACTATAATACTGTCCTTTTGCAGAAAGAAAAAAATGTGTATTTTTTGACTAGGTACTTTGAGCCCACAGCGCCTAAATACATAATGCAATTTACAAATCTTTCTTGAATCTTAATGACTGTCATGTGCTGTTTCTGCAGCCCTCTTTATTCAAATGAGGATATTTCAATGTAGAAACGTATGACAATCTTGCTAAATGACCAAGCCTCTTCCTATCCTTTCTTTCCTTCCTTTTCCTCTACTACTCTTGAGAAGATTTCCAGATACGGTCCATTTCCAGCTGAGATTTTTATTGCCTAAGGTAGTAATGTGATTTGTATTTTCCCTGGAGGTATCATGCACAGGGGCGGACTGACAACTCATGGGGCCCCCGGGCAATACGGGATCATGGGGCCCCTGTGCCCTTGCCCAAACCTCAAAAAAGCCTATGAAAAAGGTACCAGGGGCATCTCATGGGGCCCCCTACTGACCCTGGGCCCTCGGGCACTACCCGAGTTTCCAAATGGTAAGTCCGCACCTGATCATGCATCATTTTTTTGTTAGTGTTTGTGTAATTATGCTGATGGGCGATATTTAGTGGTAAAATTGGATATTGCCGTAAGGTATAATTATCTTGACATACTGGCCCCGCCTATCCCTGAAGAAGCCCAAGCTCATTGGGTGAAACATGTTGGACTGCACCTCCCTATGCACACTTTGCGCGTGACGTCACCGCTTCCTTCGGCCGTCTCGTCCGACCTCCATCACACATCTGGGCATCCAGTACCTCCAGCCATATATACAGTAGACAGGACTGGACTTCCACTACCGCTGACGCTGCTCTGCAAATGAGAAATGGATCTCGATGCCATGTAACGGTACTGTCCTGGAACTACTCGTGGCTTACTGGAGTCAAGCCCAGTGTACACTAAGGGGATGGTGAGAAGCGGATTACTTGTCTATACATACTGCTATTTATGAATTTGGCTATTATGGTATCTGTGTGTTTAAGGAGCGGCCAAAATCGGTCTGCCAATGGGACAATTTTACCCGGATTGCTATTGGCCGGCAAGCCTTATTTTGTAAATGCAATCGGACTTCCCTATAATTATTTATCACATACGGCTATAGGACAACCGGTCCCCAATTTGACTCCTATCCGTACCACATGGGACATTATCGAGTGACAACTACTTATACTCCTACATTAATATATTGGTCCATCACCCCATGTGCCTCCACATTGTACCTTTAGCCTTTACCACCCCCCAGTGTGTATGTCTGAGGATGTATGAGCAGCTGCTGCTAAGGTAACTAGACAACGTTGTCTTTTTAACGCCTTGCCTACCAGGCACTTTTACCCCCTTCCTGCCCAGTCCAATTTTCAGCTGTCAGTGCTGTCGCACTTTGAATGACAATTGCGTGGTCATGCAACACTGTAACCATATGAACTTTTTAGAATTTTTTCACACAAATAGAGCTTTCTTTTGGTGGTATTTAATGGCCACTGGGCATTTTATTTTTTGTGCTATAAACAAAAAAACAAGCAAAACATTTGAAGAAAAAAAGTTTTTCTTTGTATCTTTTATAAAATTTTGCCAACAGGTAATTTTTCTCCTTCACTGATGTGCATTGATGAGGCTGCACTGATAGGCAGTAGTGATGGTCATTGATAGGCAGTACTGATGGTTATTGATAGGCGGCATTGATTAGGTGGCATTGATAGGCGGCACTGATGGGTGGCACTGCAGGCCACAGGTGGGTGGCATTGATGGGTACAGATGGGCGACACTGCTGGGCACAGGCGGGTGGTACTGCTGGGCGCTGATCATCAGTGCCGATCACTTCTCTGACAATTGCCAGTTCTCGGCAACTGTATTTTCCCGGTGATCGCTGTGTCATTGGACACAGCTGATCACGTGGTAAAAGGCCGCCGTGATTGGCCGTTTACCGTACCCCGTGATCGTAGGACACAGCGATCACCAGTGGCTGGGGGCATGAAGGGGGGTATGTTCTGGAATGACGTCCACGGACGTCATCCTAGGATTTCACAACCACGCTATAGTCGTCCTACAGCTATAGCGTGATTGGGAACCGGTTAAATTGGTGAAGTAACGGTGGTGGTGTGCTCAGCTTCTGTGTGTATAATTGTGCAATGCACATTTGTTTTTTCCAATAAAGCCCTTTGATTAAGCCTCATGGTCCCACATGAAACTACCTTCTGGGGGTGTTCTTTTTCCCCATGCATATATGTATTGATTATGAGTTTCGGTGACCACACCCATTTACTTCATGCTATTCTTGGGTGAGTCAGCGATCATACGGTAACCGATATTTATATAGGGTCATTTTGAATTTCTATCCCTGTTATATCGGCTTTTTAGGCCCTTGGCATACCTTTTGTTTTGGTTGGAATTAGCCCCACCCTCAACTTCCTCCTCAGTGAATTTGATTGTCAGCATCAGGAGCCAATGGCTCCTGCTGCTGCTCGAGTCCCGTGCAAAGAGGAAGAGAGAGGAGAATAAATGCAGTATGACACATCTCCGGATCTATTCTCCCCTCTTTTCCCTTTCAAAAAGGAAAAAGGTGGAGGGGGGGGGGGCAGAGAAGTTTAAAATGTTCTTTACCTTAATGCAAGGAATGCATTAAAGTTAAAAAATGTTTCAAGCTTTAGCATCATTTTAAGTCTACACTTAGGGCTCATGTACACTGCAGCTGATAAACTGACGTTCAGGAGCTGTTCAGCGGTTTTTTCAGCAGCCCTGAACTCTCCCTAATGTTTTCCTATGTGTCCGTGTACACATCATCGTTTACAGGCAGTTGAGTTTACAGTCGTTTTTTTTAACGCACCAAACTTGTGTTCAGGAGTAGATTTTACCAGCATTTCAAACGCCAAATGCTTGTAAACGCAGTTAACCGCGTTTAGAAGCGTTTGTGTGTAGAAGCGTTTTTTAACTGTTCCATGTCCAGATGCTGTCCAGAGCCTTTTTTCATCATCAGAAATATATGCAAAGCGTTTTCCATTAATTCAAATGGACCCGGCACACCAGCGCAGTCAGTTCCAGGTTTGGCATGAAGGAAAAAATGGTAGAACGCGCCGCATTATGCTCATGATGGGATCCATAGTGAATACAACCAGAAAAGACAGGTCATCTCAACACATACTGCTCTCTCTGCTTCTGCTCTCTCTATTCCTCTCAAAATGTCCGCAATAGTTAATTATTTACTATTTTTCAGTGCATTCTGGGCATTTGGGAAGGTCTCCTGAGGTTATCTTTTAAAAACGCTTCTAAACGCAAACGCGCATAAACGCGATATGCAAACGTGGCTAAACAGAAGTTTTTTAACCTACGTTTTCCAGCAGTCAGTTTCCATCATTCAGAAGAGTTTTACAAACGCCCCGTGTACATGAGCCCTAAGGGGTGCTTTCCCTTCTCTTGTTTTTTGCCTACCAGAGCCTTCTTCTTGCTCCAGGTCCAGTTAATGAACTTATAGAACTTTATACTTATTTTTATTACTTTTTACTGGACGTATTTGATTTTGGTATTCACATTACCATTGTTTTAACTGTTTTCTAATGATATTACTTTTAATGTGCTGATCCCACTGCTCCTAATCCTTTTATGTCTGAAATAGTCACGTAACAATCTGGCTTTTTAGGCTCTAGAAGGCAAAATCTGATATTGTTCCCAAACCGTGCCCAAATGCAGGTAACGGATATTCTGACATATTTTTTTTTCATAACTGAATGTTGTTTTTTGAGTTCTCCTTTAAGAAAACCAATATCCTTTTTCTGATCTTCCATTTGAAAAACAAAATTCTTAAGCCTCCATCTCCTCTGTAAGCTAGGATGACTTAGGAAAACAAATACTTCAAGACTAGAGGGGTGTTATGGCGGCATGTCAACAATTTATCATATAAATCCCGGGTTTGACTTAACAGTAGAGCTCTTGTGAGCCAGATTTATCTCCATGACTTTGATGTTATGGAGGCGCTTAGATCTGTTTCCTATTTACATGTAAATGAAGGCAAGGGTCGATCAAGTGTTGGCTCTCTGCAGATATATGTCCTGCATGATATTGCCTTTTCCTACTATAGCAGTGCATGTTCTGCAGCTCTCGTTACAGAATCAAAGATGGAGCACTGTATTATCTTTTAGGCCTCATGCATACCTGTAGACTTAATAAAGAAATGCCCGTAGCGAAAAAGAAAGAAGAAATGGCGCAGGGCATACATGACTAGGCCCAGAGTGGGGAAGGAGGAACAGAAAGGGTTAAGGCAGATCCAAGGGGTTTGTTTTGATAGTGGGGGTATCTGGTTGGTGGAAGGTTGAGAGTAGGTGGGGTTTCCTGCACTTTAGGGTGGGGGGTTTCAGTCAGGGGGCGTCAGTTGAGCTGGAAGTCAGGAGTGTGAGCTTCCCTCCCGCCCTCCCTGTTTTTGGTATTGGGTCCCTCCAGGTAAAGGGGGGTTATGTTGGTTCCTGGGCGGTTGTTGGTCTTTGGAGGCGGTTCTTATCTTGGAAGATAAAAACAATGGTGTGGGACCCATCGGTGGTATGGGATGCCCGGGGACATTCCCAGTTAACCAAGGTTTAACTGGAAGGCGGTGGTGCTGCACTGCGGACGGTATGGTTGTCTCCGAGCTGGTTGGTTGCAGCTGGAGGCCTAGTGTATATGGTTGTCCGCAGGTGCATTTCGGATTGTTTGGGGGTGCCTTCGAAGACCAACAACAATTCTTTGGGTTTCTGTTGTAAGGAATGGTTGGTGTATTTAAATTTGTGTTGTTAATAAAAGGCCATGTTGGCCATTTACTCCAAAATTGATGTCATGTGTTTTGTAAGTATAATTGGTTAAGGGGAAAGGGGGGTTTGTACGGAACGGTCATGGTGGTAATGGGGAGTGGACAAGCCTATCTCTGGTGCAATAGTCATGTTTTTTGTCCTATAGGAGCATGCAGCATCAAATGCAGTAAAAAGACGTGTTACGCCCCGTACACACTATAAGAAAATCGTACGAAAATTTTCGTACGAGGACCGATCGTCCGATAATTGGATCGTTCGTACACAGCTTTTGAGAGCCAATCACGACAATCTGTACGACAATATCCGAAGGGACAAGCGCAACAATTTTTCTCGTACAATACCAGATTGTACGATTTTCGTTTAATCAGTACAGTAGTCGTCTGAAAATACAATACAAATACAACGCAATACATGACATCACTTTCGAAATTCTTTTCTTTCATAGGAGAATTTTCGTATCGTTAGTAACCTTTTCACTTTCGATGTGAGACTGGCAGGCCCAAATAAAAAAACGGCTGATCGTTCGTCCGATATTCTCATCGTGTGTATGGGGCATAAATGCGTGTTCATCCACGTTAGCGTGTCCGTTCCCGCATCTGGCATTAATGCATTTTAATGGCCAGAATTCTGGCCATTAGAATGCATTAACACATTAACGCACATAGCATTAATGCATGCTGATGTGCATTCATGGGCATTAACATGCTTTTGAGAGTTTTTTAATACTGAAAAGCTCCTTTCCTGAATGCACAAGTGATGTTGTTTTTTTTTTGCTACCTGTAAACTCGCCACTAAACTCCTGAAAATGCCTATTTTTTGCATGGACAATAAAAGAAGCAGAATTTGTGGGCTACAGTATGCATGAGGCCTTAAAGTGAACCTCTTCATGCAAGGCACAGCAGCTGGTTTCTTCACAGTAAGGCTACGTTCACACTAGCGTTGTGTGCAGGCGGCAGAGAGGCGTTTGGGAAGCGTTTTTACCGCTTCCCAAACACCTCTGCCAATTCTGCACGTTACAGCACATGGTGCTGTTCTAACGGGAGCGTTTGCGTCGCGGCAAAACGGACGCCTGTGGTTGAGTCAGGAGGCGTTGAAGCCTCCTATTCTAGTGTATGGTGCCGCTCCGCAAACGCCCGGCCGGCATTTGCGGTGCGGTTGCGGGGTGTTTGCAGAGCGGTAACACCATTCAAATTGCATTATAGGCGTTTGCGGGGTGTTTTTAACGCTTGGCAAATGCCTAGCAACCTCCGCTAAACCGCGCATGCGGCATTTGCGGTGCATTTGCCAAGCGTTAAAAAATGCTCCGCAAACGCCGGACCAACGCTTGCCAAACGCTATTATTAGGCAAGCGTTGGTAAAACAGCCAAGTGTGAACGAGCCCTAAGAGCTGTGAAAATGTGGAATATACTCCCTCAAGAGTTGGTTCTGGCCAGCTCAGTGGATTGCTTTAAAAAAGTCCTGGATTCTTTCTTAGATACACAGAATATAACTGGATATAACATTTATAGGTAAAGTAGATCCAGGGAATATTTGATTGCCTCTCGGGGGATCAGGAAGGAATTTTTTCTAGGAGCAAATTGGATCATACTTTGCTGGGTTTTTTTGCCTTCCTCTGGATCAACCTTCGGTATAGGATTATAACTTTTTTTTTTAATGGTTTAACTGGATGGACTTTTGTCTTTTTTCAGCCAGACTATATAACTGTTTGACAAGAGCTCCTCTAGCACAATGGAAACTGGTAAAAAAATTTATACTTTCTCCGCCAGTAGTTTACATTGCTTACATACACCACAATAGTATCTGTTTTCCCATTGTATTAACCCCCCTGGCGGTATTCCCGAGTGTAGCTCGGGGAAAAGTTTCAGCACCACAAGCGGTAACCCCGAGCTACACTCGGGAATACCCTGCAGTGCTGCTCTGGGATCCCTCGATCACTTACCTTGTCCTGCGCTCCTGCGATGTCCTCCCTGCAGCGTCCCCGCCCATCTCCTCTGGCCGATGCTGGCATCTGTCTTCCGGGTTCCGTTCCCTGCGACGTCGGGACGTACAAGGGCCGAAACCGGCGGGAAATTTAAAAATTTAAAAAAGTGACATTCACTAAATACACTAAAATCACATAGTAAAACATTACTGTATCAAACCATTTCACATACATTTTGTCCCGAGTGCTTTGTCCGGCGCCCTGCCTGCATTTTTACTGCTCTTTCTGCCTGGAAACTGAGAAAAGTCCATGGCGTCCAAAAAGCGTCCCTTTAGGTCAAAAGCGATTTCAGACCGGCTAGAGAATAGCGATAGTAAATCAGAACCACTTGCAGAATTGAGTGACAATGACTCGTGGGGGAAATTCGTCGTCAGACACTGAAAACGATTTTGCGACTTTGCTCAGCAATGTGCGAACTTGGCGCTCTATTTCAAATTTCAGTGTTTTTGGTTTGATTACATTATTGAATTAAATTTATCATTATTATATTATTATTTTTTATGATTATTTATTAAATTATAATTTATGATTTCGTGTTTCAAATTTTATCACACCCGGGATGTTTACTAGACTCTTGTTCGGACAGATTTCAGTGAGTTATTCCTAAAAATTACAGGCCTACAATAAAAAAACAACATATTTCCATGCAAAAAAAATGTAGCGCTTTGAGCACAGAAATATTGATATAATCAGACCGCTAGGGAGGTTACAGGACAGCAAAAGTAGTCTTGCACAGACACTGATTGATTTTACAATGGCATGGGTTCGAGAAATGTTCCCACAAGAAAACTGAACTGAAACTTTGTATCAGAAAATCACAAATACTGTATAATATTTATGTATATATTACCTTAATAACATTAGGCAAATGGACCCGCTTCCAGGGAACGCAATATGATTCTTGCATTGACATGACCCAGGTCACTAGGTATTAAGAATGATCACAATCGTATCATATACAAGACTGTAGAGAAAAGTGTTCTATGCATTGCAAGAGTACTATGCAAATGATATGCTATAATTCCTAAGTCAGAATTTAGCAGGGTGGATTTGATTTAAATCAAACTGATTTAAATCCCGATTTAAATCACTAGTCAGTAAGGCTTGATTTAAATCCTAGTTTTCTACATAAAGACTAATTCTTGATGGTATAACTTTAATATGCAAGTAGATGAAGATTTTTAGAATAACAACTTTTCATATTAGTTTTTTTATCCCCAGTTTAATAGGTTAATCATTCATATTTGGACAACTTTTCTGTTGTACTTAGGAAGGAGAAAAATAATCATTACCTTAATAATAACAATTTAAATAGATTTATTCAACTGAAACAATAACATTCCAGCATATGTGATTTGCTTAAACATCCATGTTTGGTAACTAATTTGGCTAAACAAAATATATATATTTTAGGAAACTTAGACTGTCAGCCCCTTCCTCCTCACACTTAGTTTCACTTTCTTCTTGTGCAGATCTATTCCACTCCAAACAATCAGAAAAATATTGTTTCTATTCTATTCACTGAACTTCTTGAAACTTAGCACTGAAGGGGTTGATTCTGTATTCATAGGTTTGTAGAAGTTAGGATGAAGGTCTTTTTCTTAACTCTGTTCATGTTATAACATTTTTGCTGTGAAGAAGAGGCATGTGATCTCCGCTGAGTCAAATTCAGTTTTGAGAACCGCAAAAGTAAACCGAGCATCTGTGATAATATCTTGTAGGCAGAGAAACTGCCCAATAATCTTACAAAAACCTCTGGAAGAGCATGACATTGTGAATGGATTCATGGAATTTATTTACCAAAACAATTAAACATATACAGCCTTATTCTACATAATTAAAAAACGAATCTTTATTTCATGATGGAATAACCTTTGGATGGTAATATATTTTCCTCAAAAAGCATTTTATTTAAAAAAATCTGATTTAAATAAAACAAATCCGATTTAAATAAAAAAAATCAGATTTAAATAAAAAAAATCTGATTTTTTAAATTTTATTTTAAAAAATCATTGATTTTTATCCACCCTGTTACAGATACTTACATAGCGCCATCAATGTACACTTTACATATATTTTATACATTCACACCAATCCCTTCTCTCAAGCATCTTACAATCTAAGGTCCCTAACTCACACTCATACATACTTGGAGCGATTTTGACAGGAGCGTAATAACCTACCAACATGTCTTTGGAGAGAGGGAGGAAACCCACGCAGGCACAGGGAGAACATGCAAACTCCAGGCAGGTGGTGTCGTGGTTGGGATTTGAACCGACGACCCAGGTGCTGCTAGGTGGAAGGTGATCTCCACTGAGTCAAATTCAGTTTTGAGAACTGCAATAGTAAACCAAGCATCTGTGATAATATCTTGTAGGCAGAGAAACTGCCCAATAATCTTACAAAAACCTCTGGAAGAGCACGACATTGTGAATGGATTAATGGAATTTATTTACCAAAAAAATTAAACATATACAGCCTTATTCTACATAATTAAAAAACTAATCTTTATTTCATAATGGAATAACCTTTGGATGGTAATATATTTTCCTCAAAAAGCATTTTATTCAAAAAAATCCGATTTAAATAAAAAAAATCAGATTTGTTTTATTTTTTTAAAAAAATCATTGATTTTTATCCACCCTGGAATTTAGTAACCTGTGTGAGTGAAGGATGGTGCCTCCCTCCTCTAGGTAGCTACACAGATATCATCCAATCCAGTTTGATATATGGAGTGAAACTCTACGCATGTAGCAGTGCCTATTGTTTCATCAGGAGTGACTTAAACTCTGACATAGCAGACCATCAAGCAAAATTCAATTAATCAAGGGAAGTAATGGAGCGAACACCCATCAGAGTGTGTTGTTTATCACATTTTGTGTGACTTTACATTTACAGTTCAGCAAATATTGCAGATGTTTCCCTCTGTCAGGCAGAAAGTGGGAAAACTCGCACATGTGGCTCCCCACTGCTAATTCCCCATCAAAGAATGTCATCAATTGGCTACACAGTGCCCCCGAACAGCTGTGAGGCCACCACCACTCATAGAGCCGTTCATTTTTCTGTAGCGAGATGCATCCCAGCCTTGGAAATCCATCGAGGAGCAATAGTTTTTAGCTGCAGGCCTACATTACAACAAATACTGAACACTACTGGCCCTTAGAACTAATCTTTGATACAACCATTGAAACCTGGAACGCACATAGACAGGGGAATGGAAAATGTCTACAGTGGTACGTTTTTAAACAGCGTGGTAGACAAGTGGTTAAATCAAGCTCACAGCTGCCAGCTTTACCAGCCGGCAAAGTTCTTTCCAATAGAAATAATCTGGATGGCTCTAAGGCTCCATGTACACAGGACGTTTGGAAAACACTTCTGAACAATGGAAACTGACTGCTGGAAAATGTAGGTTAAAAAACGTCTGTTTAGCCACGTTTGCATACCATGTTTATGTGCATTTGCGTTCAGAAGCGTTTTTTAAAGATAACCTCAGGAGACCTTCCAAAATGCCCAGAATGCTCTGAAAAACAGTAAATAATTAACTATTTCAGACATATGAGAGAAATAGAGAGAGCAGAAGCAGAGAGAGCAGTATGTGTTGAGATGACCTGTCTTTTCTGGTTGTATTCACTATGGATCCCATCATGAGCATAATGCGGCACGTTCTACCATTTTTTCCTTCACGCAAAACCTGGAACTGACTGCACTGGTGTACCGGGTCCATTTGAATACATGGAAAACGCTTTGCATGCATTTCTGATGATGAAAAAAGGCTCTGGACAGCATCTGGATATGGAACAGTTAAAAAACACTTCTAAACGTGGTTAGCCGCGTTTACAAGCATTTGGCGTTTGAAACGCTGATAAAATCTACTCCTGAACGCAAGTTTGGTGCTTTAAAAAAATGACTGTAAACTCAACTGCCTGTAAACGACTGTAAACGACGATGTGTATATGGAGACATAAGAAAACATTAAGGAGAGTTCAGGGGCTGCTAAAAAAAACGCAGGAAAGCTCCTGAACGTCAGTTTATCAGCTGCAGAGTACACGAACCCTAAAACTGTCCAATCACTTTTGTGGGACTCTCAATGTGTGACCCATTCCCCGACCACTTTTACAGGGCTCTTAAAATGTGCCCCCCGATTACTTCAATGAGGCTGTAAAAAGACACCAGTACACCACCAATATCTTAATTAACAATACCTGTCACCTGCCCATTCTATTACATAGAGGACTTGTTAGCCCCTCTGTGATAGCAAAAAAAAAAAAGTTTAATAAATAAATAAAAATAATTAAAAAATATACTTTAAAGCACCTCCTGTATACACCCTGTTAACATCAATCCTGCCACACATGTGAGGCCTTGTCATAGATGGAGAAACAGAAAAAGGGCGCACCGACCTAGTGCATTATCGTTTAAAATAATTCATTGAAGAAACAAAATAGGTATCATACTCACAATGGACATAATAACACAGGCATGTCAAACTGAACAAGATGTATGATCCAAACAACATCTGAGTCCATACGATGGAACCCTGGATGACCAACTGGGTAACGCGTTTCGAGGCTCTGAGGAAGAGGTTGTGTCCTCGAAACGCATTAGCCAGTTGGTCATCCAGGGTTCCATCGTATGGACTCAGATGTTGTTTGGATCATACATCTTGTTCAGTTTGACATGCCTGTGTTATTATGTCCATTGTGAGTATGATACCTATTTTGTTTCTTCAATGAATTATTTTAAACGATAATGCACTAGGTCGGTGCGCCCTTTTTCTGTTTCTCCATTTGTATCCAGTGTATTTGGACCACCCCGGTCTGTTGAGGGCAGCAAGCCGTGCATATTCCATAAAATTCCAGAACATTCCTATTGGGTCTACTGAGTCCTTTCCTAGCGCAGGAGTAAAATGTTTGTTATGTTGGATTTGCATTGTCATAGATGTCATAGTGAAAGCAATAATTCTAGGTCTGTAATTCATGGTTAACTCTAACCTGTAAAGGCTTTTAAATTGCTACCTATGGAGAATTTCAGACATCATAGTTTGAGATTTGACTTGCCTGTGCAGTTTTTAACATGTTTGGTATCTATTTACTTGAGGCAACCCATTCTTTTATACTTTAAAAAAATGGGTATAGTATTGTGTGTAAAACAAATTGTAGTGAGCGCTCTTGTATGAATACAGCAGCTAGAACACTCCAGGCAACCACAATACCTTTAGAATATGAATATAAATGTAAATAATAAAAGTGCAGCGCTCAAAATGGACTAAAGGCAGTAAAAAGTCAATACGATATCCGCGGTGCTCTCTGGAATGATGAGAACTTCCAGAGCTTTACTGCTTCCCCTCTGATGATGTGCCTGTAGCACGAAAGGCCTAAGGAGGAGCTGTGCAGAGCGTGACGTCATTTCACCGCCGGAGCCACGAGGAGGCCCGGCGGCCATCTTTATTGGGGTCAGTACTGCTGTTTTTTCACTTTTAAATCGTTTTGTGATGTGCATACTGCCCTGTTTTAATACTGAACCAATAAATATTATCTGAGAACATACTACACTATCTCTGGCACCTGTTTTCTGGGGCTCCTATGTGGAGCTATTACCCCCACAGAGAAGGTGCCTATACCATCCAGAGGAGGGATCATTACCATCAGTGTGGATTACCCGACTGACCTTAAGGGGACCTCTGGACCTGATTTGGAGTCCTTGATGACCCACTGTGAGAGGGATGCCCACCACCTGGTCTTTGATGGATCTGACATCTGGGATGATTATTCCTACATGCGCATAATCCATGCGTTTCTGGTGAGTGCGCATTGCTATTATTTGAAGCAGTAAAGCTCTGGAAGTTCTCATCATTCCAGAGAGCACCACGGATATCGTATTGACTTTTTACTGCCTTTAGTCCATTTTGAGCGCTGCACTTTTATTATTTACATAGTATTGTGTTTGTGTGTGGTAAATTTTATTTTTCTGTATCTTTTCTTGAAAATATACATTTGATAAATAGCTGTGCAAATATCGTGTGACATGAGAAATTGCAAATACCCCCATTTTATTCTTCAGGGTCTCTGCTTTCAAAAAATATATATATTATCTTTGGGGGTTTACAGTAATTTATAGTGATGCAGATTTTAACATGTGCGCAGAAAATGTAAAAAATTGCCCCAGTAGGCAAGTAGTTAAAAATGTTGAACTCTTTATTTAGTATTTTCCCTGTAATAAAATACAACACAGTGGAAGCGCAGTCACATAGGGTGCCAGATCAGAAAAAAAGAAAAAAATGTTAAAGAAGAAATCTCACTTCAGTTTTTACTAATGTGTTCTGTTTTGCAGGAAATAAAGCACATGTAGTACTTTGTCCCATCTTCCCATGTGCTAAGGCTAGCTGTGAAGTTAGACAGGGCGCCCCTCTTCCCTCCACTGTTGTCTGACAACGCCACTAGCAAGGACATGGCTTCTTTGACAGATACCACATTTATCCCAGCACTTGCTGGAGACAAGTGTCTCAGGGGTGTAGTTTGGATTTGTGCTGCCCTAGGCAAGACTAAAATTGGGCATCCCCTCCATCTAAATTTAAGATCCACCCCTTCAGGACAGGACAGAAGGGGGGCAGCGTGAAGGGGGGGTCAGCATGACGGGGGGCCGCAGGTCAGGGGGGGGGGCAGCTGGATAGGAGGCTGGAAGCATTACGGGGAGGCAGTGGGAGAGGAGGGGGCAATGGGACAGGTGGGGGGCAGCAGAACAGGAGGGGGGAAACAGGAAAGGTGGGGGGCAAAGGGACGGATGGGTTGGGGGCAGTGTGACAGAGGGAGCAGCGGGACAGGTAGAAGGAAGTGTGATGGGGGGGCATCGTGATCGGAGTGGGGAAGCACCAGTCCTCCGAGCTCTTACCTGTCCAGCAGTGGCTCCTCCAGGAAAAAACGGGGGGAGAGGGGCTCCTCCACCCTGACCTCCTCCTCCTCTTCTTCATCCTCCTACACAGGCCCTCCACTGGCACCTCCTGGCCTCACCGACTCAGCAAAGCCCAGCACACACTGACAGCGGGCCCTGGCCCTTCGCACGCACACCGGGGATCCGCCGACCACACCGTCCTCCTCTGCAGCCTGTCCCTACTTGTGTATCAGCTCAACTGTCCCCCCCGTTGGCGTTCCTGCCGCTCACACCCACGGTTTCCCCTGCCTGGGGGTGAGGCTTCCCCCCCCTCGTATAATGCCTCCCAAGGCGAACGCCTTGTTTGCCTCACGGTGTCTCACCAGAAATGCATGGGTAGGGGGGCTTGTCAGTGAAAATGTTCCAGGCAAGATCAGAGATGGAGAAAAGTGCCCTTGGTCAAAGCACCTGTCTCTTTGCTAGCTGTGTTGTTGGATGGCTGTGGAGGGAGGAGGGGTGTTCTGTCCAACCTCACCACAAGACATAGGAAGATGGGACAAAGTACATGTAGTACAGATTTTACAACTGCCATTGCTCACTATCCGCCTCACTATAGGCAGAGGCCTACTTTAACAGGATTGGGATGGCGGGGTTAACATAGGGCCTGCCATTATTCACTGGGAGCCAAGTTTCATAGTGACATATACAGTGGTGAATGTGACATTTACCAAAATTCTTTTACAGGTGAATCTTCCAGGTACGCGTTATAAACAACAGTGGTTGGTTCTCCACCAGAGGATGTTTGATGAAAGTCACATATAGGGGAGACCCTCGTAGTGATGACATGCAGATGGGGGCTACTTTGAAACAATAAGGCCTCTTGCGCACTGGGCGTTTGCCCAGCTCTTCTGAACGCCTTTTTTTCCTGGCAGGAGAAAAGCAGTGTTAAATACGCACCTAAAATTGTGTTTTCCAAATGCATTTAGGCGCATTTATGTGCGTCACATGTTCGGAGTTCATTCATTTCATTGGGTGGAATATTAATTTATTCTTTTAATAGAAATGAATGAATACTCAAGCGCTGAATGCACCCAGTGCATAGGCACGTGTAGACATTACACGCGTTTATGCGTTTTTTTTTCTGCACGAACGCTTCTCTCCTGAACGCTCAAGTCATGGCTTTTATTCTGCCTCTAAATGCTCCTGCCTCTAAATGCCTGTAAATGCCTATCTGTGCAAGGACATATAAGGGGAGATTTACCAAAACTGGAGCACTCAGAAACTGGTGCAGCTGTGCATGGTAGCCAATCAGCTTCTATCTCCAGCTTGCTCAATTAACCTCTTCACGCCAGCCGAACGCAAATGTGCGGCCAGACGCCGTGAGGCCGCACATTTGCATTCTATTAAAAAAAGACATGTGGTGAGAGCGCACTCCCTGCGCGCTTCCAACACACATGTCCTGTACTCACGGAAAGGTCCCGATCTCCTCTTTCGATCGGGACCTTTCCCGATCATGTGACAGCGTGTCACGGCGGTCACATGACCCTAAACCTCGCCCCGCCTCCCGGCTTCTGAAACCCCTAAAGGGCCGGGAGGCGCCGGCGCGAAGGGGTTAAGCTTTGACAATAAAATCTTGAAGCTAATTGGTTTCTATGCAGAGCTGCAACAGATTCTGTGTGCTTCAGTTTTAGTATTTTCCCCCAATGGCTAACATGAAGGGCATTTAGAGGCAGAGAAAAAATGGCAAACACTCCTAAAAGTGGCATTTTTGAAAAGCCTTTAGCCTGCAGGTGAACACTGCCACCTTCTGGCTGCAGTGTGCAGTTGTGGCTCTATCTACAGGTATATGGTTCAGCTGATACAGGTGCATTGTTAAAAAACAAAATTAATAGAAAAAAATATTTTGTACAATTTTTAAAAAATATTTTTGCGCATTTGTTACCCTAAAAAAACTGAGCATTTTTTTCATTTCTTTTTTTTTTCTTTTAATATAACAAATTACCAAATAGAGACGTGATACACTCACCAGCCACTTTATTAGGCACACCTGTTCAATTGCTTGGTAACACAAATTGCTAATCAGCCAATCACATGGCAGCAACTCAATGCATTTAGGCATCTAGACGTGGTGAAGATGACTTGTTGAAACCGAGCATCAAAATGGAGAAGAAAGCAGATTTAAGGGACTTTGTACATGTCATGGTTATTGGTGCCAGACTGGCTGGTCTGAGTATTTTAAAAACTGCCGATCTTCTGGGATCTCTAGGGTTTGCATAGAATGGTCTGAAAAAGAGAAAATATCCAGTGAGCTGCAGTTGTGTGGAGGAAGATGCCTTGTTGAGGTCATAGGAGAATGGACAGACGGCTTGGAAATGATAGAAAGGCAACAGTAACTCAAACACTACTCGTTACAACAAAGGTATGTAGAATACCATCTTTGAATACACAATACGTCAAACCTTAAAGTAGATGGGCTACAGCAGCAGAAGACCACACTGGTTGCCACTCCTGTCAGCTAAGAACAGGAAACGGAGGCTACAATTCTCACAGGCTCACCAAAATTGGACAATAGAAGATTGGAGAAACGTTGCCTGGTCAGATGAGTCTTGATCTCCTTATAGATGGTTGTGCGTCAAAATCCCATTAGATCAGCAGTCTTTGAAATACTCAGACCGTCTGCTCGTTTTGAACTTCAGCAAGTCGTCTTCACCACGTCTAGATGCCTAAATGCACTGAGATGCTGCCATGTGATTGGCTGATTAGCAATTTATGTTCCCAAGCAATTGAACAGGTTTACCTAATAAAGTGGCCGGTGAGTGTATGTCCTTAAAATAGAAAAACTATTTAGATGTGCAAACGAGTCATGAATTTATTGTCAGGTTAAGTGACACATGCTGATAAATTCGGCCTGGGCATCTAAACATCAATTGCCTCTGGTGACCTGGTCACTAAAGAGTTAATGTAGAGATTTATATAGATATGCAAGTCAATATAAAACGTATTATAATATAGTAGAATGAATTTTGAAAGCATAATATAATGCAGAAGCAGAAGTAAGAACAGCATCTTTGGTATAAAGATTTATACAAAATCCTGGTAGTCATAATCATTGCAAGATGTTTTCTCAGGTCCTGTTTTGGTGACACCCTGTGTGTGACACCTTCCTGCTTACTTTTCTCTTTTATCTCTCTTGTAATCACTCATCCTTTTTTTTTTCACTTTTTTTCCTTCCCTCTTTTACCTTCTCACAGCTTCCAATAAGACTTCATACAGGGTGTTTAGGATACTTAGACCAGTTATCCTCCTCATACAGGGCATTTAGGATAGTTAGACCAGCTATCTTTCTTATACAGGATATTTAGGATAGTTAGACCAGTTATCCTCCTCATACAGGGTGTTTAGGATAGTTAGACCAGTTATCCTCCTCATACAGGGTGTTTAGGATAGTTAGACCAGTTATCCTCCTCATACAGGGTGTTTAGGATAGTTAGACCAGTTATCCTCCTCATACAGGGTGTTTAGGATAATTAGGCCAGGTATCCTCCTAAATACAGGGTATTTAGGATAGTTTGACCAGCTATCTTCCTCATACAGGATATTTAGGATAGTTAGACCAGTTATCCACCTCATACAGATTATCTAGGATAGTTAGACCAGTTATCCTCCTCATACAGGATATTTAGGACAATTAGACCAGTTATCCTCCTCATACAGGGTATTTATGATAATTAGACCAGTTATCCTCTTCATACAGAGTATTTATGATAATTAGACCAGTTATCCTCCTCATACAGGATATTTAAGATAGTTAGATCAGTTATCCTCCTCATACAGGATATTTAGGATAGTTAGACCAGGTATTCTCCTCATACAGGGTATTATGATAATTAGACCAGTTATCCTCCTCATACAGATTATCTAGGATAGTTAGACCAGTTATCGTCCTCATACAGGCTATTTAGGACAATTAGACCAGTTATCGTCCTCATACAGGCTATTTAGGACAATTAGACGAGTTATCCTCCTCATACAGGGTATTTAGAACCAAGCTTCTCGTCTTTCCCCCTGCCAACACCCCCCCCCATCCTATCCATCATCACCAACAACTCCACTATCACTTCCGCCCCGCAAGCCAAAGTCCTTGGCGTCATTCTTGACGCGAACCTCTCCCTCCAACCGCATGTCAAATCACTCACAAACACATGCAGGCTCCATCTTCGCAACATTGCCAAGATACGCTCCTTCCTCACCCCAGACACCACCAAACTTCTAGTACACTCCCTCATCATCTCACGCCTTGACTACTGCAACTCCCTCCTCATCGGCCTACCCAAGTGCAGGCTCTCCCCGCTCCAGACCATCCTGAACTCAGCTGCCAGACTCATCCACCTCACCACCCGCTCCACCTCTGCCACCCCCCTCTGCCTCTCCCTCCACTGGCTCCCGATTGCCCAACACATCAAATTTAAACTCCTAACCCTGACCTACAAAGCCGTTCACAACACTGCCCCTGACTACCTCACCAACCTCATCACCAAGTACCACCCTACCCGTACCCTTCGCTCCTCACAGGACCTCCTTCTATCCTGCTCCCTGGTCTCCTCCTCCCATGCACGACTGCAGGACTTCTCCAGGTCCTCCCCCATCCTCTGGAACTCACTGCCCCAATCCATCAGACTGTCGCCTTCCCTATTCACATTCAGGCGCTCCCTCAAAACCCATCTCTTCAGGGAAGCCTACCCCACCCTCACCTAACGGCCATCCTCCCTCATTCCTCCCACCACTTCATCCCCCTCAGCCACTTCCTACTGTACCTTTTACCCCCTCCCTCCTAGATTGTAAGCTCGTAAGAGTAGGGCCCTCTTACCCCTCGTACATTGTTTGTTGTTGTTGTACTGTGCCATGTATTGTCCCCCCTATTGTACAGCGCTGAGCAAACCCTTTGGCGCTATATAAACTCGTAGTAATAATAATAATAATAATAATTGGGCCAGTTATGCCCCTATACTGGTTATTTAGGACAATTGGGCAAGTTATCTTGTTCATACAGGGTATTTAGGATAATTAGGCCAGTTATCCTCCTTATGCAGGGTATTTTGGATAATTAGACCAGGTATCCTCCTCATACAGGGTATTTTAGATAATTAGACCAGTTACGCCCCTCATACAGGGTATTTAGAATAGTAAGACCAGTTATCCTCCTCATACAGGGTGTTTAGGACAATTGGGCCAGTTATCCTCCTCATACAGGGTATTTAGGATAATTAGACCAGTTCTATAAGATATTAGTAGGAAATAGCCTGTCTTGTCTATGTGACTTTATTGGTTTGGATGGTATGTGTGTTCATATGAATTACAAATGTAAAACTTCTTTCTTGTTAAAGTTTACGTCAAGGCAAAATAAAAAAAATATATATGTATGCAGAACGGTCGTACAATACTTGCACATTTGCTCTTGTTTATCCCTATAGAGCTCATTCACACGAGCTCTTGCGCTAAAACAGATCATTTTAGCATGTGGGCGTGCCCAGTGTGTTGGCGGTGGGAGGGGCTGTTACAACTCAAGGCACCTTTTACCTTTTTTTTAACTTTATTGAAATTTCAAAGTGACATTACATTCATTCCTCTACAGCTGTTCAAAGTCCAGAATTTACACCGAATTTCTCAGCTCCAGAAGACAGGGGTGGGGATCTGACGTAACTCACTGCACAACATAGAGCAGAGAGCGAAGTGTAATCTGAAACCTGAGTGAAAGGAAGGACGCACCCCCCCCCCCTCTACATAGTCTCATAGAAAAACATGCACAGATGAGGCTGGATGAGGGAGGGGTTGGGGTCATCTTCTGGAATTATTTGGCATAGACTGTCCAAAGTGACTCCTGCAGATAGCAGAGGAATGACACAGCAGACAGAACATACTATAGATTGAGGCAGGTACAAACTATAGAAGGATATGTTTTCTTTATTTTTACAACTACTTTAACTCAGCTCATAATTTCTTGCTTTAGGCTGACAACACACAGCAGGTTTGTGGGCTAAGTGGTGTCGGCCCTGCCCATTTTTCTTTTGCAGAACTGCTCAACCACCCCAACTGTCTTGTTTTCCAAAGCTTTGGGCACTAATGGACTTGCAGTCCAAGATAGGGACTAGGAAACTATACAGAAGCTTTGAGATAACACAGGCAGAGAGCACATGGTACAGAACAGCTCTATATTAAAGTGGTTCTAAAGGCTCAAGGTTTTTTACCTTCATGCATTCTATGCATGAAGGTAAAAAACCTTCTGTGTGTAGCAGCACCCCCTAATACTTACTTGAGTCCCCTCTTGGTCCAGCAATGTTCACGAGTGCCTCAGTCTCAGTCTCCCCACTGTCAGAACACAATAGCTCAGTGGAAGGATTTGGGTCAGTTTGTTGAATGAAAAAATTGACCAATGTATAGGCTGCCCTACTTAAAAGATCAACAGGGTTTTTTTTAAACTTCTAGAACAGATATAATAAAAAGTCCTTGAATAGTATAATTAACAGACCAACAGGGTACAAATTAGAGAAGTTCATTGTTAGGATGTACGTACAGTGGGGAAAATAATTATTTAATCCCCTGCAGATTTTGGAAGTTTGCCCACTTACAAACAAATGAAGGGTCTAGAATATTTATCATAGATGTATTTTAAATTATAGAGACAGAATATCAACCAAAAATACAGAAAAAACACACATGATACAAATGGTAGAAATTGAGTTGCAGTTCAGTGAGTAAAATAAGTGTTTGATCCCCAAGCAACACATGACTTAGTACTTAGTGGAGAAACCCTTGTTGGCGAGAACAGAGGTAAGTTGTTTCTTGTAGTTGGTTACCAGGTGTGCACACATCTCAGGAGGGATTTTGGTTCACTCTTCTTTACAGATCTTCTCTAAATCCTTAAGGTTTCTTGGCTGTCTCTTGGCAACTCGAAGTTTCAGCTCCCTCCATAAATTTCCATAAGGTCTAGAGACTGACCAGGCCACTCCATGACCTTAATGTGCTTCTTCTTGAGCCACTCCTTTGTTGCCTTGGCGGTATGTTTTGGGTCATTGTCATGCTGGAATACCCATCCACGACCCATCTTCAGTGTTCTGGCTGAAGGAAGAAGGTTGTCATCCAAGATTTTACAGTACATGGCTGGTACCATCCATTGGCCCCTCAATGCGGCAAAGTCAGCCTATACCTTTAGCAGAGAAACAGCCCCAAAGCATGATGTTTCCATCTCCGTGCTTGACTGTAGGGATGGTGTTCTTAAGGTCATAGTCAGCATTTTTCTTCCTCCAAACACTGCAAGTCGAGTTAATGCCAAAGAGCTTAATTTTGGTCTCGTCTGACCACAGCACTTTCTCCCAATCCTTCTCTGAATCATTTAGATGTTCATTGGCAAACTTCGGATGTTCCTGTACACGTCCCTTCTTGAGGAGGGAGACCTTGTGGATCCTGCAGGATTTCAGTCCATGGGGGTGTATTGTGTTACCAATGGTTTGTTTGGTGACTGTGGTCCCAACTGCCTTGATATCATTCACAAGCTTCTCCTGTGTAGTTCTGGGCTGATCCCTCACTTTCCTCATGATCATCCTTAGCCCATGAGGCAAAACCTTGCATAGAGCTCCAGACCGAGGGCGAATAATGATTATTTAGTATTTCTTCCATTTGCAAATAATCACTCCAACAGTTGTCTCATTCTCACCAAGCTTCTTGCTGATGGTCTTGTAGCCCATTCCAGCCTTGTGCAGGTCTATAATCTTGTCCCTGATGTTCTTTGACAGCTCTTTGTCCATGGTGGTGCCCAAGAAAGATATTCTGTGGACAGGAGTATTTTTATACACAAATTGTCGTTAGGGGCACCATCTTAAATTGACAGGACTAATCTGTGTACCACATGTGCACATAGCCAGTCTGTGGGGACCAGAATTATTGTTGGTTGGTAGGGGATCAAATACTTATTTTGCTCACTGAACTGCAATTCAATTTATAACATTTGTATCTTGTGTTTTTTCTGGAGTTTTGGTTGATATTCTGTCTCTATCATTTAAAATCCACCTATGATACAAATTTTAGACCCTTCATTTCATTGTAATTGGGCAAACTTACAAAATCTGTAGGGGAACAAATAATTATTTTCCACACTGTACACTTTGAAAATTAAATAATCTAAAAATGTAATTTTCTCTCTTCATTCGTGTCCCAGATATACTGCGAGGAAGACAGCTCCTGCATACTACGTACAAGATGTTCATGGCAGCAGCTGGAGTGGAGGGTGAGTTGTGCTCAAGTCCTGAGGTTAGAAATCTACTCCTCTCTCTTTTCATAGGGTGACAAGTCTGATTGTCTCCATTTGGACCTTTTCTTACCTCCACCTTCTGAATTGGATCTCTCTGTCCACAAACTTGCCGAGACCACCTTCACTGAAGCTGTTTTTGATGTAATATTTGGCAGTTGCTCATGTCAGGGGTCTGATATGTGATTGTCCTGTACTCACTGTAAAAGCTTTTTACATTCACAGATCCTACGCTTGACTTTTATTTCTCATGTTTTTCCATTGTCGTGGTCCTGAAAACCATACTCCTCCTTACACTGCTTGCTACGACTGAGGAACCAGTGCCTAGTGCAGGGGCTTGGCCAATATGGGAAATGCATCTTTTTGTAGTGTCCAACCTTTTAGGCCTCATGCACACTGGGTGTTAAAAACACCACTTTTAGGAGCGTTTGAGGTTTTTCTGACTCTAAACGCCCCTCAATGTTTTGCTATGTGTCCATGCACACATAGACATTTATAGGCATTTAGAGGTGAAAAAAACCCCACTGCCAGAGCATTCAGGAGCAGTAGCTTTATGGCAGAAAAAAACTCTTGCTGCACCTAAACGCATGTAAACACACGTTATCTCTAGGGGCATTTAGCACTTGAGCATAATTATTATTTTGGCCAATTAAATGAATTGACGGCCAAGTGCTTGATGCGCCTAAGCGTGTTTACAAAAACGTGGCTTTAGATGCGTTTTTGGTGCTGTTTTTCTCCTTACAGATGAAAGCCATTCAGGAGAGCTGGGCAAATGCACAGTGTGCGTGATACCTTATAGGCAATGGAGGAGATTTACTAAAACTGGTCCGCTCAGAATCTGGTGCAGCTGTGCATAGTAACCAATAATCAGCTTCTAACTTCAGCTTTTTCAGTTAAGCTTTGACAATAAAACCTGGAAGCTGATTGGTTACTATGCACAGTTGCACCAGATTCTGTGTGCACCAGTTTTGGTAAATCTCCCCCAATGCATATACCTTGGTGGTAATGCAAGTTTTCTCTTTTTACAGCAATGGGACTTATCATGTGATTATAGCAGGCAGGTGCTGCCCTCCACTTTGCAGTCCATTTGAGGACAAGGCAAATGATTCATGTAGCATTTATTTCCTGGAATCCATCTGCCCGTAGCTCAGGCATGCAAGCAGGAGGGTGTGTTTAGCTGAGAAAACCCCCCTCCCCTCCTCCAAATGAAAGAAAAAAGAAGTGCCCATGAAGACTCCTGGGATGTACAGTCATGGACATAAGTTTTGAGAATGACACAAATCTTAATTTTCAAAAAATCTGCTGCTTCACTTTGTATGATGGCAGTTTGCTTATACACCAGGATGTTGTGAAGAGCAATCAGATGAATTGCATTAATTGCAAAGTCTCTCTTTGCCTTGAAAATTTACTTAATAGCCCAAAAAAATTTCCACTGCATTTCAGCCCTGCCACAAGGACCAGATGACATCATGTCAGTGATTCTTTCATTAACACAGGTGTCAGTGTTGATGAGGACAAGGATAGAGATCACTCTGTCATGCTGATTGAGTTAGAATAAAGCCAGCCATACATGGGTCAAATTCTGAAAGATTTTTCTATTAAAAATTTTTATTCAAATTTCACACCATTAGTGGGCCACAGCAAAGGCCGCTTTTCGAATGATCATTGAATTTGAGTGATTGGGCATGTTGGAAATGTTTTGAAAGACGAACAAATTCCTAATCAATGATGGGAGAATCGAGTGGCAAATGTCATTGAAAGAGAAATGAGCATGAGCTGTGACCTGGAAAAAAAAGAAAATTCTTGGCCACGAAAATTCTTTTCTGTAACAACATGAGGTGAAATTAAAGGTTCGGTTGGTCAAATTTCTAAATCAATGGTGGCATCATCGGATTACAAAATGCACAAAGTTTCAGATTTTTTTAAGAAAATGGCCTGCATTACAGACTGGAAGCTTTAAAAGGAAGGTGGGGCTTGAAATCATGATTCTTCCTCTGTTAACCTTAGTTACCTGCAAGGAAACAAGTGCAGTCATCATTGCTTTGCACAAAAAGGGATTCACAGGCAAGGATATTGCTGTTACTAAGATTACACCTAAATCACCTATTTATCGGATCATCAAGAACTTCAAGGAGAGAGGTGCAATTGTTGTGAAGAAGGCTTCAGGGCGCCCAAGAAAGTCCAGCAAGCGTAAGGACCATCTCCTAAAGTTGATTCAGCTGCGGGATCGGGGCACCACCAGTGCAGAGCTTGCTCAGGAATGGCAGCAGGCAGTTGTGAGTGCATCTGCACGCACAGTGAGGTGAAGACTTTTGGAGGATGGCCTGGTGTTAAGAAGGGAAGCAAAGAAGCCACTTCTCTCCAGGAAAAAACATCAGGGACAGACTAATATTCTGGGGTAAAGTCATTTTCTCGGATGAATCCCCTTTCCGATTGTTTTGAAAAAACCTTGTCCAGAGAAGAAAAGGTGATCGCTACCATTGAACCTGTCATGTCAACAGTAAAGCATTCTGAGACCATTCATGTGTGGGGTCGCTTCTCAGCCATGGTAGTGGGCTCACTCACAATTTTGCCTAAGAACACAGCCATGAATACAGAATGGTGCAAAAACATCCTCCGAGAGCAACTTCTCCCAGCCATCCAAGAACTGTTTGGTGATGAACAATGCCTTTTCCAGCAGGATGGAGCACCTTGCCATAAGGCAAAAGTGATAACTAAGTGGCTTGGGGAACAAAAGATCAAAATTTTGGGTCCATGGCCAGGAAACTCCCCAGACCTTAATCCCATTGAGAACTTGTGGTCAATCCTCAAGAGGCGGGTGAACAAAAACCCCACCAATTCTGACAAACTCCAAGCATTGAATGGGCTGCCATCAATCAGGATGTGGTCCAGAAGTTGATTGACAGCATGCCCAGCGCAAATTGCAGAGGTCTTCAAAAAGAAGGGTCAACACTGCAAATATTGACTCTTTAAAAACTTAATGTAATTGTCAATAAAAGCCTTTGACACTAATGAAATGCTTGTAATTCTACTTCAGTATACCATAGTAACATCTGACAAAAAGATCTAAAAACACTGAAGCAGCAGACTTTGTGAAAATTAACATTTTTGTCATTCTCAAAACTTTTGGCCATGGCTGTATGACATCATTTTGGCCTAGACCAGAAACAAGGAGGTAAATGAAGAAATATGAAAAACAAAAAGGTTTAAAACAGGTAATACAATATACTGTACCTTCCTATCAATTTACTAAGGCTAGGAGCATAAGGATTACAAATAGTTACCCTAGATTCACATCTGTGCGGGTGGTGCCACTGCGGATCCGCACGAAAATCCGTGCAGCCGCACCACCCGCACAGAGAAATGCGGACCTGTGGGTGGGTGCCATTAGTTCCAATGGCACTCCGCCCGCACTGGAAAACGCAACCGTACTGGGAACCGAGGTTCCCGTGCGGGCTGCGTTTTCCAAAGAAGTGCAGGGACTTCTTCCCTGCGTGTCCCGGGGCACGGGAGTCCATTCAAAACGCAGCCCGCTCAGCCGCATAGATGTGAACTGGGGGTAAATGTTGACTTGAGAGAGTTTAGTTCCGCTTTAACCTCCTTAGCGGTAATCCCGAGTGTAGCTCGGGGTAAAATTTCTATACCAAAAGCGGTAACCCCGAGCTACACTCGGGCTTACCATGCGGCGCTGCTCTGGGGGTCCCTGCAGCACTTACCTTGTCCTTCGCTCCCGCGATGTGTTTCCTGCAGCGTCCCCGGCCATCTCCTCCGGCCGATGCCGGCATCCAGCTTCTGTGTTCCGGTCCCTGTGACGTCGGGACGTACGGGCGCCGGAACCGGCGGGAAATTTTAATTTTTAAAAAAATGTCATTTTTGCTGTCATTGCTATTTCAATGCATTTCACATATATTTTGTCCCTACTTCTTCGTCCGGCGCCCTGCCTGCATTTTGAATGTTCTTTCTGCCTGGAAACTTAGAAAAGTCCATGGCGTCCAAAAAGCGTCCCTTTACGTCAAAAGCGGTTTTAGACCGGCTAGAGAACAGCGATAGTAAATCAGAACCACTTGCAGAATTGAGTGATAATGATTCGTGGGGAAATTCGTCATCAGACACTGAAAATGATTTTGCGACTTTGCTCAGCGATGTGCGAATTTGCCTCTGTATTTCAAATTTCAGTGTTTTTGGTTTGATTATATTATTGAATTAAACAACGTATTTTTTACGATTATTTATTAAATTATAATTTATGATTTCGAGTTTCAAATTTTATCATATCCATTTATCAATGTTTAATAGACTCTTGTTCGGACAGATTTCAGTGAGTTATTCCTAAAAATTACAGCCTACAATAAAAAACTACATATTTCCATGCAAAAAAATGGTACCGCTTTCAGCACAAAAAATCGGAAAGAATCATACCGCCGAGGAGGTTAATGGACAGTGATTAAGCATGATATCACTGTCCAGTTAGGGAGATGATGCGGGCTGAACCAGGATGTTGCACAATGTGTATGTGGATGACAAGACTGGCCGAGCAGAATTATAACTATACACCCTACACACACACATTGCCCTATTTCGGTCATGCCTAGTATATAACACCCTCTGTCTCTTCCTAGTCCTCAGCCTGGTGTTCTTCTGTATATACTGGGGTCAGTACGCACAGGATGGAGTGGGCAGTCCCAGCATCAAAGTGCTAGGTCAGTTGAAGAATATGGATGTATGTGTGTGTGCCATTTTTTGTATTTCATATGTATATATAACTAATTTCATTTTATTTTATTTCCCTCCTAGCCAAGCTGCTTTTCTCTGCCAGTTTCCTTATCTTCTTGCTCATGCTGATTCTCCTTGGAAAAGGATTTACAGTGACAAGGTACACAGAGCACCTGCCAGTGTGATATGTCAAAGCGCAGTTTATCACCGCTGTCACCGGCATCATTCCCATTGCTTGCAGCATTGGAGGCCCAGATTAAAAATGTAATTTTTAAAGCAAAATCCTTTACACAGCAGGGCAGTGAGATGTTGTAAGTTGGAGAACCCTCCATGTGTGGGTAGGATCATAAAGCGGGCTTATAATTGCTCTGCCGCTGTTCCTAGCAGGGTTTTTTTAGTGCTGCCTGTGGGGAAACCTTGGATTCTTCTAGCGATGTACACTATATTTCCAAAAGTATTGGGCCAGCCCTCCAAATCATTGGATTCAGGTGTTCCAATCACCTCCATGGCCACAGGTGTATAAAATCTAGCCCCTAGGCATGCAGACGGCTTCTACAAACATTTGTGAAAGAATGGGTCGCTCTCAGGAGCTCAGTGACCCCAAGCGTGGTGCCGTGATAGGTGGTTACCTGTGCAATAAGTCCATCCGTGACATTTCCTGGCTACTAAATATTCCACGGTCAACTGTTAGTGGGATTATAACAAAGTGGAAGCAACTGGGAACAACAGTAGCTCAGCCACCAAGTGGTAGGCCACGTAAAATGACAGAGCAGGGTCAGTGCACAGTGCACAGAAGTCACCAACTGTCTGCAGAGTCAATAGCTAAAGACCTCCAAACTTGGTGTGGCCTTTAGATTAGCACAACAACAGTGCGTAGAGAGCTTCATGGAATGGGTTTCCATGGCTGAGCAGCTGCATCCAAGCCTTACATCACCAAGTGCAATGCAAAGCGTCGGATGCAGTGGTGTAAAGCACGCCACTACTGGACTCTAGAGCAGTGGAGACGTGTTCTCTGGAGTGACCAATCACTCTTCTCTGTCTGGCAGCTCGATGGACATGTCTGGGTTTGGCAGTTTCCAGGAGAACGGTACTTGCCTGACTGCATTTTGCCAAGTGTAAAGTGTGGTGGAGGGGGGATTATGGTGTGAGGTTGTTTTTCAGGGGTTGGGCTTGGTCCCCTAGTTCCAGTGAAGGGAACACTTAAGGTGTCAGCATAGCAGGACATTTTGGACAATTTCATGCTCCCAACTTTGTGGGAAGAGTTTGGGGATGGCCCCTTCCTGTTCCAACATGACTGCGCACCAGTGCACAAAGCAAGGTCCATAAAGACATGGATGAGCGAGTTTGGGGTGGAGGAACTTGATTGGCCTGCACAGAGTCCTGACCTCAACCCCATAGAACACCTTTGGGATGAATTAGAGCTGAGACTGCCAGCCAGGCCTTCTCGTCCGACATCAGTGCCTGACCTCACAAATGCGCTTCTGGAAGAATGGTCAAACCTTCCCATAGACACCCTCCTAAACCTTGTGGACGGCCTTCCCAGAAGAGGTGAAGCTGTTTTAGCTGCAAAGGGCGGGGCCAACTCAATATTGAACGTTATGGACTAAGACTGGGATGTCATTAGAGTTCATGTGTGGTTTTATAAGCATTTTACAAGCATTAAAACAGCACCGCAAAAGCCTATAATAAACTCTAATGGTATTAACATGCCGCAAACGCCCCGCAAATGCCTGCCAGGGCATTTGAGGAGCATCACCATAGATTTGAATGGGAGGCATTGAAAGGCTTCAAATCCTCCTGACTTGACATCAAACTTAAATTTTAAAACGACGCAACACTAACACTTCATATTTTGATAATGTGAACAGCTGTGTGCTGCCCATAGTATCATTTCCATAGGTGTTTGAGGAGCATTAAAAAGCCAGTTTCAAAGCCAATGTGAACTAGGCCTAAGTGTGTATGCCAGGCATCCCAATACCTTTGGCAATATAGTGTATATTGTGTGAACAGGATTGATTCATCTTTACTAGTATCTGGAAATCATTTTGTATGCAGTTGTTGGAGAGGTGAATTTTGGGAAAGGGATTCAGAACTCTTGAGGGTGCTAAGTTACCTCTGTTTACACGCGAATTAATAGATGGAAGTACACAATGAGGTGGATTTACTGAAGGCAAATAGACTGTGCACTTTGCATGTGCAGTTGCTCTAGAGCTTAGTAAATGAAGGGAAGCTTTGCTGACTTCCATCATCCAATCATGTGCAAGCAAAATAGAGGAGAAAGAAGAAGGGGGGAGAGAAGACATATGCTGACAGATCCTCCGCAGTGCTGGAGATGTGGGAGGGGGGGCGGCCGCGGAGAGCATACAGGAGCCGATCGCATGCAGGAGATAGATAGGCGAGGCGGCTGGGCGGCACATGGAGGAACCTGCAGAGTTCTCTATGTGCCACCCGGCTGCCTCTCCTATCCAGGCGGCCCCGGCCCACCAGACAAATGCCCGTTGTGCCCTATGGCCAGTCCGGGCCCGCCTGCAGGTAGGCCTTACTACCACTTCAAAAACTGAGGGCGTTATATCACTTTAAGGCTGCTTTCACACTAATCAGTTTTTTTTCCATTTCTGCGATAAAAAAGTGGAAAAAAATGGATGACCATTAAATCCTATGGAAATCCACACTGGTCAGTTGTGGGTTTGTTGCATTTTTAAAAGTCCTGCAAGCTGCATTTTTGGTGCGGTAAAATAAAAATGCCCCTCCGCATTGAATGAATAGAAAACACATCACAAATGTGGTAAAAACACATTAAAAACACACCCACGTTTGGTGCGATTTTTTTAATAACGTCCTTTTTTCACAGTTGCAAATGGGAAACACGCCGAAATTGCACATGCGTTTTTACGGCGTTTTTGCAACAGCCCAGTGTGAAAGTAGTCTATGGAAAAATAAAAGTTCTCTGTTCAGGAAAAGAGCATAACAGTATAAATGACTTCCCCTTAACATACAGTGCCTTTCATTGCTGTGGGGCCCCTGTACCACACTGCACAGCACTGCAAAAAAGATCAGAGCAGGAATTGTTTTCTCTCCTGGGTTCACACTGATGCGGTGTGGAATTTGCCACGGTTTCTGTGCGAGTTCCGCACCGCATCAGAATCGCGAACCGTTCATGCGAACCACTGCGTGTGTGTATGGTAAGTTAACAACCCCCCCCGAAATCAGTCCACAAAATGCGGTGCGATGTGGAGAATTGGATCGCATAGGTGTGAATACCCATGCGATCCGATTCTAGTGCGGACCAAAAAATGGGTCCTGCACCTTTTTGGTGCGGATGCAGTGCGATTTGAGCCATACAAAATGTATGGCTCTGATCGCACCGCACAGAATTTGCATGTGATTTGCACAGGAATGCGGTGCGGTTCCTGTTAGAATCACATGCGATATACCGCACCGCTCACTTCAATGCAGTGCAATGAATAAAAGAGCTTACATGGACAACAGATCTATGTGAAGTCCCCGGTGTTGTGGTAAACAACATGCATTACAATGCAGAAAAATGCATAGTTGTAAGTAAGCGCTGGCGGTCGTGTTGGCATTTTGCCGAGCATTAAGGCTAGGTTCACACCTATGCAATTTGTGTTTGTGCTGTTTCTGCCTTGCGTTTTTTCACCTGTGTTTTTCACACGTTTTTGCTGCTTTTTGCGTTATTTTTTTAGTTTTAGTTTTTTTTCCAATGTTTTTAGGCAGATTTCAAACGCAGCAAAAACGCACTACATGCTTTTCTGTAGCGTTTCCATGGAAGTCTATAGAACCAATAACGCAACTTTTTGCGTTCACAAAAGTCCCTGACCCTTTCCAAAAAAACGCACCGGGTGAAAATGCAGAGAAGTGGACCTGACCCATAGGAAATCATGTTAAATGAACTGTACTGCGTTTCTGCAACACGGACAATGCTTAGGAGTGAACCTAGGTTGCAGGACTAAGGGCACAGCCACACTAGGTGTACATAGCATGTGCTGGTATAGTGTGCTCATTGATGCATTGTGAATACACATTTGCTAGTTTCTTTTTAAAAAAATCTATTTCCACTCTAAGTGCGTTATAGTGCATCAGAATATGCTGCATAAAGATGCAACATTTCCATTTTTATTTGGTGCACACCAATACAACACAGCTGAGACAATAGCTGAGTCTTCGGCCAGTTGACTCTGGGGGGTGTTCCTGCACCCGCCCACAGGATGTTCTGGGTGCTGACCTGCCCAATTTCAATCGGGCTAAGACTGACTTGGAACACCAAGTCGGGGATTGGATTTCCGACACCAGCGCATCAGTCCGATCGCGACAGTACCAAACACTTTTTGACTGTCGCACTCCAGCGCCACCTAACCATTTTCTGCATTTTCCTGGCCTTCTACCTAAGTCACAAATATGGTTTTTAAGTGTCAGTGTGACGCACAGGGTGCACTATTAGAAGGAAGTATTTCCATCTTTCTGCAACTATTATTTTAACTTTTATAAAGGAAGAAACATTCTTCTTTGATGTGTGTACATTCCTTAAAGCTCCCCTGGTCATCTGCAACCGAACTGTCTGGAGCCATTTCCTTCAAACTGGTTTTCCCAGAAGCTGACACACCTTATTAGCACTTAGGTGTCACATCCAGAGGAAGCTAGGCTTTTCACATGCTAATTGATGAGCTAATTGATGAGCATCTGTCTGAGTACCTATGACTGAATACATCTTTAATAACAATGGAATGCAACTAGGGTTACGATTACATATTGCTACTGATCACATCTTATCTACTCAAATCTGTACATTTATGTTACATGTACGTTACATCACGTCACATGTACGTTACACACGTGTATATATATATATATATATATATATATATATATATATATATATATATGATTTTGCACACCCGTGCTGCCCTGTAGCAGTATTTCTACTATAGGGCGGTCGGCAAGCGGTTTACAAACAAGTGATCAGTGGCAATGTTGATATTTCTTTTTTCAGAGGCTCATTTTTGGAGTAACGCAACGTCTTGATGCTAAACACAAGTTACTCATGTCCATGTATCACCAGCCCATCCACTATTCTGTCACGTCACTTTCTTTGACCTTGTCATTTCAGGGGTCGGATCAGCCACCTTGGTTCTATCAAGCTGTCAGTTTACATGACGTTGTACACGGTTACACACACGGTGCTGTTTATACATGAGGCTCAGGTAAGAAGCTTTACCGTCATATAGTCCAATTCTAAATTTCCAGCAGCCAAGGTTTTTTTAGTGCAAAATTAACAAAATGCGGAGCTTAAAGTGGTTGTAAATCCTCACATATACCCAGTGAAGTGACTGGCCTCAGGTAATATACAGGGATTAAATAAATTCTCCTACATATGTTGTACCTGTTTATCTACTGCTGCCTTTCCCCTACATCCATTCCAAGTGCAGACATTAGACAGGATCTGAAAAGCGGGGGGAGGGGAGCTGGAGTTACATCATTGAGGAGATCTCTGAGAGCTGATTGGAGGGAAGACACACAGACCCCCTTCACACAGCACACAGGAACAGAGCTGAGGTTGTCCATCACAGGCTGTGCCCTCCCTGTCACCATTTTTCTTTTGGTGTCGGGAAAACGTGTCAGAAGTGACTCATGTGTATAGCAGAGGAATGAGGCAGTGGACAGAAATGACACTTAGTACTCTGGATGGAGACAAGTACACACTATAGAGGGATGTGCTTTGTTCTTTCATGTCTGAGGTTTACAACCACTTTAAGCCAAATATGAATCTAAAAGTGACCCTCTCACTGCAGAAGAAGGCGGCTTGCTTGAAAAAAAATCCCATCTATACTTGCTTTAAAGGTGACCCATGTCTTGAAATGCTGCAGCTTCCTGCTGCTCAACTGTTGAAGGTGTTGAATTCTTCTGCATGGGTTGAATATCTGTTCACCCCTCCGCACGCCATGATTGCTCCCAATGTTTTGTACATCCTGTTTTGACATGGGAGGAACCAATGCATGTGGTCGGGGGAGCACACACACCCACAACTGTGGAATACCCCAAACACTTTAAGTGGCAGTGCTTCCAGACATGAGCTGTCAAAAAACGTAAGTATAGATGGGCTTCTTTTACAGGGCTGGCCTTCATTCATATGCCACAACAAACAGCCACATTTACAGCTGAAATACACATATGAGAGTTGTTTTACCTGCCAAGGGTTTTGAATTTCTGCCCATCCAGCTCTGAGATTTATACAGCTCAGCTATACAACACAGCCACATTTCTCTACAGTTAAAGAGAAGTTCTGGACCCCCCCCCAAAAAAATTAAAAGTCAGCAGCTACAAATTCTGTAGCTGCTGATTTTAAATTTTAGGGCACTTACCTGTCCAGGCATCCAGCGGTGTCCTCACCTGAGCCGATTCTTCAATCATCTATTGGGTGCTGGCGCCGCCATCTTGACAAAGGGAAACCAGTCTTACGGCTTCACAGCCGGTTCCCTACTACGCATGCACGGAGCCCGCTGCACTTTGTGAATGGGCCACAGTCTTCTGGGATCTATGAAGTGTCCCAGAAGGCTGTGGGGGTAGAAGGGGGGGCTGAACTTCCAGGTCAGTTCATCTCCGTCAACTGAGCCAGAAGTGGGAGCAGGTACCTGTCAAAACCAGGTACCTGCTTGCCTTCAAAAGATGTCAAATGTGGCAGCGTAGGGGAGGGGGAGGCAGACAAGTGGAGCTTCCGCTTTGGGTGGAACTCCGCTTTAAGCAGATCACCTCCCTTCCTCTTCATTGTGATTGAGAACGTGTATAGCCCCTTTGACTTTTATATTAATTGTTTATAGAGCTATTTGAGTTGAGGGGTGATCATCTGTCTCAAACCATAAGTAATCGCTCCATGTGCTCCACAGCTGGCACATAAATGCCTTTCGGGACAAATCGCCAGCCACTATAGCGATTATGTTGCTAGCTACAAATCACCGCCATAAGCGAAAAAGCAATGTCCCCTACAAAATTGTCCATCTGATATTGATTTTAGAATAGGTGGTGCCCTGATAAGGGTGCGGGGTTGATGCATGGGCCATTATTCCCTATCAGTTTGGCACAAATCCCACCCCTTTCCTCCTTCATGTGTTGCAGCCTATGCATTTTGCAGTCCATAAGCAACACACATAAAAATGTAAGCTCTGATAAGATATTCCTGTTTATTATGGTTTATATGTTCTTACTTGTTTCTATGCTTGTGTGTTGCTCCCAGTTCTTTGACCCAGCTCAGGTCCTGTACACATACGAGTCCCCTGCTGGCTATGGAAACATTGCTCTTCAGTTTCTGGCCTACATATGGTTCTGTTACGCCGTGCTGGTGACCCTCAAACATTTCCCAGAAAAACAGGCTTTCTACGTGCCCTTTTTTGCAGCCTATACTTTGTGGTAAGTATGAGAGTGGATCAAGTGATAGAAAAACTGTGGTAGAATTAAATCTTGACACACCATTAATCGACTTAAACACAGTGGACCAATAATATATAAAAGTGGACCTAAAGCCTAAACAATTGGTTAACCCAGCCATTCTCAAATAGGGTTCCATAAAACCCTTGGGTTCCACCAGATGTTGCTAGGGGTTCCTGGAGTTGTGGTTGACTGACCTTCCATTTGATGGTGCCTACATAGCTCCAAGCCCTACACCACTTGGCAGAGCCAGTGGCATGGCACCAACAATCTTTTTTGCTATGTGTAAGGGTGTCATTCTCACCACAATTGTAAGGGGGCATTCTATCCATTGACCTAAAGCCTAAGCAATAGGTTAACCCAGCCAATTTCAAATAGGGTTCCCTCACAGCCTTAGGGTTCCTCCAGACGTTGCTAAGGTCCTTGAGTTGTGGTTGACTGACCTCCCATTTGATGGTGCCTACATAGTTCCAAGCCCTACACTACTTTGCAGAGCTAGTGGCATGGCACCAGTGATCTTTTTAGCTGTCTGTAATGGTGGCATTCTGACCACCAGTGTAAGGGGACATTCTTTCCATTGACCTAAAGCCTAAGCAGTATGTTAACCCAGCCATTCTCGAATAGGGTTCCATGAAACTCTAGGGTTCCTCCAGATGTTGCTAGGAGTTCCTTGAGTTGTGGTTGACTGATCTTCCATTTAATGATGCCTACATAGTTCCAAGCCCTACACTACTTGGCAGAGCCAGCGGCATGGCACCAACAATCTTTTTTGCTATCTGTAAAGGTGGAATTCTGACCATCACTGTAAGGGGGCATTCTTTCCATTGGCCAACAAAATATGGATGAATAGGTTTTAACAGGTGTTCCTCCTAGGACCTAAAATTATATAAAGGGTTCCTCTCAGGTATATAAGTTGAAAAAGAATGGGTTAAACAGAGCCATGTTGGGAGGTTTATTTTGGGTTTAAGACATAGTATTGGTTGGCCGTTACATTTTGGTTACATTTTTGTTAAGGGGTTAGGCCTGTTTTATAGGACACCTGTGCTCAGGATAAATAGAGGAGATCTATAGAGTAGGCCATTGCTAAACTCTTCGGATGCTATGGTGGATTGGTGGTTTTTGTACTTTCTAATTCACTGACACAATACGAGCTGGCCATACATGATTAGATTTTTCTCATTAAGCCTGAAGACTAAATGAAAGAACCTCAGTACTGAATAGCACAGATGGAAGAAAGCCCCTGCTGGGCTGTTGTATTCTGACAGCCGTCGGTGGCCCATGTGCAGCATAGAAGTAATATTTTTATCTTCTACTGCAATGAACCGTGACATGCAGTTACCCATGACAACCTGTTACCAATGGCTTAATGGCTTTTTGTGAGTTTAGAGCATCCAAAACAAGGAAAGATTTTAATTGGGTGCCATTGGGTTCATACATTTTGCACATTTCTTGGTTAATACATTTGTTGTTTAGTTTACTAAATATAACCCACCCTGCCTAAAGGAGAAGTATGGGTTTGTTAAAAAACAAACATTAATTCTTGCCTCTATCTATGCTACAGCTGTCCCATGTTGGCTCTAAACCCAAGAAACAACCGATCACATGACTGCTGATTGCTCATTTCTTGGTCTGCTTGGAGCACCGGACTGGGGAGGGGGTGGACACCGCTGGCTCTCAACCACATGCTGAGAGGTGGAGCTAGCCGTCAAGTCAATGGGGTGATTTTCGACAATATTGTCAGGATCCTACCATATTCTGGAGCAGCTCTGCCACATCAGCTGATAACGGGCAACAGCCTGCTATCAGCTAACCCTGGGTCACAGGGGAGAAAAAGTAAGTGCACTCCTGTGATCCACAAGAGATGTATAGCTTTGGCCATACTTCTCTTGTATGGAGGTCCAGATATGGGAACTTAAAGGATTTCATATTTCACAGAAGTATGGGCAGATTCCGGCAGGTCTTTTTATTACTGCGCCATGACCACCCACACTGTTTTTCATAAATTTCCTGCAACGAGACAAGGTATAAAAATCACCATAATTGGTATTTGTTGGCAGGTTCTTTGCTGTTCCTGTCATGGCTCTGATTGCTAACTTTGGAATTCCAAAGTGGGCCCGTGAGAAGATCGTCAATGGTATACAGCTAGGAATCCATCTGTACGCACACGCCGTTTTCCTGGTGAGTTGGAGACTTGCCCATCTATGAGAAGGTTTAGGCCAGAACCGACAAAACAGAAACAGTTTAGAATGATCCCGAAGCACCATAATGATCTTCCTTACTGCCTGCATATTCCTATGAAAGCCCTAGATTTTTATTTAGCCCGGGTTCACACTGATGCGGTGCGGAATTCGCAACGTTTTCCGTGCAAATTCCACACCGCATCAGAATCGCACCCCGTTCATGCGAACCGCTGTGGGTGTGTATTTTACAGTTGCCAGAAAAAGTATGTGAACCCCTTGGGATTACATGGAGTTTTGCATGAATTCGGCATAAAATGTGCTCTGAACGTCATCTAAGTCACAACAATAGAAGAACACAGTCTGCTGAACATAATACTACACAAACATTAGATGTTGCCATGGTTTAATTGCATATAACATGTAAACATTCACAGTGCAGGGAGGAAAAAGTATGTGAACCTGTGGACTTAATAACTGGTTGACCCTCCTTTGTCAGCAATAACCTCAACTAAACGTTTCCTGTAGTTGCAGATCAGACCTGCAAAACGATCTGGAGTAATTTTGGACCACTCCTCTCCACAAAACTGTTTCAGTGTAGCAATATTCTTGGGATGTCTGGTGTGAATCGCTCTCTTAAGGTCATGCCACAGCATTTCAATCGGGTTGAGGTCAGGACTCTGACTGGGCCACTCCAGAAAGCGTATTCAGTACTGTTGCAGCCATTGTTTTGTTGAATTACTTGTATGCTTTGGGTCATTGTCCTGTTGCATCACCCGTCCTCTGCGGAGCTTCAGTTGGTGGACAGATGGTCGTACGTTTTCCTGCAAAATGTCTTGATAAACTCTGGAATTCATTTTCCCATCAATGACAACAATCCGTCCAGGCCCTGAGGCAGCAAAGCAGCCCCAAACCAAGATGCTCCCTCCGCCATGTTTTACAGTGGGGATGAGGTTTTGATGTTGGTGTGCTGTACCTTTTTTTCTCCACACATAGTGTTGTGTGTTCTTCCCAAATAACTCAATCTTGGTTTCATCTGTCCACAGTATATTTTGCCAGTAGTGCTGTGGAACATCCAGGTGCTCTTTTGCAAACTTCAAACGTGCTACAATATTCTTTTTGGACAGCAATGGCATCCTCCGTGGTGTCCTCCCATGTACTCCATTCTTGTTTAATGTTTTCCTTATTGTAGATGTGTCAACAAAAAATGTTAGCATGTGCCAGAGATTTCTGTAGGTCTTTAGCTGACACTCTGGGATTCTTCTTTACCTCATGCAGCATTCTGCGCTGTGCTCTTGCAGTCATTTTTACAGGACGACCACGCCTAGGGAGAGTAGCAACAGTGCTAAACTTTCTCCATTTGTAGACAGTCTGTCTTACCGTGGACACATGAACATCAAGGCTTTTGGAGATACTTTTGTAACCCTTTCCAGCTTCATGCAAGTCAACAATTCTTGATCGTAGGTCTTCTGAGAGCTCTTTTCTGCGAGGCGTGGTTCACATCAGACAGTGCTTCTTGAAACCAGTAAACCCAAAACAGGTGTGTGTGTTTTTTAAGGGCAGGACAGCTGTCAGCAACACATCCAATATCATCACACTGATTGGAGTCAAGGTTGGCTCACTCCTGGCTCCAATTAGCTCTGGGAGAAGTCATTAAGCTAGGGCCTCACATACTTTTTCCTCCCTGCACTGTGAATGTTTACATGTTATGTGCAATTAAACCATGGCAACATCTAATGCTTGTGTAGTATTATGTTCAGCAGACTGTTCTTCTATTGTGACTTAGATGACGTTCAGAGCACATTTTATGCCCAATTCATGCAAAACTCCATGTAATCCCAAGGGGTTCACATACTTTTTCTTGCAACTGTAATTTAACAACCCCCCAAAAGCGGTCCAAAAAACACGGTGTGATGTGCAGAATCGGATCGCATAGGTGTGAATACCCATGTGATCCGATTCTAGTGCGGACCAAAAAAAGGGTCCTGCACATTTTTAGTGTGGGTGCAGTGCGATTAGAGCCAAACAAAATGTATGCCTCCAATCGCACTGCACACAAATCGCATGTGATTTGCACAGGAATCCGGTGCAGTTCCTGTGTGAATCACATGCGACATACCGCATCGCATATATGTGAACCCAGGCTTAATGGCTTATTTGCTGTTTTAATTTGCAGCACGCTGCAACTTTAATTACCCAACTTTATTTGTTTAAATATAAATAGAACAAGAGATCAGTGAGCGCTAAAAATAGCCCCTGATGCACACAAAGATAACCAGATAAAACCTCCACATAAAAGTACTAAGAAAGGTGAAGCGCTAAAATTATATTAAACCAAATAATACTCCAAATAAATGATCATATTATGTAGGTCATAAAAAGATTGAAATATAACGTTCATAAAGTGACAGTTCGTGCTAAGGTGCCAATCAAGGACGTAGATTTTTTTCAATAAAACTTGCAAATACAATACTGCACTATGGGCTACTCTTTGGCTCCACATCGAGCTGAATTCATTTGCAGAGCCCACCCTGGAAGGTAGTTGCAGTATTCAACAGAAACCAGAGGAGGGAGTTTTCCACCACAGGCTGTGAAACACCCATCCATCCATTAAGGAGACCTCTGGCTGGATCCAATCTGTGCTCACCCAGGAGACATCCGCAGAGATGTATACCAACCAGGAAGGAGGAGAATCCGTACTCGGCTTATCTCATCCATTCCATCCTTAAAGGGGACCTCTGGCTATATTGATTACATGCGTATGTAAAATACGCATCTGGTGAGTGCGTATTTTTACTACACCTTTGGCACGTCACAAAATTTTGGAGTAAATATCAGTCCTTGATTGACACCTTAGCACGAACTGTCACTTTATGAACGTTATATTTTTATCTTTTTATGACCTACATATTATGATCCATTATTTGGAGTATTATTTGGTTAATTATAATTTTAGCGCTGCACCTTTTTTAGTACTTATTTGTTTAAGTGATCAACGTAAGCTACTGAAAAAAGGATTAGAAACCAAATATTCATTGTAATGTCATGTCCATATATTGTAAATGACTTTTATAGGGCTCTGTAATGGTCAGGAGCAAATGTGTGTAAAAAAAGTTAAAAACTGATTAAATAGCATAAGACCTCGGTCACACAGATCCTGACTTTGAAATTGTGTGACTTACAGTGAAGTCGCACGATTTCAAAGTCAGGTGACATGCCGATTTGAGGTGCGATTTGCAATGACATGTGGCAAAGATGTCTATGCAGATCGCAACAAAAGTAGTGCATGCACTACTTTAGAAATAGGTGCGGCTCCGAAAGATAATAAGATGGCGAATTTGCTTTGACAGGAAGAGAATACAAATAAGTAAGTACTCCCTAAGTCTAGGTTCACACCTATGCATTTTCAACTGCGTTTTGCAGAAATGCACAGCAATCCATTTAATATGATTTCCAGTGAGACAGGTTCACATCTCTGCGTTTTCACCCGGTGCGTTTTTTGAAAAGGGTCAGGGACTTTTTTGAACGCAAAACTTATGTTTTTGGTTCTATAGACTTCAATGGGAAGGCTGCAGAAAAGTATGTATTGCATTTTTTGGTGAGTTTTTGCCGAATTATTGATGCGTTTTGTGATGCATTTTGCGTTTTAAATCTGCCTAGCAACAAGAAAATGAAAAAAAATGAAGAACAAAATGCACCAAAAGCGTGGCAAAAATGCAAGTGCAGAAACGCAAAACGCATTGCAGAAACGCCTCAAACACAACCTGCGTAGGTGTGAACCTAGACTAAGAGATGTGAGTGGTGATTTGGATTATTACAAACGCTCGGTGGTGACAGCTTCTACAAATACACTTTTAAATGTTTGTGACAGAAAGAAGACGTTTAGACATTCTTTCTTGTTTTTTTTTTTTCCCTTTTTTAATTTTACTTTTTATGCATCAGATAATCACCAGACCCTCTGCAGCCAATAAGAACTTCCCTTATCATGTGCGAACCTCTCAGATCGGTATAATGGAGCAAAACACAGAGAAATTTCCTCACCACGTCTACGGAAACGTCACCTTTATCAGCGACTCTGTACCCAACGTCACCGAACTCTTCTCTATTCCCAATAGCAATGGGAGTGCTGCAGTGGTAATTATAGTTATTTCTATCTTTGACTTTTATGTATGCTCATTGTTTGCATTGTATACTAGCCACCATGGTGATAATATTTTCTTTAACCCCTTCGCGCCGGCCCTCTAAGGCGTTTCTGATGCCGGGAGGCGGGGCGGGGTTTAGGATCATGTGACGCCGTGATTGGTTGTTATGGCAGTCACATGATCGGAAAAAGTCCCAATCGCAAGGAGAGATCGGGACTTTTCCGTGGGACGCCGACACATGCGCTGGGAGCTCAGCACACGTTTGTTTACAAATGGTATGCAAATATGCGGTGCCGTCAAGGCCCAGACGCTGAGAGGCCGCATATTTGCGTAAGCTTGGCGTGAAGAAGTTAATGATGCTACAGGTACAGAAAAATACCTGTTGATCTTACCAGAAATCCAGTGAGCTCCTGACTTCCTGTAGTGATCTGACGACGTTCCCTCCCTTGAACAGAAATCCTACTCATCGTTGTCAGCCTCATCTCAGTCACTTCTCACTGGACTACAGAATGACTCCTTCTCTCTTCATCTCCAAAAAATAAGAAAGAGGAGTACTGTAGTCCAGGGAGGGAGAACTGTGTTGGCATGGATGATAGTGTATGTACCTGGATAGAAAACTGGCTACAGGGGTGCATCCAAAGAGTGGTGATAAATAGAATGTACTCAGATTGGTCTGGAGTGGTGATTGGGGGGGGGTATCCTAAGGCTCTGTCTTGGGACAAATTCTGTTTAATTCATTCATAAATGATATAAAGGTTGACATATATAGCTCAATCTCAGGATTTGCTGATGATACAAAGCTAAACAGGCCAATAACTTTGCAGAAGGATATACACTCACCGGCCACTTTATCAGGTGCACCTTGTTAGTGCCAAGAAAATCTCCCCCACACCATTACACCACCACCACCGGCCTGAACCGCTGATACAAGGCAGGATGGATCCATGCTTTCATGTTGTTTACTCCAAATTCTGATCCGACCATCTGAATGTTGCAGCAACCAGTCTGCCCATTCTCCTCTGACATCAACAAGGCATTTTCATCCACACAACTGTCTCTCACTGGATATTTTCTCTTTTTCGGACCATTCTCTGTAAACCCTAGAGATGGTTGTGCGTGAATATCCCAGTAGATCAGCAGTTTTTGAACTACTCAGACCAGCCCGTCTGGCACCAACAACCATGACACCTTCAAAGTCACGTAAATCCCCTTTCTTCCTCATTCTGATGCTCAGTTTGAACTTCAGCAAGTCGTCTTCATCATCAGCTATTTTTAGCGTTTTTACATTAGCGTTTAGCAGGGTTTTGCAGCGATTAGCGGCATATTTCCACGTTTGCGTTTTTTAGAGTAAACAAAATGTATTTTTTGGTCAAAAAAAGTCCAAAAACGCCGGTTTGCAGCGTTTTACCGCGTTTTTCAGCATTAGAGCGTTTTTTACAGCTAAAAAACTCCTCTAGAAACCCACTAGTCCTGGGATTTTTTCCAGCCAAAAAACATCCCTGCCAAAAAACGTTGATTACACTTTATGTGTGCATGGACACATAGGATAACATGCTGGGGGGGGTTTACTGGCTGTAGAAACAAAAATGTCAAAAGCCAAAAACAGCCGCTGTAAAAACATCAAGTGTGCATGAGGGTTACAATTTGTATTACCAACCAATTGAACGGGTGCACCTAATAAAGTGGCCGGTGAGCGTAAAAACTTTACAGGTAAACTTCAATAAAATAAAGTGGCGAGCAACTACTTGGCAAATGAGGTTTAATGTTGAAAAATGTATAGTAATGCACTTGGGGGCTACAAATATGAATGAAAGTTTTTCGCTAGGGGGAGAACTTCTGGGGGAATTGAGGATGGAAAAAGATGTGAGGGTCCATGCAGCAAGAACAATATATAAACATGCATTCAAATGGTATGTACTCAAGAGATAAACTAGAATTCTACCACTTTACAAGACTCTGGTTCGGCCACACCTTGAGTGTGCCTTCCTGTTCTGGTCACCAGTACTCAAGAAGGATGTGCTGGAACTGAGGAGAATCCAGAAAAGGGATAAGAGGACTAGAGGACTTCAGTTACAAAGTTAAGTGCTGCAGGCATTAAATGTATTCTCCCTGGAGAAGAAATTCCTGAGAGGAGATATAATAGTGATATACAAATTTCTCTGGCGATTCTAGCAAAGGGAGAAAACTTTTCAGTCTCGGGGAGTTTAAGAAGACATGTAGCCACTCAGTGAACTTATATAGTTACATAGTTAGTCTGGCTGAAAAAAGACAAAAGTCCATCCAGTTCAACCATTAAAAAAAAAAGAAAAAGTTATAATCCTATACCCACAGTTGATCCAGAGGAAGGCAAAACAACGCAGCAAAGCATGATCCAATTTGCTCCTGTAGGGGAAAAAATTCCTTCCTGATCCCCCGAGAGGCAATCAGATATTCCCTGGATCAACTTTATCTATACAGTTGCAAGAAAAAGTATGTGAACCCCTTGGGATTACGTGGAGTTTTGCATGAATTGGGCATAAAATGTGCTCTGAACGTCATCTAAGTCACAACAATAGAAGAACACAGTCTGCCCAACATAATACTACACAAACATTAGATGTTGCCATGGTTTAATTGCACATAACATGTAAAAATTCACAGTGCAGGGAGGAAAAAGTATGTGAACCTTTGGACTTAATAACTGGTTGACCCTCCTTTGGCACCAATAACCTCAACCAAACGTTTCCTGTAGTTGCAGATCAGACCTGCACAACGATCTGGAGTAATTTTGGACCACTCCTCTTCACAAAACTGTTTCAGTGTAGCAATATTCTTGGGATGTCTGGTGTGAATCGCTCTCTTAAGGTCATGCCACAGCATTTCAATCGGGTTGAGGTCAGGACTCTGACTGGGCCACTCCAGAAGGCGTATTCTGTGCTGTTGCAGCCATTGTTTTGTTGAATTACTTGTATGCTTTGGGTCATTGTCCTGTTGCATCACCCATCCTCTGCGGAGCTTCAGTTGGCGGACAGATGGTCATACGTTTTCCTGCAAAATGTCTTGATAAACTCTGGAATTAATTTTCCCATCAATGACAACAATCCGTCCAGGCCCTGAGGCAGCAAAGCAGCCCCAAACCATGATGCTCCCTCTGCCATGTTTTACAGTGGGGATGAGGTTTTGATGTTGGTGTGCTGTGCCTTTTTGTCTCCACACATAGTGTTGTGTGTTCTTCCCAAACAACTCAATCTTGGTTTCATATGTCCACAGTATATTTTGCCAGTAGTGCTGTGGAACATCCAGGTGCTCTTTTGCAAACTTCAAACGTGCTGCAATATTCTTTTTGGACAGCAATGGCTTCCTCCGTGGTGTCCTCCCATGTACTCCATTCTTGTTTAATGTTTTCCTTATTGTAGATGTGTCAACAAAAATGTTAGCATGTGCCAGAGATTTCTGTAGGTATTTAGCTGACACTCTGGGATTCTTCTTTACCTCATGCAGCATTCTGCGCTGTGCTCTTGCAGTCATTTTTACAGGACGACCACGCCTAGGGAGAGTAGTAACAGTGCTAAACTTTCTCCATTTGTAGACAGTCTGTCTTACCGTGGACACATGAACATCAAGGCTTTTGGAGATACTTTTGTAACCCTTTCCAGCTTCATGCAAGTCAACAATTCTTGATCGCAGTTCTTCTGAGAGCTCTTTTCTGCGAGGCATGGTTCACATCAGACAGTGCTTCTTGAAACCAGTAAACCCAAAACAGGTGTGTGTTTTTTAAGGGCAGGACAGCTGTCAGCAACACATCCAATATCATCACACTGATTGGAGTCAAGGTTGGCTCACTCCTGGCTCCAATTAGCTCTGGGAGAAGTCATTAAGCTAGGGCCTCACATACTTTTTCCTCCCTGCACTGTGAATGTTTACATGTTATGTGCAATTAAACCATGGCAACATCCAGTGTTTGTGCAGTATTATGTTGGGCAGACTGTGTTCTTCTATTGTTGTGACTTAGATGACGTTCAGAGCACATTTTATGCCCAATTCATGCAAAACTCCACGTAATCCCAAGGGGTTCACATACTTTTTCTTGCAACTGTAAATGTTATATCCAGTTATATTCTGTGTATCCAAGAAAGAATCCAAGTCTTTTTTAAAGCAATCCACTGAGCTGGCCAGAACCAACTCGTTGGAGAAGTTGGAGAAGTAGTTTTACTGTCCGGGTACTCCGGTTTCCTCCCACACTCCAAAGACACTCTGGGAGGTAAATTGGCCCCTGTCTAAACTGGCCCTAGTATGTGTATGTAAGAATGTGAGTTAGGGACCTTAGATTGTACGCCCCTTGAGGGTTAGGGACTGATATGAATGTACAACGCTGTATGTAAAGCGCTGCGTAAATTGACAGCGCTATATAAGTACCTGCAATAAATAAATAATAAATACAAATGTCAGTGCGGTAAGGATGTGGAACTCCCTTCCACAATCAGTGGTGTCAGTGGGAACAATAATTTAAAAAAAAACTCTTAGATAGGCATCTTAGTGAATGCAATATACAAGGATATGGGACAGGGGTATGGACATGAGCACACACCCACCCACACAGGTTGGACTGGATGGACTGGTGTTTTTATTCAATCTCATCAACTATGTAACTATGTGTGTACCTCAGGCATGGCTGACAGCGCTGCTTGACATTTCAGTGCACCAGAGGCAGTGTTGGCAGCTAAGACAGGAAGGTATGAACTCACGGAATTTCTTGCAGAATCAACAGGTGTTTTCGGGAGGAACAACATGGGGAAATGTGCATGTACTGCACTGCCTTTTTTTTTTTTTTTTGCCCAGACATACACTTTAAAAAATAGACTTACTTGGGAGTAAATAGAAAAACATTTTAAAATCAGGACCCCATGGTTCCTGTACAGGGACCCCAGATCCCCATGATACACTCTGGAGGGGAAGTTGCCCCTCTACCCCACCCTTTTTTTTTCTCTCATTTTCTCCTCTCTTCTCCTCCATTTATCCTTCCTGTCTTTTTTTAAAAAATGGAATGTAATAAGAATCAGAAATGCAGAAAATTTCATTTAAAGACATGTATGTATTCTTTTGCACATATTCGGAATTCCGATAAGTGTGATTGGCTCAAATTCCTTGAGCTTTATCTATACTTAGGCTTGCCATACACTATACAATTTTCTGTCCAATTTCTGCCCAATTACCTTTAGATTTGCCTTCAACTATGTAGTGCAAGGACCTGCCTAATTGGATACAATTGAAAGTGTTGCTAGGTTTGACCTCCTATTATATGGTTTTTGGTAAATCTAAACCAAAAATCTCAAGAAAATTGTATAATGTGTGGCCAGCCTTACAATAGAAGATATTGATTTCACATTCAGTGTTTGTTTTCTGTTTAATGCAATGTTTCTCAACCTTTTCAACACCGAGGAACCCCTTGAAAAAACTTTCTGGTCTCAGGGAACCCCTGCTAAAGTTACTATATCTACAACTCATGGTACATTAATGTGATGGTCATTGAGAAGAATGCTCTCTACACTTGTCATTGGGATGAATTACCCCCTACTGATTGCAAAACAGATCAAAGGTGTCAGTGGGAACTCATCTGAGAGGCAGAAATTGCTCAAGGAACCTCTAGCAACCTCTGGAGGAACCTTTGGGTTTCATGGAACCCTGGCTGAGAAACCCTGGTTTAATGTAACGATTTGCTTGGCTCTACTGGAGTTTGAAAATAAAGAATTTATATATAAAAAAAAGACTTACTTTGAAGGGCCCTTGTAGGGCCACCCATAGATATCAAATTGGATGAATTAGGTGTATCTCATGTCTCTAGACTTTTTTATTATTCCTTTTCAGAAACACCCCTTCCTTATTAACCACTTCCAGTCCGGACACTTTCACCCCCTTCCTGCCCAGGCCAATTTTCAACTTTCAGCGCTATCACACTTTGAATGACAATTGTGCGGTCATGCAACACTGTACCCATATGAATTTTTTAGCATTTTTTTTGAGACAGATAAAACTTTATTTTGGTGGTATTTATTCACCACTGGGATTTTCATTTTTTTGCTATGTAAATGAAAAAGTCCAAAAATTTTGAAAAAAAGTGTTTTTCTTATAAAATTTTGCAAATAAATAATCTTTCTTCATAAATCTCGGCCAAAATGTATTCCGTTATCTTTTTAGTAAAAAAAAAAATAACCCAAATTAGTTTATAACCAAAAATTATAATTTTTAAACATTTTGTTTACATTTTTATTTTTTTTTATATATTATTATTTTTTTATTTTTACATACTGTCACCCTAGCAGTTCGGTGCCACCATGGTGACACTGTACTACCTGTGGGGGGTGATGAAAATTTTTTTTTTCTTTTACACTGATTGCTTTTATACCCATAAAGGCTGTAAAGCAATCATTTCTCCTTCTCTCTGGCTGCATTCTTGCAGCCATAGAGAACTACTGTTTGAGCTGTGATTGGTCACAGCTTGTCACATGGCACAAGGCTGTTGTGAATAGCCTTGTACCATGTGACCTCTGTGATCATTCACAGATTTCACACGTAGTAAGCAATGATGTCAGAAGTGACATCTTGCTTACTACTCTGCATGTGATCACTGATTGGCCAATCAGTGATCACATGATCGGGACCTCGCACAGAAGTCCCGTCTGACGATTGTTGTTCCACTGTGTACGGAGGACACAGCGGGCACCGGATCGCGGTACTGCTCGCTCCCAGGGAGCGTGCACAAGCAGGGTGCGGGGAGGCCACCCGACTCTGCACTGCCATTGTCCGGCCGTTTATATACAACGACCAGACGGGAGGTGGTTAAGAACATATGTAGCAGGTAGGGATGAGCTTGGATATGGTCTGAACCCTTGTTCGGATGAACCCGGAGGAAGCTTTCAGTGCAAATCAGCTGCGGTCAAGCTGGTCAAGGCAATAACTGCTTTACAGCTGCATGTACACAGAGGGGTACAGATGCTTATGACGTCATTGACCTAACATGAAGTTATCAGGTGACATCTATAGAAGTCATCTTCTCCTAAAGACTTCTGAAACTGTTCCTGTGTATGTAGTTCCTCTTGCCGCTATGCATATCAATGACAGTAACTTAAAGTGGTTGTAAAGGCTCAAGGTTTGTTACCTTCATGCATTCTAAGCAAGAAGGTATAAAACCTTCTGTGTGCAGCATCAGCCCCCCAATCCTTACCTGAGCCCCCTCTGATAAAGCAATATTCACAATAGACTCGGCTGTATGGGGACTCTCCCTTCTCATGTTAGACAGGCTCATTCGATTTGCTTGCAAGCTGGTTGGTAAGTTGAGCTGGGAATTTTTCTCTTTTATTGTTGGATATGTGTCTCCCTTCCATGTGCTCCTTGCTGTGAAGGCCAGTTATAGACGGGGGCAGTGGCCATTTTTTATATTGTTGACTTGTTGGTGGGAGGGGGCACTGGACACCTTGGCTGCCATTGTGCTATATACTGGGTGTGCGGTGCGCTCCTGTACCTTTAAGGAGGGGTTGGCTCCCTCAGGTTCACCTGCCCTCAGTCTGTCCATTAAATACATGTGCCTCTACTATGGGGGCTCTCAAAATGTGTAGAGTTAGGAACTGCAGAATATCGGGGTGCCGTGAAGAGGCACTGCAGCTTATGCATGTGTTTGCAAATGTGCACCAACTAAACCCCTGTTTTTAAGGCATACTGTTAGACAGGTTAATTCGGTTCAGGGGCGGACTGACCATTTGAAATTTCGGGCACTGCCCGAGGGCCCGGGGTCAGTAGGGGGTCCCATAAGATGCCCCTGGTACCTTTTTCATAGGATTTTTTGAGTTTGGGCAAGGACACATGGGCCCCATGATCCCCTATTGCCCGGGGGCCCCATGAGTTGTCAGTCCGCCCCTGATTCGGTTTGTTTGCAGGCTGGTTGGTAAGTTGAGCTGGGAATTTTTCTCTTTTATTGTTCTTCCTTCTCATTGGCTGAGACAGCAGTGGGAACCCATTGGCTGCTGCTGCTATCAATCACAGCCAGTGAGCCAATGAGGGGGAGAGCAAGAGGGTGGGGCCGAGCCGCGGTTCTGTGTGTCTTATGGACGCATAGAGCAGCGGCTCAGAAGCGAGCATGCAGCGGTGCCCCCAGAGCAAGCAGCTTTCTCTGGAGGCGCTGCTTGAGGGGGAGGAGCCAGGAGTGCCTGAGGCGACTTGAAAAGAAAAGGATCGGGGCAGCTGTGTGCAAAACCACTGCACAGAGCAGATAAGTATAACATGTTTGTTATTTTATTTAAAAAAAAAACATGAAAAAACAAAACTTTAGCATCACTCTAATATAGTCATGTGACCATAATAGGTCAGTGAAGCTATAAGCATCCCCAACCCTTTTGTATGCCTGCAGCTGCTTGCTGGTAATGCCCTGAGCACAACTTATTGGGCCAGCACTGAAAATTTCCTTCTGGGTTCAGCTGAACATTATTATTATTATTATTATACAGTATTTATAAAGCGCCAATAGTTCGCTCAGCGCTGTACATTACAAAGGGAGACAGAACATGTGACAGAACAATACCAATACAATGCAAAACATGAGGGGATCAAGGGCCCTGCTCTTTTGAGCTTACAATCTAGGAGGGAGGGGGTGGTGGCACAGGAGGAGATAGCTGTGGGGGATGGAGTGGTAGGAAGAGTGGAGGAGGGAGGCAAGTTAGCAGGGGGTGGGGTAGGCTTCCCTGAAGAGATGGGTTTTCAGGGTGCGCCTAAAGGAGAGGAGAGTAGGTGATAATCTGATGGGTTGGGGCAGGGAGTTCCAGAGGATGGGTGACACCCTGGAGAAGTCCTGGAGGCGGGCATGGGAGGAGGAGACCAGGGAACTAGAGAGAAGGAGGTCTTGTGAGGAGCGGAGTGTGCGTGCTGGGCGGTACTTGGATATTAGGTCAGTGATGTAGTTCGGGGCAGTATGGTAGACAGCTTTGTACGTCAGCGTTAGGATTTTGAATTTGATCCGTTGCACAATCGGAAGCCAGTGGAGGGATTGGCAGAGGGGGGTGGCGGAGACAGAGCGGTTGGAAAGGTGAATGAGTCTGGCAGCCGTGTTCAGGATGGACTGAAGAGGGGATAGCCAGCGGCGAGGCAGGCCAGTGAGGAGGGAGTTGCAGTAGTCGAGTCGTGATATGATGAGGGAGTGGATGAGCTGTTTAGTGGTTTCTGGGGTTAGGAACGTGCGGATTTTGACGATGTTGCGGAGGTGGAGTCTGCACGAGTTTGTTAAAGATTGGACTTGGGGCTGGAAGGATAGGTTGGAGTCCAGAATGACACCCAGTACTCTGGCCTGCAGGGCGGGTTTGATGGTAGCGTTGTTGGATGTGACGGAGAAATCAATGGGGGGTGGTGTCCGGGCTGGGGGGAAGACAAGAAACTCGGTTTTGGAGAGGTTCAATTTAAGGAAGTGGAGCGACATCCAGTCTGATATGTCGCTCAGTAGGTGTGTGATTCGGGCTGAGACCAAGGGGGTGAGGTGGGGGGTTGAGAGATAGATTTGTGTGTCGTCGGCATAGAGGTGGTAGTTGAAGCCGTGAGAGTGTATGAGTTGGCCAAGGGAGGAGGTATAGATGGAGAAGAGAAGGGGCCCGAGGACAGAGCCTTGAGGGACCCCAACAGAGAGGGGGAGTGAGGGGGAGGTGGTAGCATTATAGGTAACGCTGAAAGAGCGTTGTGACAGGTAGGATGAGATCCAGGAGAGAGCAGAATCTCTGAGGCCGAGGGAGTGTAGTTTTTTGAGGAGGAGGGGGTGGTCGACTGTGTCGAAGGCCGCAGAGAGGTCAAGGAGTAGGAGCACTGAATAGTGTCCATTAGCTTTGGCGGTTAGCAGGTCGTTGGAGAGTTTGAGTAAGGCAGTTTCGGTGGAGTGTAGGGGACGGAAGCCGGACTGTAGGGGATCGAGGAGGTTGTTGTCGTTGAGGTGAGAGCATAGGCGGGTGTAGACTAGGCGCTCGAGGAGTTTAGATGTAAATGGGAGCAGGGAGATGGGTCTGAGGTTGTTCGGGTCATTGGGGTCCAGGGAGGGCTTTTTAAGTATGGGGGTGATGTGTGCATGTTTCAGAGGGGAGGGGAAAGTGCCTGAGGAGAGGGAGAGATTGAAGATGTGGGTGAGGGAGCGTAGGATGGAGGAGGAGGAAGGTCGTAGGAGTTGTGAGGGGATAGGGTCGAGGGGGCAGGTGGTGAGGCGGGCATCAGAGAGGGTCTTGGAGACTTCCTCGATGGTAGTAAGGTCAAAGGTGTGGAGTGTTGGGGGAGCTTCAGTATGAGGAATGTAGGGTGGGGTGGAAGAGGAGGTCAGAGCAGTGGTGGGGCCGTGGGAGAGGGGTGATGAGGGGGTAGCTGAGTGAGGGTGAAGGGGGTTGGAGAGAGTTTGAGCAGCGACGAAGTCCCTGCGGGTTATGTCGAGAGGGAGGGGGGATAAGGGGGTAGCTGTGTGAGAGGGGAACATGAGTTTGGATTGAACCCAAGCTTATTCCTGGGGCAGCCTGCTGCGATACGGCTCATCTCCGTTTTTTTCCCATTTATATGTTGGAATAAAAGGTGCATGGGCAATGTAGGGCACATTTGTGAATTACACCACTGTGCTTTATAAATGTCCGACTTTTTTTCTTTTAGTGAATGTTTTGCTTGCATGTTCACATTATTACTTACTTTTTCATTGCCATTCCACTTTGACTTAAAGCGGATTTCCGCCCTAAAGGGGGAAGTTCCACTTTAAGTCCTTTTCCTCTCCTCCCCTGCCACATTTGGTATGTCGTATTTTTGGGGGGAGTGGGTACTTTCTTTTGACAGGTTGCCTAAACGATCCTAGCGGAAGTTCTCCTCTCCCATGCTTTGCTCTCATGCCTAGTGTGGTCAGTTTGAAATAGGAAAGCAGGAGGAATGGCAGGATCACCAAGTATTTCAATACAAAGAGAACAGGATACTGTTTCATGTATGTCCATGGTACAGCAGGCTCATATTAGAAATATGAAATGTTGGGTTTAAATATTCTTTAAGTTGGCCACTCATGAATAGATTTCTTTCATTTAGCCCGTGGGTTGAAGTAAACTAATCTAACAAATTCCTCCATCCACCCTAAACAGCAAATGGCGAATCTCTCCTGCCAGCTTATGTATTCTGACAGCAGGCACCGGCAGGTACCCAAACAGTGACTGCAGCTGATTGGCTGCAGTCACTATTTGGCCAACAAACTTCCCTTCATTCCTTTGATCTTCAGAGTGAAGTTTGTTGAGGTGGGTGGTGCCAGCAGGGCCACCCACAGATCAAATTTTGGCTGATTCTGCTGGAATGCTTGAACTTCGACGTTCCATCTATGACCAGCTTTAATCTGTATATTTTCTTTTAACTCTTCCTTAGTTTTTTCTAATCAGGCTTAATCTGTCTTCACGTAGATAAACAAGCCGGTACAATATCCAGTGACCCTGGGACATTGCTATTCACAGCTGACCTCTGACGCACATCATGTGTTCAGCACCCCATCAATGAACGGAGCGCCAGGAACCCAGAAAGTGCCGGTCGGGGAAACTCAGCTTGGGGGACTTCAGCAACTTCATGCCCCCCAAATACATCATCAAAATGGATTCCCTGAATATTTCAGCATACGGTCTGCAGGTCCTCAACCGATGTAGACTGCCTTGCTGGAAGGAGAACACTTGTTGAGCCAAGACTGACCCTTTGGAGTGACCATGGGCTGACCTTCTGGGCCAGAATCTGTGTGTGTGTGTGTGGGGTGGTGTACAAAATGTAGGAGTATGTCTGGATGGGCAAATGCGTATGTAAATGTTTGTAAAGACACAACCACATGTATATATTTCATACTCTGTATGTTGGTGTGTGCATGTGCATAGGTATACAGGATATCAATTAGTTATGTGCCTACGTATGTCGATAATATGTGCCTCTGCCTCAGCTCTTGTCTATCACATGACCAATGCTTTGGGTGCCCAGAACACCCTGGGTGGTTTGCTTCATTGACGTCTATCCTTTGTTCCCTATTGCGAAGATTCTTTGCTTAGCTACCTAACATTTCTCTTTCTGTCTGCTGTGTTGTAAATTCTTGACTATAACTCTAGTTATTGCTATCCTCTTTTTTGTCAAAGAATACCATTTTTTTCATTACTTGCTTAAAGGTTTCCTATGTTTCTCTATAATGCGGCTTGCTATCTGTAGCGTTCTATCTTTTTGCTCCTGCAGCGTGCACAGGTGTGTATTTTATTTTTTTGGGGCTCCGTCCTATTTAGGACCTGTGTAAATGGGCTTTTGTTCACATCAGAACTGTCTTTCTCCCCATACAAGGAATGCAAAAGCAGTTTGAAGCAGCTTATGAGGTTTAATGCACCTGAGAAGGGACCCATATGGAACTTGGAAGCATCTCAAACTGATATCAACTGCTAATGGAATGCACTGGAAAGCATGCTGCATTCACCCATCTGCATGAGCCTATACTCTGTTATCATCGGACGTGAGCACAAAAAAAACCCTCAGTATATCTGGTCACATGTACACCATTGCTTCATTTGATGAACACGGCTGTCAGAACCAGGGGCGGACTGAAAACTCATGGGGCCCCTGGGCAATAGGGGATAATGGGGCCCCTGTGTCCTCGCCCACACTCAAACCACACCCAAAAAAGCCTATGAAAGGTACCAGGTACATATCATGGGGCCCCCTACTGACCCCGGGCCCTTGGGCAGTGCCCGAGTTCCCCAATGGTCAGTCCACCCCTGGTCAGAACCAATTACCACAATGGAACTATAACCCGTATCAGCTCTTTAAAATAAGACAGCAAGTACATTGTATTGGTTTCTGTAGGTTACACCTTTAACTTCAATGTTCATAGACCAGCCCTAACGATACGTTGACGACCACTTATCAAAACTTGAACCATTCTGGTGGTGTGGCTGCATTCAGAGGTCACTTGTGTCCTTTTTATCTATCTCTTCATCATCATGGTCTTTTGTTTCCTTTATCTCTCTAATTTTTCTACTTTCTATTCATAGTTGTTTTTTTCTGTAGTTTTTGTCCTTTGCCACCAAATGAAGTTTATTTACGTTCCTTACATTCTGTATCCACTGCTTGTGGTTTCTTCACCTTAATTCCTCTAGAATTGCCTCTAGTGTTCTCTTTTACCCGCTCCTGCTTGTAGGTGCCTCTATTCCAGCGACCTGTATTCTTGTTGATGCTGGTCACCATTTCTGTATTTTCGCCACTTTCTGGAGTTTCCAGTATCTTTCAATTCTCTCTCTATAGTTTTATAAAATAGTTTATTTTTCCATTCGGTAGTTTCCTGTTCTCTTTTTATTCCAGCTGACTGAAGTTTCCTGTTCTCTCTTTATTCCAGCTGTACATATTTTATTTAGCTCCGTTTCCGTTTTCTGTCGTTTGCCTGTGTCTATCCCAGCTGCCTGTAGTTTCCTTTACATTCCTATGCCAGCTGCCTGTAGTTCACTGTGTATTTATATTCCAGCTATCTATAATTTCCTTTATTTCTCTATTCTAGCTGCTTGTAGTTTGCTGTATCTTTCTATTTAGCTGTCTGTAGTTTTCTGTATCTCTCCATTCCAGCTGTAGGAAATTTCCTGTATCTCTCCATTCTGGATGTCTGTAGTTTCCTGTATCTGTCCATTTCGTCTGTAGGTAGTTTCCTGTATTTCTCCATTCCAGTTGTCTGTAGTTTCCTGTATCTTTCCATTCTAGCTGTCTGTAGTTTCCTGTATCTCTTCATTCCGACTGTCTGTAGTTTGCTGTGTCTCTCCGTTCCAGTTGTCTGTAGTTTGCTGTGTCTCTCCATTCCGGCTGTCTGTAGTTTCCTGTATCTCTCCATTCCAGTTGTCTGTAGTTTCCTGTATCTCCCCATTCCGACTGTCTGTAGTTTCCTGTATCTCTCGTTTCCGACTGTTTGTAGTTTCCTGTATCTCCCCATTCTGACTGTTTGTAGTTTCCTGTATCTCTTCATTCCGACTGTCTGTAGTTTCCTGTACAGTATCTTCCCATTTAAACTGTCTGTAGTTTCCAATATCTCTCCATTCCGGTAGTTTGTAGTTTCCTTTATCTCTCCTTTCTGTCGGTTTGTAGTTTCCTGTATTATCCATTCCGGCGGTTTGTAGTTTCTTGCATGTCTCCTTTCCGTCGGTTTGTAGTTTCCTGTATCTCTCCTTTCCGTCGCTTTATAGTTTCCTTTATCTCTCCTTTCCGTTGGTTTGTAGTTTCCTGTATCTCTCCTCTCCGTTGGTTTGTAGTTTCCTGTATCTCTCCATTCTAGCAGTTTGTAGTTTCCTGTATCTCTCCATTCTAGCAGTTTGTAGTTTCCTGTATCTCTCCTTTACGGCAGTTTGTAGTTTCCTGTATCTCTCCTTTACGGCAGTTTGTAGTTTCCTGTACCTCTCCTTTACGGCAGTTTGTAGTTTCCTTTATCTCTCCTTTCCGTTGGTTTGTAGTTTCCTGTATCTCTCCATTCTAGCAGTTTGTAGTTTCCTGTATCTCTCCATTCTAGCAGTTTGTAGTTTCCTGTATCTCTCCTTTACGGCAGTTTGTAGTTTCCTGTATCTCTCCTTTCCGGCGGTTTGTAGTTTCCTGTATCTCTCCATTCTGGCTGTTTGTAGTTTCCTGTATCTCTCCATTCTGGCAGTTTGTAGTTTCCTTTATGCCTCTTTTGCAGTTGTCTGTATCTCTTTATGCAGTCTTCTTGTGATTCTCTTTTTTCAATATCTGTAGTTTTCTGTATCTCTTTTGCGCAGTAGTATGTAGTTACCATTTATCTTTTTTACATCTGTCTTCAGAGCTCTTCTGTTACTTTTTAATCCTGATCTTAGGTTTCTTGTATTTTATGTGCTGTTTGTAGTTCCCTCATATCATTTTTCCAGTTGCCTGGGTTTTCCTGTCCAGTCTAATTTCAGTATATTCTACATCTGGCGTGTCAAACTCAATCACAGGCCACATCAGTATTATGGTTGCCCTCAAAGGGCCAGTTGTGTCTGTAAGACTAGATATCCTGAGCACCCCAGCCCTTACATCAGATGTCAAGAGCCCCCCCCCAGCAGAAGTCAAGAGTCCCCCACCTTCCCTTACATCAGAGTGCACCCTCCTTACCTTGTGCTGCTGCCAGTAAGAAGCTGAGGGTAGAGCTGGAAGGCTGAAAGTGCTGGGTCTGGAGGAGGACCAGAGGAGGCTGGAGTCAGCTGCCAGAGGCTGCTGAATGTTGAGAACAGGGGAGTTGGAGATGAAGTTCCTGCACAGAGGGGCAGGATCGGTAGGGGGTAGGAAGAGATGAGCCTCTTTGTGGCTGCACAGAGAAGTGCAGGATCTGGTGGAGGACCTCTGTTCTTCTCTCTACTGCCCACTGCTGAGCCAAGGTGGGGGTGGAGATGAGCATTTGCAGGAGAGGTCTGAGGGCCACATGAAATGGTCTGAAGGGACAAATTTAGCAAGCGGGCCTTGTGTTTGACACGTGTTCTACATCTTCTGCCTCACTTTTTCTTTTATAACGTTACCAGTTGACCACGATGCACCTTATTGAACCTACCTAACTTTCTTTCCATTGCCACCAGTTTTCTCTTGCTATCCATTTCTCCTGTTTGTATCTTATTATTCCCTCTGTATGTAGTTACTTGCATCTTTCTACTTTCTGTCTTCAGCTTCCTATAGCCGTGGGATGAGAGTTGCGCAATCCAGATACTCTGGCCGAGAAAACAATCTCTCAGGTCCATTTCGTCAGCCATATGCTAACTGGGTGATACATCTTTGAGGGGTGTCAGTTGGGTGGGTTAGAAAACCTGCCCCATTCGCTATTGCCTTCCCCAACCCAGCAGGATGGCAGCTCCACTTGTGCCCCTCTACTGCTTCGCCTTCCCCTCTGAGTTGACATAAACATCAGTACTCAGCCAAGCCGTGCCTTCATGTTTATGGGTGTGCCAGAGGACCAAGGTGCTTGAGGAAGGTTGAATCATACCTGCACATTTGACCGCACTTAGAGGTATATGGGCACCTTAAGCTTTCTGTAATACTCTTTATCCTTTATCTGTAGCTATATACTGTACATTTTTATTCTCTCAATAATAGTGTCCTACACTTCTCCATTCCTTCTGTCTGTAGTTTCTTGTATATCAACTTCAGCTGACTGTAGTTTTCTGCACCTCCTCTATACCATCTATGTGTTATTTCCTATTATCGAGAGTCGTGGAAAGAACACGACTGAATACCAGCTGTCTGTATTCTTTTTTATTACTTCGTTCCTGCTACCTGTAATGTTCTATGTCTTCCTATTTCACCTGCTTCTTGTTTTCTTTATAACCATCTTACTATTTTATATCTTTATTTGCATTTCTTTATTTCAGCTGTCTGTACTCTCCTATATTCCTCTGTATTTAAGCAACCTGTAATAATGAGGATACAGAATGTTGCTCTGTTTCTGCACCTACCTGTGGCTCACCTGTCCCCCCTGCCCCCGCCCCCTGTTATCTCCTATTCTTGCAGATTATTTTCTTTTTTTTCTATTCTTTCTGTCTCCCTGTCCAGTCATTTTATTTCAGAGTTGTCCAATTACTGTACAGTATATCCCGCCACTGAATGGTTTTTCCATACTGCTATTTCTGTACAGTATATCCCGCCACTGAATGGTTTTTCCATACTGCTATTTCTGTACAGTATATCCCGCCACTGAATGGTTTTTCCATACTGCTATTTCTGTACAGTATATCCCGCCTCTGAATGGTTTTTCCATACTGCTATTTCTGTACAGTATATCCCGCCACTGGATGGTTTTTCCATACTGCTATTTCTGTACAGTATATCCCGCCACTGAATGGTTTTTCCATACTGCTATTTCTGTACAGTATATCCCGCCACTGAATGGTTTTTCCATACTGCTATTTCTGTACAGTATATCCCGCCACTGAATGGTTTTTCCATACTGCTATTTCTGTACAGTATATCCCGCCACTGAATGGTTTTTCCATACTGCTATTTCTGCCTATCCAATCATTACCAGTGGCACAATTTGAACAAGGGTGGTGGTATTATGGGATATTTGGACAGTTGCAATTTACAGAGCACATAAGAGTTGGGCATTGACATAGCTAAAGAATACTAATAGATAATGTATTATGAATTACTGCAAATGCTCCTAGGCATATTTTCTAATCATCTTCTGTGTTTTCACTCATAATGTCTGATGGAGTTTTGCTTCTATTTTTATAGTGAATTGAAGGCACCTGGATACAGTGTAGATGCCATTGTGTCATTTATTCCTGCAAAGTTGCATATGGTAGCTAGACAAAAAATGTACCCTCTGTAAATAAGAGAAACACCAAGATCACTGCTTAGGAATATACTGTACATGGCATGCAAGAGGCATGGGTGCGTAATATGACCAGCTAACATTATACCATGGTTCACCTCAGTTGATGCTTAAAGCATAGCTAAATCCAAAAATAAACATTTTGCTATATTTCAGTTTACCAGTCTTCAGATATGGTGGCTGCTTTAGTTTTTTTTTTCTAGTAAGCAAGTACAGAAAATATATGTTGATCCTGTTAGCTGAAAATCTGATAGATGTTTGATAGCGCTGGTAGTGGTTATTTCAAATTCATCAAAGATAGAATGTTTAGGGGTTCAGTTTATGGTAGGGGGCCTAGGCTACTGCCTTTTCACTTGCATTATTATTATTATTATTACTACTACAGGTACTTATATAGCGCTGTCAATTTTATGCAGTGCTTTACATATGTACATTCACATCAGTCTGATTGGTTTCTATGCAGAAGTTTATTACAGGTACTTATATAGCACTGTTAATTTACACAGCGCTTTACATATATATTGTACATTCACATCAGTCCCTAACCCTCAAGGGGTGTACAATATAAGGTCCCTAACTCACATTCATACATACACATACTAGGGCCAATTTAGACAGGAGCCAATTAACCTACCAGCATGTCTTTGGAGTGTGGGAGGAAACAGGAGTACCTGGAGGAAACCCATGCAGACACAGGGAGAACATGAAAACTCCAGGCAGGTGGTGCCATGGTTGGGATTCGAATCAACAACCCTAGTACTGCCAGGCGGAAGTGCTAACCATTTAGCCACTCTGCTCCCCTGCATTAATCTAGCGCTGCCAGCAAGAACCTACATACCCATGTGAATGAAGCCTAAGTGTATAGTTCAAAATGCCTAGCCTCACTTGAAATTTGTTTTAAATTTTGATTTATTAGGAGCAACAAACGGCCAAAGTGTTTCAGAGGAATGGACTCCCCCTTCTTCAGGGCTAACATATATAGAACAATAAAAATCAAATATATAAGGAAATAAAATAATAGCATTAGTAATCGTAGCTAAAAATCACTGGAGTTTATTTAGTAAAACTGGAGAGTGCATAATCAGGCTCAATCCTAACCACGGCACCACCTGCCTGGAGTTTGCATGTTCTCCCTGTGCCTGCGTGGGTTTTCTCCAGGTAATCCGGTTTCGTCCCACACCCCAAAGATATGCTGATAGGACGTATAGATGCCTGTTGTCCTGGACTTCAAGGAAAGTTTGATTTGTCCCTGGAAATTTCTGTCCTGTAAATATTCTTGTTTCGTTTATGCAGTCCAACCATAAAAAAGCATCTCTCCTTTTCTTTGTGTTATAGATATATATTATCACTTACAAAAAGATATAGATAAGATAGAACGAGTCCAGAGACGGGTAACAAAAATGGTGAAAGGTCCGGGGGATAAAACATATCAAGAGTGACTTCAGGAATGTAACATGTACAGTCTGGAGGAAAGAAGGGAAAGGAGAGACATGACTGAAACCTTTAAATACATCAAGGCGGTGAATAAGGTTCAGGAGGAAAGAAGGGAAAGGGGAGACATAATGGGGCAGCACAGTGGCTAAATGGTTAGCACTTCCGCCTGGCAGCACGAGGGTTGTTGGTTTGAATCCCAACCACGGCACCACCTGCCTGGAGCCCGTATGCTCTCCATGTGCCTGCGTGGGCTTCCTCCGGGTACTCCAGTTTCCTCCCACACTCCAAAGACATGCTGGTAGGTTAATTAGCTCCTGTCTAAATAGGCCCTAGTATGTGTATGTATGAATGTGAGTTAGGGACCTTAGATCATACATCCCTTGAGGGTTAGGGACTGATGTGAATGTATAAAATATATATATCCAGTATATATGTAAAGTGCTGTGCAGGGGCAGACTGACCATTTGGAAACTCAGGCACTGCCCGAGGGCCCGGGGTCAGCAGGGGGCCCCATGAGATGCCCCTGGTATCTTTTTCATAGGCTTTTTTGAGTTTGGGCAAGGACACAGGGGCCCCATGATCCCCTATTGCCCGGGGGCCCCATGAGTTGTCAGTCCGCCCCTGGCACTGTGTAAATTGAAGGTGCTATATAAGTACCTGTCATAAACCTCTGCATATAAACCAATCAGTTTCCTTTATTCCCAAAGTTTAATTGCTGAGGTTAGGAGCTAGTTGGTTTCTATGCCGAAGTGAGTCTGATTTTGCACTCTCCAGCTTTAGTAAATAAGCCCCAGTGTGTAGAATGCAATTTACCAAAATGAATCATGATAAAAATTATGATAAAGCATTACTAACTATCTGAGCGTGTGTATGTTATTGTTCTTTACATGTAAGCCCTGAAAAAGGGAAATCCATTACCCCCAAAAGGATTTGGACGTATCTGTTGGCCAAAAAGGTTTCAAACACAATGTTTATATTTAAACTACTAATCCCACCAACTACTATGTAACGTGGATTAACAAAGGCAGACATGTTTGAAGTCGAGCCCATGTGACAACCACGAACCCTTCCATAGATATTGTGGAGAACGAAGTGTAGACATATGGACAGGAATTGTGTTATTTGCAGGATTACCAAGTCAAAATAAAAGGGAAAAAAAGCCTGATAAAAAAGAAAATGATTGCAGCCACCACATCGAAGACTTAGTAAGTTGAAATATATTACATGTTTGTTTTTGGGTTTAATTACACTCTAAAAGTTTTTTTTGTAATCTGTGTCAGCTCCTGCAACTTTTATCTAATACATTGCAGTTGTAGCTTCCTTCTATATGATTTGTGTCTGTATATATAATATGAAAGTGTTTATCATTTTTTTTTATTATTTTGCTGAGCATAAAAGCTGATTTTTGCATAGAATAGTATGAGCAGTATACTAGAACAGCATTCTATACAGACAGAGCATAACAATTTATTTGCATCCCAGAGCAAAGAGTGAAAAGTTGCAGGAGGGTATGCACCCAGCAGTAGGGTAATATGTAGGATAAAAACCCCTTTAGCCCAGGTTCACATATATGTGGTGCAGCAAATCCCATGTGATTTGCACAGGAACCGCACCGCATTCCTGTACAAATCACATGTGATTCACATAGGAACCGCACCGCATTCCTGTACAAATCACATGTGATTCACATAGGAACCGCACCGCATTCCTGTACAAATCACATGTGATTCACATAGGAACCGCACCGCATTCCTGTACAAATCACATGTGATTCACATAGGAACCGCACCGCATTCCTGTACAAATCACATGTGGTTCACATAGGAACCGCACCGCATTCCTGTACAAATCACATGTGATTTGTATGCGGTGCGATTAGAGCCATACATTTTGTATGGCTCTATTCGCAATGCACCCGCACCAAAAACATGCAGGACCCTTTTTTGGTCCGCAGTAGAATCGGATCGCATGGGTATTCACACCTATGTGATCCGATTCTGTACATCACACCACGTTTTGCGGACCGATGTCAGAGTGTTGTTAACTTAACATACACACCCACAGCGGTTCGCATGAATGGGGTGCGATTGTGATGCGGTGCGGAATTTGAACTGAAAATGCTGCAAATTTCGCACCGCATCAGTGTGAACCAGGGCTAAAGGTTAGTGAACCTGTTTTAAAGCTGAAGTTTAGGTATGGCAATTTTGCATATTAAGGTAGGTACACACAGGAAGTGGGCTGAGCGAAAAAAACGTTCAGATTGCCATACTAACACATCCGATTTTAGTGCAGCGATCTCCCTGCTGAGCTATTCCGTTCTGTTGGGGGACCGTCTCTCCACCAGGACACTGATGCTCGTGTGCACACATTTGCTTGACATGGGCACCATTCAGGGAACACTTTGCATTATCTCAGTGAATGCAAAGGCTTTCTCTGAACTGACGAGGCGGGGCAGTGACTTCACCATCTGCACCTTGCTTAATCTGAGAACACTCAGAATTCATTGAGAAAGGTGTTCCCTGAATGGTGCATATGCCAAGTGGACGACCTCTTTTGTTCACCAAACAGCAGAGCAACCGCTTTACACAAGGCCTGGAAGCTAGTGGAGAATGGGGTAGTGAAGTCTACTAGAGTGATTTTTAGCATCCACTGGAATCCCACAGGCATAGCACAGACCTACCTACATCGGTTGCCATACTTAAACTTCAGCTTTAAGGTTTCTGCCTAAGAGCAGATATCACAAGATGTCTGATATTATTGCTAGAGAAGCTTCTCTTACGTGCCACTTCAAATCTAGTTTCATTTTGTTATCAGTGGGCCAATTTGCTTGATTTCATGGCTAAACCCTGACAACCACCATTCTCCTGTGCAATGAGAGTGCCTTTTTTGGCCACAGAGCCACTCTCATTGGAGAGGGGATTGGCAGGTGGCAGGATTGTCCTAGTGTTTGTGGACACCTGATCATCACACTTTCAGCATAAAGACATCCATCCCAAAAACCATGGGCATTATTTCTGAGTTCTCTCCCTAACAGATTTCACTCTTTCAGGAAGAAGTTTGGAGTTTGCTTGTGGAATTTGGGCCTATTCAGCCATAGAAGACCTGATTCCCAATCAACATTCCAAATATTCCCAAAGGTTTTTGGCAGGTTTGAAGTCGGGCCTCTGTGGTGCAGGCTGTTCGAGTTCCTTCACACCTTTATGGAGCTGACTTTGTGCACAGTTGTGATAGAACAGTAAAGGGACCCTCCCAAACTGATGCCACAAGGCTCAAAGTACAGAATTGTCTAAAATGTCTTTGCTTGCTGTAGCATTAACAAAACCCTTTACTAGAAACACCTGAACTCAATATTTTGGAGGGCTGTTCACTTTTTGCCCTATAGTAGGTGTGATAGTCAGATGTCAACAAACGTTTTGACATATATTATAATTGCAGGAAATTTGTGGTGTCTGCTCATAAGCAGGACCAAGTTTACAGTGATCGAAAGATTCCGTTTTAGGTGGACCTTTTAGACACACTGCTGCAAAGGAGCAAGGTAGACTAAGGGGGAGATTTACTAAAATTGGTGCAGTCAGAATCTGGTGCAGCTGTGCATGGGAGCCAATCAACTTCTAAGTTCAGCTTGTTCAATTAAGCTTTGACAAAAAACCTGGAAGCTGATTGGTTTCTCTGCAGAGCAGCGCCAGATTTTGCACTCTCCACTTTTAGTAAATCTACCCCCTAGTATGTATTTTTACCATTGTCCCTCTAAAAATGATATATACAGCTCAAAAAAATTAAAGGAACACTTTGAAAACACATCAGATGTCACTGGGGAAAACTCTCATGCTCGATATCTATATTTATATGGACGGGTAATGTGTTAGGAACGTAAGGATGCCCCATCATTTGATGGAAATGAAAATTATCAACCCACAGAGGTGTGAATTCAAAGACACCCCAAAAATCAAAGTGAAAAAAATTATGCAGCAGGCTGGTCCATTTTGCTGAAATTCCATTGCAGCATTCAAAATGGTCCTCAGTAGTTTGTTTGACCCCCCCGTGCTTGTATGTATGCCTGACAATGTCGGGGCATGCTCCTAATGAGATGACAGATGGTGTCCTGGGGGATTTCCTCCCAGATCTGGACCAGGACATCACTGAGCTCCTGGACAGTCTGAGGTGCAACCAGGCGGCATCGGATGTACCGAAACATGATATCCCAGAGGTGTTCTATTGGATTTAGGTCAGGCGAGTGTGGGGGCCATTCAATTGTATCAATTCCTTCATCCTCCAGGCACTGCCTGCATACTCACTCAACATGAGGCCGGGCAATGCCGTGCAACTAGAGGAACCCAGGACTCATTGCACCACTGTAGAGTCTGATAATGGGTCCAAAGATTACATCCCAATACCTAATGGCAGTCAGGATGCCATTGTCTAGGTTGTAGAGGTCTGTGCACCCCTCCAAGGATATGCCTCCCCAGACCATCACTGACCCACCACCAAAACAGTCATGCTGAACGATGTTACAGGCAGGAGAACATTCTCCACGGCTTCTCCAGACCCTTTCACGTCTGTCACATGTGTTCAGGGTAAACCTGCTTACATCTGTGAAAAGCACAGGACCCACTAGAGGACGTTGGGCCCTCAGGCCATCCTCATGAAGTTTGTTTTTGATTGTTTGGTCAGAGACATTCACACCAGTGGCCTGCTGGAGGTCATTTTGTAGGGCTGTAGCAGTGCTCATCCTGTTCCTCCTTGAACAAAGGAGCAGAATCCGGTCCTGCTGATGGGTTAAGGACCTTCTATGGCCCTGTCCAGCTCCACTAGAGTAATTGCCTGTCTCCTGGAATCTCCTCCATGCTCTTGAGACTGTGCTGGGAGACACAGCAAACCTGGCACTAGCACATATTGATGTGCCATCCTGGAGGAGTTGGACTGCCTGTGCAACCTCTGCAGGGTCCAGGTATCGCCTCACACTACCAGTAGTGACACTGACCCTAGCCAAATGCAAAACTAGTAAAAAAAAGTCAGAAAAGATGAGCAGGAAGAAAAATGCAAGTGTCCTCCACCTGTAAAATCATTCCTTTTTTGGGGGTTGTCTCATTGTTGCCCATCTAGTTCACCTGTTGTTAATTTCATTAACACCATAGCAGCTGCAACTGATTAACAACCCCCTCTGCGACTTACCTGACCAGATCAATATCCCAGGAGTTTAGCTGGCTTGATGCTATACTTTGATTAAAAAGTGTTCCTTTCATTTTTTTGAGCAGTGTATTATAGATATATCACATGTTAATACATTAAGTGTACATATATACTTCATTTGCAGTATAAAGCATGAAAGAAAAGGAGAAAGAAAGTCAATTACTAACACCTGGGATGAAGGGCATGCAGCACGGTACTATAGTTACCCCATCCATTCCTTATAAAAGCAGAACTCTAGCCAAATGCTAAAAAAGAATAACATATTATAAGTAAATGAAGAAAGTACAGCTTGACTGCCCAGATGGGCAGAAGCCCTTCAGGGTACGATCTTCTCCTGGACAAGAACCTCTCTGCTCCAGGCCTCAAACTATTTATACACTCCTCCAACCACCTACTGGGAACCCTCCCCCAGGGATTGGCTGGGACCTTCTCCTGGACAAGAACCTCTCTGCTCCAGGCCTCAAACTATTTATACACTCCTACAACCACCTACTGGGAACCCTCCCCCAGGGATTGCCTGGGACCTTCTCCTGGACAAGAATCTCTCTGCTCCAGGCCTCAGACTTTTTATACACTCCTCCAACCACCTACTGGGTGAGTGTATAATTGCTGAAGTAAGAGTGAAGGTTTAGGCCAGTGTTTCTCAACCTTCTTTCAGTCAAGTCACCCTTTAAAATTATGGACAGTCCCGAGGCACTCTTTAAAATTATGGACAGTCTTGAGGCACCCCATTCTAAAATGGGGTGCCTCAAGACTGTCCATAATTTTAAAAGGGCACCCCATTCTAAAATGTAAACAACTATTCTAACAGCAACATCCACACATGTAGGACACCCAACATTGGAGGTGATTTATTCTTTCAAAGCAAATACACTTTTGCACACTGGTACGGACTAGTATGCCAATTTTTCTCTTCTCCTTCAGTTTTTCTCCATCACTAACCTAATGTAACCCCAAGGCTGATGGAGAGGGATGGGGGAGGGTCAAACTAGGATGCTGTGCAGGCAGCTGACATCCTTCTTATCAACTGATGATGTCATTGGTTGTCAGGACATCGGCGGCTAGAAGGTTGTAATGGTGCACAATGAAAACCTGTGGCTTTGTGTAACTAAAAGGTAGGCTTGTATACAAGTATTGGGCAATTTTTAGACATTTTGCCAAGGCACCCCTGAAGAAACCTCAAGGCACCCCTGAAGAAACCTCAAGGCATCTTGGTTGAGAAAGGCTGGTTTAGGCTACAGTCACGCGGCCATTTACTGTACATGCCTCTAAATCAGTGGTTCTCAACCTTCCTAATGCCGTGACCCTTTAATACAATTCCTCATGTTGTGGTGACCCCCAACCATAAAATTATTTACCCATTAATTATAATTCATGAGTGTCGTTTTACCTCCAATACTGCTGCTTTCAACACAGTAGCTGCTTTAACAGAGTAGCTGCTTTCAACACAGCAGCTGCTTTCTACACAGTAGCTGCTCTTTACACATCGGAAATATGTGTTTTCTGATGGTTTTAGGCGACCCCTGTGAAAGGGTCGTTCGACCCCTAAAGGGGTCGCGACCCACAGGTTGAGAACCACTGCTCTAAATGGTCACCTCAATCACACCCTCCTCCTTTGCAGCACTATGCCTATCATAAAATAGAAGGTGCACCTTGATTTTGGCTTTCATTAGACACATGAAAGAGGGAATCATTTCATCTACCAAAAAAAGTGTCAATCTAGCTGTTCAGTAGGAATTAGACATGTGCGTTTTGTCTTGTAACGATTCGATTTTCAGAGATTCGGATGTATACGGCTCTCCAAATGGACAGTAATGAATGTCAATGAATCTGAAAAAAGTGGCAAGGAAATTAGTGAATGCATTCATTTCATTTGGATGACGTCACATGATGTGATAGTGGTTCAGGCCAATGGGGAAATGAATTAAATTTTCAAATATCTGCATAATTCCGATTCGAATAAATTTGTAATTGTCTCAGTCGGTCAGTTCAGTTCCAGTCTAATGCAATTCTTAGGTTTGAACAATTCAGGGCCGCCAAATTCGGCATTATTTATTGTGTTGTGTCTGAAAATATCCAATCCTTCAAAATAGTTTTGAAATACAGGTATGAATATCAAATCCGCTCGAAATATATAGCAATCTTCTAAAAAAAAAACAAAAACCATTTTTCGAATCCACCCGGACCAACACAAGTACAAAACGAATCTCAAGAACGAATCGGTTCAATATAACGAATATGACTAAATGAAATTCTTCAATGAATGAATGCATCCGACATGAAATGAACATTTCCAGCATGCACATATCTAGTAGGGATGAATAAAATGAGGAACAGAGGAATTAATGACAGTTTAAGGTTCAATATCATGGAAATGTTGGCTTTCCAAAATCCTTATTTGCTGCTGTTGCAAGCAGGAGAGCCCATTCAAAGGAGCCAATCGAAAAAACGTATGTTGGAAAGTCAATGTGACCATAGTACTGCGGCACCACTGTTTCTGCCATGATATATAGTATTTTATTTCAGACTTGGAAGTGCGCCATGTGCAACCTTCTGGACGGGACATTTATGGGCCCTTGGGGTTTATATTGGCTCAGCAGTTAAATAGGCTGCCTCTGCATACTACTGACAAGGCTTCTTCATACAAGGCTATTGTATGTTCATCATCTACATCATACAAGGCTATTGTATGTTCATCATCTACATCATACAAGGCTATTGTATGTTCATCATCTGCATCATGCAAGGCTATTGTATGTTCATCATCTGCATCATACAAGGCTATTGTATGTTTATCATCCGCATCATGCAAGGCTATTGTATGTTCATCATCCGCATCATACAAGGCTATTGTATGTTTATCATCCGCATCATACAAGGCTATTGTATGTTCATCATCCGCATCATGCAAGGCTATTGTATGTTCATCATCCGCATCATACAAGGCTATTGTATGTTCATCATCCGCATCATACAAGGCTATTGTATGTTCATCATCCGCATCATACAAGGCTATTGTATGTTTATCATCCGCATCATACAAGGCTATTGTATGTTTATCAACCGCATCATACAAGGCTATTGTATGTTCATCATCCGCATCATACACGGCTATTGTATGTTCAACATCCGCATCATACAAGGCTATTGTATGTTCATCATCCGCATCATACAAGGCTATTGTATGTTCATCATCCGCATCATACAAGGCTATTGTATGTTCATCATCCGCATCATACAAGGCTATTGTATGTTCATCATCCGCATCATACAAGGCTATTGTATGTTTATAATCCGCATCATACAAGGCTATTGTATGTTTATCACCCGCATCATGCAAGGCTATTGTATGTTCATCATCCGCATCATACAAGGCTATTGTATGTTCATCATCCGCATCATACAAGGCTATTGTATGTTCATCATCCGCATCATACAAGGCTATTGCATGTTCATCATCCGCATCATACAAGGCTATTGCATGTTTATCATCCGCATCATACAAGGCTATTGCATGTTTATCATCCGCATCATACAAGGCTTTTGCATGTTTATCATCCGCATCATAAAAGGCTATTGTATGTTTATCATCTACATCATACAAGGCTATTGTATGTTTATCATCCGCATCATACAAGGCTACCCAATATAAGACCAGGGACTCTTGTACCCAGTTCTGGTAGAATGTAGCACTACATGTTGCACACAGAAAGACAAGGTGTTAAATGACTTGCAGAATAAATTTCATTTTTGTAAATAATAAAATTTTGTGTGTGTGATTCATTTTTTGATGACCCAAAGTTGTTGTGGAGTATAATCACTCTGCAGACGTGTTCAAGTGTTACTAAACCCACAACAGTAACATCAGTCTGTATATGCAGTAAAGCATGTATGTTATACTCACTGCGGAACCTAAGAGGTTAATCCTCTGCACTGTGTAAAAAGACTGTCTTCTCTGATTCTCCCCTTCTTCCAATGTCCCCCTCTTATCTCCTGATAAGACAATATCATGTGGAGTCACTCTGCACATGTTCAGTTTGGTGTGGGTTGCTAGAGAGGTTTTTTTTTTCTTGGGAGAGTGCATGTGATCAGCACAGGGCCAATCAGCACTGTCCAGACAGAGGTCAGAGGTTCTGCATCCTCCTAGACCAGAATGGAAGCTCCTCCTACAAGCTTTACCATGTGCTCTGCTGCACACTGATTGAAGTCACAAGACTGCTCTAACTGCTGACGAGAAAAGGTATTTAACAGTTTATATTTACTAAAATAATTGCATTTCCATGTTGTGTGTACTGTGAGAGCCCAGATATAGTGAAGGCAGGGTTCTGGGAGATCAGATATAGTGAATGCAGGGTCCGGGGAGACCAGATATAGTGAATGCAGGGTCCGCAGAGACCAGATACAGTGAATGCAGGGTCCGGGGGGACCGGATATAGTGAATGCGGGGTCCTGGGAGACCAGATACAGTGAATGCAGGGTCCTGGGGAGACCAGATATAGTGAATGCAGGGTCCTGGGAGACCGGATATAGTGAATGCGGGGTCCTGGGAGACCAGATATAGTGAATGCGGGGTCCTGGGAGACCAGATATAGTGAATGCGGGGTCCGGGGAGACCAGATATAGTGAATGCGGGGTCCTGGGAGACCAGATATAGTGAATGCGGGGTCCGGGGAGACCAGATATAGTGAATGCGGGGTCCTGGGAGACCAGATATAGTGAATGCAGGGTCCTGGGAGATCATATATAATGAATGCAGGGTCCGAGGAGACCAGACATAGTGAATGCAGGGTCCGGGGAGACCAGATACAGTGAATGCGGGGTCCGGGGAGACCAGATATATTGAATGCGGGGTCCGGGGAGACCAGATACAGTAAATGCGGGGTCTTGGGAGACCAGATATAGTGAATGCGGGGTCCGGGGAGACCAGATATAGTGAATGCGGGGTCCAGGGAGACCGGATATAGTGAATGCAGGGTCCTGGGAGACCAGATATAGTAAATGCGGGGTCCGAGGAAACCAGATATAGTGAATGCAGGGTCCTGGGAGACCAGATATAGTGAATGCAGGGTCCGGGGAGACCAGATATAGTGAATGCAGGGTCTGGGGTGTAGTAACACTTTAACCCCTTGCCCTCCAGAGGATTTACTCCCTTTCCTGACCAGGCCATTGTTTGCGTTACAGCGCTGTGTTATTTTAACTGACAATTGCGCGGTCATGCAATGCTGCACCCAAATTAAATTTACGTTCTTTTTTTCCCACAAATTGAGCTTTCTTTCTGTGGTATTTGATCGCCTGTGCGGTTATTATTTTTTGTGCTATAAACAATTTTGAAAAAATAAACAATATTTTGGACTATTTGCTATTAAACATGTCCAGTAAAAAAATTTTAAAAATCATAAACTTAGGCCAAAATGTATTCTGCGACATGTCCTTGCTAAAAAACAAAAATCCTAATACGTGTAAATTAATTGGTTTACGTGAAAGTTATAGCGTTTCCAAATGGAGGTATAGATAATTGGATTTTTTTTTTCTACTAGTAGTGGCGATCAGCGACTTTTAGCAGGACTGCGGCAGACATTTTGACACTGGGGGGGGAACTAATTTGGTGTCACCGACACCCCAATGATACCATTATAGTGATCAGTGCTAAAAAAAAAGTGCTGACACTGTACTAATGGCACTGGGCAGGAAGGGGTTAATGTGAGGGGCGATCAACGGGTTAACAGTGATGGGAGTGTTTTACTGGGGGGGGTGTTCTTCAATGTAAGCGCACTGATTGGGATGGCTGTACTGTGCACAGCCATCCTGAGCAGTGTGCTCGAGCTGACAGGGAGGAAGATTGTAAACAAAACAATCTTCCTCACCGTCGGAGATACTCTTTTTTCCAACAGTGGGACTTTGCGGGGGCTTCTTGCAGATAGCTTGGCTTCACATAGGCGTCTTCTAATTGTAACAGTCCTCACAGGGAACTTTACACCTTCTTTCATCTTCCTGGAGCTGATTGTTGGCTGAGTCCTTGCCATTTTGGCTATTCTTCTATCCATTCGAATGGTAGTTTTTCGCTTTCTTCCACGTCTTTCAGGTTTTGGTTGCCATTTTAAAGCATTTGCGATCATTTTAGCTGATCAGCCTATCATTTTCTGCACTTCTTTATATGTTTTCCCCTCTCCAATCAACTTTTTAATCAAGGTACTCTGTTCTTCTGAACAATGTCTGGAACGACCCATTTTCCTCAGAATTTCAGAGAGAAATGCACTGTAACCAGCATGTACAACATTTGCTGCCTTCTTTCCTTAAATAAGGGCAATAATTGCCACCTGTTTTTCAAAGAATGAATGACCTCACTAATAGAACTCCACACTATTATTTTGAACATGCCCCTTTCAATTAGTGATTCAATTACACAGAATCAGCAGCATGCATGCCATGACTGTTGGGTCTGTTGGATTTCTATTACTCTACTACACCTGCTAGTAAATTATTTGCCATGTAGAAATATCATTTCTACCAAAAGGTAGGAGGAGGGATGTGATCTCCATGTATAATACATAAGGGGGGTTATGATCTCCATGTATAATACATAAGGGGGGATATGATCTCCATGTATGTTACATAAGGGGGGATATGATCTCCATGTATATTACATAAGGGAGGGGATATGATCTCCATGTATAATACATAAGGGGGGGATATGATCACCATGTATCATACATAAGGGGGATATGATCACCATGTATAATATATAAGGTGGGATATGATCTCCATGTATAATACATAAGGGGGATATGATCTCCATGTATATTACATAAGGGGGATATGATCTCCATGTATAATACATAAGGGGGGGAATATGATCTCCATGTATAATACATAAGGGGGGGATATGATCTCCATGTATAATACATAAGGGGGGATATGATCTCCATGTACAATACATAAGGGGGGGATATGATCTCCATGTATAATACATAAGGGGGGTATGATCACCATGTATAATACATAAGGGGGGATATGATCTCCATGCATAATACATAAGGGGGGATAGGATCTCCATGTATAATACATAAGGGGGGGGATATGATCACCATGTATAATACATAAGGGGGGATATGATCACCATGTATAATACATAAGGGGGGATATGATCTCCATGTATCATACATAAGGGGGGATATGATCTCCATGTATCATACATAAGGGGGGATATGATCTCCATGTATCATACATAAGGGGGGATATGATCTCCATGTATCAATACATCAGTGGTTCATATAGTGAACTTAGTGTAGAGCTATTCCCCCTGAGGTCATCACAGAGGACAAGGGGGCACTCTACGTCTGGAGTAAAATAAATTTAATCTCCAAACACGGAAAGGTTTCTTCACAGTAAGAGCTGTGAAAATGTGGAATAGACTCCCTCAAGAGTTGGTTCTGGCCAGCTCAGTGGATTGCTTTAAAAAAAGTCCTGGATTCTTTCTTCGATACACAGAATATAACTGGATACTAACATTTATAGGTAAAGTTGATCCAGGGAATATCCGATTGCCTCTCGGGGGATCAAGAAGGATTTTTTTCCCTACAGGAACAAACTGGATTGTGCTTTGCTGGATTTTTTTTGCCTTCCTCTGGATCAACTGTGGGTGTAGGATTATTACTTTTTTTTTTGTAATTAATGGTTGCACTGGATGGAATTTTGCCTTTTTTCAGCCAGACTATGTAACTATGTAAATTTCATCATAAATTTAGGCCAAAATGTATTCTGCTCCATGTCTTTGCTAAATAAAAATCCCAATACGTGTAAATTAATTGGTTTACGTGAAAGTTATAGTGTCTACAAATGGCGATATATATACTGGAATTAGTTTTTTTATGTTTACTAGTAATGGCGGCGATCAGTGACTTATAGCGGGACTGCGGCAGGCATTGACACTGGAGGGGGGAACTGAGTTGGTGTCACTGACATCCCCAGTGACACCAATACCGTGATCAGTGCTAATGAAAAGCACTGACACTGTACTAATGGCACTGGGCAGGATGGGGCTAACATGTAGGGTGATCAAAGGGTAAACTGTGTGCTATGTCTGTGCTTTCAACTATAAGCACACTGCTTTGCGTGGCTCTGCAGTGCAGTGCGCAGGAGCTGACAGGGGAGAGATCTGTGTTGTTTACATACAGTTTTCTCCCGCCGTCAGTAATGCTCCGCGATCACCAGCCGGGACCCGGTGATTAACAGCTGAGGCCGCGAATAGCAGCGTGGTTACAGCCCGGGAATGCAAAATCGTGTATATATACGTGATTTTGTGCACTCGTGCCACCCTTTGGCAGTATTTCTGCTAGACGTTGGCGGGAAGTTTAAAAACAAAGTTGGAGTGGAGGTCACATGTTGCCTGTCCAGAGTAGAGCTCCAGTCTGCAGCCACACCCCCTTAAAAAGTATACAGAGGAAATATGTGACAGGACACATGTGACCTCTATGTCCCTAAGTTGTGTCTATTGATTTTTTTTATGACATTAAAGTTTATTAATTAAAAAAAAATGGGGTGGAGGTCACATGCTTCCTGTCGACTGGAGCTCCACTCTGCAGCCTCTTCTTGTTAGCTATATTAAAGTTCACAGGAAACAAAAAGGAAGTGGAGGTCACATGTTTCCTTTCGTCTGGAGCTCCACTCTGCAGCCTCTTCTTAGCTTTAATAAAGTTAACTGGAAACAAAAAGGAAGTGGAGGTCACATGTTTCCTGTCGACTGGAGCTCCACTCTGCAGCCTCTTGTTGTTAGCTTTATTAAAGTTCACTGGAAACAAAAAGGAAGTGGAGGTCACATGTTTCCTTTCGACTGGAGCTCCACTCTGCAGCCTCTGCTTGTTAGCTATATTAAAGGTCACTAGAAAAAAAAAAGTGGAGGTCACATGTTTCCTATCTAAAATAGAGCTCCATTCTGCAGACAGATCTCTCTCGTATTTTCCGTACAGGGGGCGGAGTGTAGCAATTACTTCCGGTTTTGTTGCGCAGCTGGCTAGTTTTGGTTCCGGTTCATGTGGGAGTCCAGAGGTGCTTCTAGCGGATTGCACCGGCGGAGGGTGAGTGTGATGCAGGGGGGTGAGGGGTGTATACTGGGCTGGGGAGGTCTGGGACATCCAGTGGCACCACAGTTCCCAGCATGCACCGGCAGGCTCCCTTTTGATGCACTGTAAATCCCAGCAGACCCTGCCAGGTTCTGTATAGACACCCTTCAGGCTGGCCTCCAGGCACACAGCTCCATTCACCACTGACATACATAGAATGGAGCTGTGTATTGCATTTATGTCCATCCAGACCTGAGATTCACACAGTTCTGCCAACCTGGGATTTTTTTTTGTTTTTGCAGTACTAGTGCCCAATGAGGTGCCCTGCATTCACATGTCCAATCAGGTCCATGCTGTGCTGAGAACAGACAGAGCCCGCTACAGCCGTGTTATCCCCCTATGCCTCTGATGTCGGGGGTTGGCGCCCTGCCTTCTCCTACCGCTCTGAATACTTTATATATCAATCTATGAGAAAGATGGGAGAAAATGTAGTGGATGGCGGGGATTTTTAGGACACCAAAACATCCAACGCAAATTATTTATAAAAGATAAATAAAAAATGTTATTGTTACAAAGCTAAAACCTTGAATTGGGGCTGGAAATGTGTATGTACCCCGTGTCTTCATAGAGAAGATCGGGAATCCATGCCAACAGTAGAAAATGAAAACTAGATACTCCATACCCCTAGAACAAAGAGGCACGCCACGTTTTAAATTCGAATTGGGTCATGGCCAAATGGGCGACGCGTTTTGAGACTCGCCTCGCTCTTCCTCAGGATTTATGGTCTTATCCAAGTAAATTGGATTTAAATCACTAGTGAAAAGGCTCCATTTAACCACTTCCCGTCCGGCACATGTACATAAACGGCTGGATGTGAGCAGTGCAGGAGCGGGTGGCCGTTTATACACAGCCTCTGAATTCACTGCCTGTGCACGCTCCCTGGGAGTGCGCAGCACCGCGATCCGATGCCCGCTGTATCCGGAGGACACAGCAGAACACCGATCGCTGTATGGGACCTCTGTGTGAGATCACGATCATGTGATCACTGATTGGCCAATCAGTGATCACATGAACAGTAGTAAGCAAGATGTCACTTTTGACATCATTGCTTACTACAAGTGAAATCTATGAATGATCACAGAGATCACATGGTATAGGGCTATTCACAGCAGCCTTGTACCATGTGACAAGCTGTGACCAATCACAGCTCATACAGTATTTCTCAATGGCTGCAAGAATGCAGCCAGAGAGAAGGAAAATTTATTTATTTCAGGTACTTATATAGCGCTGTCAATTTACATATATATTGTACATTCACATCAGTCTCTAACCCTCAAGGGGTGTACAATCTAAGGTCCCTAACTCACATTCATACATACACATACTAGGGACAATTTAGACAGGAGCCAATTAACCTACCAGCATGTCTTTGGAGTGTGGGAGGAAACCGGAGTACCCGGAGGAAACCCACACAGGCACAGGGAGAACATGCAAACTCCAGACAGGTGGTGCCGTGGCTGGGAATCGAACCAATGACCCTAGTACTGCCAGATGGAAGTGCTAACCATTTAGCCACTGTGCTGCCCCATAAATGATTGCTTTCACAGCCTTTATGGGTATAAAAACAATCAGTGTAAAAAAACAAAAAAACTCTTCATCACCCCCCACAAGCAGTACAGTTTCACTAGGGTGACAGTATGTAAAACAAAAATAATATAAACAAATAAAATAAAAATGTAAAATACATTTTTGAAAAATTATAATTTTTGGTTATACACTAATTTGGGTTATTTTTGTTTTACCAAAAAGATAGAGGAATACAGTTTGGCCAAGATTTATGAAGAAAGATTATTTATTTGCAAAATTGTATAAGAAAAACTTTTATTTTTCCAAATTTTTGGACTTTTTATTTATATAGCAAAAAAATAAAAATCCCATTGGTGAAGAAATACCACCAAAATAAAGTTTTAACTGTCTCAAAAAAATGCTAAAAATTTCATATGGGTACAGTGTTGTATGACCGCGCAATTGTCATTCAAAGTGTGATAGCTCTGAAAGCTGAAAAATTGGCCTGGACAGGAAGGGGGTGAAAGTGTCCGGACTTGAACTGGTTAACTACTTCCATCCCGGGCACTTTTACCCCCTTCCTGCCCAGGCCATTTTTCACGTTTCAGCGCTCTCACACTTTGAATGACAATTGCGCGGTCATACAACATTGTACCCAAACTAAAATTTTATCATTTTCTTCACACAACTAGAGCTTTATTTTGGTGGTATTTAATCACCGCTGGGGTTTTTATTTTTTGCTAAATTAACAAAAAAAGACCAAAAATGTTGAAAAAAACACGTTTTTCTTTGTTTCTGTTATAAAAGTTTGCAAATAAATAATTTTTCTCCATACATTTAGGCCGAGATGTATTCTGCTACATGTCTTTGGTGAAAATAACCCAAATTAGGATGTATTATTTAGTCTGTAGGAAAGTTATAGAGTTCACAAACTATGGGATAGATCTGAATATTGATCAATCCTGAAGTACTGACAGCCAATCTAATTTCTTGAGGTCCCAGAATGTCAGAATAGTACAGATATCCCCAAATGACCCCTTTTTGCAGAGTAGACAGTCCGACGTACTTCATAAGAGGCATGGCGAGTTTTATGAAGTTGTATTTTGTTTGTCATAATTTTTCGGAAAATGAAAAAATTAAAAAAATTAGTTTCACTATTTTTTTTACATACTGTCACCAGTGCAGTACAGCGTCATCATATAACTGGCATGGCGGTGAACAGGGGCACTGACTGGTGACAGTATGAAAAAAAAAAAATATATATATATATATATATATATATATATATTTTATTAAAATTTTTTCTTTTTTTTCATATTTCACTATGACCAAAGTAGTACAATGTTACCATAGTAACATTGTACTGTTTTGGGGAAGTGATCAGTATTTTTTTATTTATTTATTTTTACACAATTTGCTTATAGCAAAGAATTACTTTGCTATAAGCAAGCATTTACCTGAATGACATCGATTCATTCAGGGTTTTTTTTTTTTTGTGCTTAGCTGTGATTTGGCCACAGCTAATCACATGACATGTGCATGTGATCCTTGTGACCATTCACAGCTAGACACTAGTATACAATGGATGGCATGAATGAAGCCATCCATTGTATACAACTGTCATGTGACCTGCTGTGATTGGTCACAGCAGGTCACATGGTACTGGCAACGGGGGTCGGTACTCAGATCTGTCATCGGCCGTGTCCGAGGTACACGGCCGGTGACAGATCGCGCCGCTGCACGGCTCTGCAGGAGCGTAATCTGCGCATGTGCGGGAGGACGCCAAATGGTGTCCACCCGGAACGCTGATGACATTTGCCGGTCGCCATTCGGCCATAGGGCGGGCGGCAAATGGTTAAATCATAGTTTTTAAAGAATGACTCACCGACAGTCCCATTCACTTTAATGGGACGGCTGGTGATGCGGCAGGGACACAACAAAGTGAGGTACGTGGTGGCAGCAGGTGAGTGGAGGTTCGCTAACAGGCGCTGCCATGATGGATCGAAAATGACAGGTGCTTTTTAAATGGAAAGCATCCGACTCATTCTCGCTGGTAGTTCGCATTTTTAATATTTGCAAACCAAATGAAGATTTCCTTTTTAGAATAATAAGTTGTCAGGTTAGTAAACCAACAATATCAGAACCGATTTTAGGTTAATCTTTTGCTTTGACTTTCAATGATAACCCTAGATTTCGGGTTGTCCCTGGAAAAGTAATAGAGGGGAAATCTTCCAATGGGGACACTAGGTTTTGTGACCTGGGGGATTCTCTTCATTTGCAGGGATTTTTATCTACTTTCTGTTTGGCTATGGGACAAGAAGTGAAGGGAAGTCTCTGAAAAGGGACACAGATGGCTAAAAAAAAAATAAAAACAAATCTAACGGGGTTATAACTTTCTCTTGCTCTACTTTGACATAAGAGGGGCTGAGGGTGTCATCTATGGTGAAACTCGTAGGGTGGGACCTATGAAAGCGACGTCATCATGCACGCCGAGTTGATTGATGTCTGGGTCTGCTCGGTTTGCTTTTAGGAACACACTATGGTGTGCTTTGATGCAATCATTTCTGTGAGTGCGCACTATACACTTTTAAATGTCTGTACAGTATTACGCTATAGGATGGCTCTGTATCCATTGCTTTTGTGAGCTACTATGGCTGTTTATTCGGCTTGTGGAGGAAAGTGATACTAAATGCACATTGTTTAATTTACAATCTCCCTTCTCTTTCTGTATGCGGATGATGGCACTGTAAAAAAAAAAAATCTAAGTGCCTTTGTCCTAATCTATATACAGCTTTCACCCGGCTCTTTTCCAGCTTGTCTGCAGGAAAACAGTGGTAGGAGGAGCTTCTAGTCCCCTGTTACTGGTCACATGTTCAAAAACAGTAAAAATAAACAATTATTATCTATAAACGTGTTTTAAATTGTCTTAGAAATATATATATTTGCAATCATATTTTTATTATTTTTTGGCAATAACCTGGTGTGGGTGGATTTCTGCCAGTGTCACGTTCCTTCAACCTGTGTCTTAGCATAACAGTGTGCTGAAGCCTCCATCAATCAAGATGTAATATCCCACCCCCTTTGTGTTTAGCTGCTTTCTGGGCATGGAGGAGGGTGTGGGCTGTCATTTACCACTGTGTATACACCCACATGTGTGACTATAGTCATACGGGCTGCACAGATGTGATAGAGGGGAAATGCTCAGCATAGAAACTCACTGAAAACTGAGCATGTGCAGTAGCTGCCAACACTGCTCTGCAAAAAAACCCAGCTGCATTGGGGACATGGACATGCTTTGCACACTGGTGGTTATGGATTGGAAGACTGGAATAATGCATTTTTGGCGTTTTCTATGTGGACCTCATTGGGACATTATATGACGATTAGCGCCTTCCCGCTGGCCGTACGCATATTTGCAGCCTCTCGGCAGGTGGACTTTAAGGCCGAGAGGTCACATATAGCATACCTAAAGAGAAACAGAGCTGTGCTGAGAGCGCGTGCCAAGCGCACTCCCTACACAGTTTTCGGAGGCTAACGAGCTCACTATCTCTTTGTGCGGTTGGGAGCTTTCCGGTCATGTGACTGCTCTGAAAGCCAGTCACATGATCAGAAATCCCTCCCCGCCTTCCTGCATCTGAAACCTCTTAAAGGGCCGTGAAGCGCCAGCACCAAGGGGTTAACCCTTTGAGGACCGTAAGATTTTGGAACGCCAAAAGAATCAATTTTTTTGTCTTTAAAGTTCGTACACTTCAGTTGCTGTAACTAAGCCATTTCATGAAATAATTGGCAAAAAGCTAGATCCATTTGTTGTTTTTTGATAAGAACTAATATTTTGACTCAAACCAAAAAAAAAAAGAGTTTTAAGTTCTTAACCAGATGATACAGGCAATTAAAAACATAGGACAAATACGTCCCTTGGTCCTCAAAGGGTTAAGAGATAACAATAGACTGATTAGGACTTGAGAACACTTGTTTTACATTTTTTTGACTTTTGACTTTTCATAATTTGTGTACTTTATGTTAAAGTGTTACTAAACCCACATCAGTGAAATCAGTCTGTATATGCAGTAAAACATGCTTGTTATACTCACTGTGGAACCCAAGGGGTTAATCCTCTGCATTGTGTAAAAAGGCTGTTTGATCCAGTCTTTTCTGATCCTCCCCTTCTACTGTCCCCAATCCATCTGCTGATAGTACAGAGCCTTGGGGGCATGCTGCGCATGCTCAGTTTGTTGTCTATTCTTAGAGAGTTTTTTTTTTCTTGGGAGGGTGCATGTGATCAGCACGGGGCCAATCAGCACTTTCCAGATAGAGGGTCGGGGTCCTGCAACTGCATTGGACAATCATGGGAGAATGAAAACTCCTCCTACAAGCTTTAACATGTGCTCTGATGAACACTAGATAGATAGAAGTCACAAGACTGCTCTAACTGCTGATGAGAAAAGGTATTTAGCAGTTTATATTTACTAAAATAATCGCATTTCTATGTACTGTGGGAGACCAAATATAGTGAATGCAGGGTCCGGGGAGACCAGATATTGTGAATGCGGGGTCTGGGGAGACCAGATATAGTGAATGCAGGGTCCTGGGAGACCGGATATAGTGAATGCAGGGTCCGGGGAGAGCAGATATAGTGAATGCGGGGTCCTGGGAGACCGGATATAGTGAATGCGGGGTCCTGGGAGACCGGATATAGTGAATGCTGGGTCCGGGGAGACCGGATATAGTGAATGCAGGGCCCGGGGAGACCAGATATAGTGAATGCAGGGCCCGGGGTGACCAGATATAGTGAATGCAGAGTCCGGGGAGACCAGATATAGTGAATGCAGGGTCCGGGGAGAGCGGATATAGTGAATGCAGGGTCCGGAGAGAGCGGATATAGTGAATGCAGGGTCCGGGGAGACCGGATATAGTGAATGCAGGGTCCGGGGAGACCGGATATAGTGAATGCAGGGTCCGGGGAGACCGGATATAGTAAATGCAGGGTCCGGGGAGACCGGATGTCAGGGCTCCCAGGTATGACCAGAGGTGTGTGACTGAAGCAGGGAAACGCAGACCTCAGATATGTTATAAACAATATAATTTATTAACACCAACAGTACAAACATAAACGCAGTGCAATACTAAAACATAATACAGTGCAAACAAACCCAACCAAACCACCCACAGATAACAGTACATACAAGCAAGCGTCGTCAGGCAGGCCGGGTCAATATCAATTGGGCAGGTAGGTACAGGGGGAGCAAGCGGAGAATGGTCGGGGTCACAGGCCAGGTTCAGCAGGTAGCAAGCAGCATAGTACAGAGGGTCAGGCAGAGGGATGGTCCGGGTCACAAGCCAGGGATCAGAACAGGTAGCAAGCAGCGTAGTACAGAGGGTCAGACAGAGGGATGGTCAGGGTCACAAGCCAGGATCAGAGCAGGAGAAGTCAGCAAAGGAACAGAAACAGGATGCAGGACAGATACAGGGCCCAGGACAAACACAACACCAAGGCAGAGTCTGTGGGTCTGGCCATCCCTTATATACCCCAGCATCATCAGTTACAGGTGTTAGCTGGCTGCAGAGTTGAGTCTCTGATTGCTGGGAACACCCGCTGGCCAGCCCTGGTACTGCAGATCAAAAGGCAGGTGAGTCCCACCATTGCTGGCCAGTCCATTCCTAACACCGGATATAGTGAATGCGGGGTCCGGGGAGACCAAATATAGTGAATGCGGGGTCCGGGGAGAGCAGATATAGTGAATGCAGGGTCCGGGGAGACCAGATATAGTGAATGCAGGGTCCGGGAAGACCAGATATAGTGAATGCCGGGTCCGGGGAGACCAAATATAGTGAATGCGGGGTCTGGGGAGACCAGATATAGTGAATGCCGGGTCCGGGGAGACCAAATATAGTGAATGCGGGGTCTGGGGAGACCAAATATAGTGAATGCAGGGTCCGGGGAGAGCAGATATAGTGAATGCAGGGTCCGGGGAGACCAGATATAGTGAATGCAGAATCCGGGGAGACCGGATATAGTGAATGCAGGGTCCGGGGAGACCAGATATAGTGGATGCTGGGTCCGGGGAGACCAGATATAGTGAATTCAGGGTCCTGGGAGACCAGATATAGTGAATGCAGGGTCCGGGGAGACCAAATATAGTGAATGCGGGGTTCGGGGAGACCAAATATAGTGAATGCAGGGTCCTGGGGTTAGTAACACTTTAAATATTGGGAATTATTTTTTCATGCAGGTACTATGAACTATCTCTAAGGCTCCATTCACATCTGAGTGTAGCATTTGTCAGCGCTTTTGTACATTATTTTACCACAATTTTTGTGTCGTTTTTGAGATTGGCTTTTTTATTACCCAGTAGAGAAAAATATCTGTTGCATCATTTGTTGCTAGGTTTTTCTGCTTGAGCTTTTCCTTCAGCTTTTATTTCTTTTTTTTTTTTGAATAAATTAAAAGTAAATACACAAGTAAATATATACTATGTAATAATAAATAATAATCAACCCCTAACCTTAACCCCTTAACCCTTAAAAATATATTAAACAAATGATTATTATTATTAATAATAATAATAATAATAATAATAATAATAATTATAAAAAATAAACACCTAAACCCGAACTAAAAACATACATTAATAATAATAATAATAATAATAATAATAAAAAATGAATAAATAAATGTAAAATACAAATAATCATAAATCAATACTTGTAATAATAAATTCATAATAATTAACCCATAACCTTAACCCTCTAAAACCTAAAAAAATAATAAAATAATAGTAACAATAATTTCTTATTGTTATTTACATTATTATTTATTGTTTTGTGCAGGTGTTTATTTTTATTATTATTATTATTATTATTATTAATAATATTAATAATAATAATAATAATAATAATAGTTTATTGCATATTTTTGTTTTTAAGATTAGATTAAAATTATTATTTATTATGTATTTATCATGATTTTGTATTTATATGGGTATTTATTTAATTTATTTTCCATTTATTTATTCATATATTATTACTTTTTTTTTTTTTTTTACAATTTTTCATTTAAGCAGAAAATTGCTCAAAATGCACGTTAAACGGCGCAAAAAAAATGCACCAATCCCTTAATTTCTATTTCTGTGGGAATAAAAATGTGCCAAAAATGTGCAAATCTGCCCAAAACTTTTTTGAGCTTCAGGCGAATTGGAGTGGAGATGTGAACCATCTCTATAGAGTAATATTGATTCCCCCGAGCGTTTTTGAAGCTTCGTGCTACGAAACACTCAGGTGTGATTGGGGCTTCAAGTGCAGTTTTTGGATAGAGGAGGGAATGGTTAAGGCACAATCGACCTTTCTGACCTTGTTTTGTGATGCCCCTATATTTTGCTGGTAACACGGTCACATTCCCCAACCCCCACTTACCGGGATTGTGGGGTGCTTTTCCCAGCAGCCTTCTTCTGATTTGTTTTTAATTCCCTGTGTCTCTGCCTGAACAGACAAGTCATTCATTCTTGGATCCATTTACAGAGATCTGTGGATAGTAGACTACAAGCCTCATCTGTCAACACAGCAGAGGAACTCATTGATCTCCACAGGCACATGTCTGCTGACAGAACCACACTGGTAATCCATTGATAGGCCATCCAGCCCTATAACTGAAGGTCTGTACCTCCATACAGACCTGGGGCTAGAGGAATAGTCTGCAGGAGCCTGATCATCGCACTCCTGATCCACTGATCAATGCTCAAATGCAACAAAAAAATTAGTAAAAGTAAATTTTTTTGCAGTATGGGTGCATTTCATATTTTTTTTTTTAAACAAAAGGTGGAATATTTTTAACGCACGTTCCTAACCCCAGAAACCACTAAACAGCTCATCCACTCCCTCATCATATCACGACTCGACTACTGCAACTCCCTCCTCACTGGCCTGCCTCGTCGCTGGCTATCCCCGCTTCAGTCCATCCTGAATACGGCTGCCAGACTCATTCACCTTTCCAACCGCTCTGTCTCCGCCTCCCCCTTCTGCCAATCCCTCCACTGGCTTCCGATTGTGCAACGGATCAAATTCAAAATCCTAACGCTGACGTACAAAGCTGTCCACCATACTGCCCCGAACTACATCACTGACCTAATATCCAAGTACCACCCAGCACACACACTCCGCTCCTCACAAGACCTCCTTCTCTCTAGTTCCCTGGTCTCCTCCTCCCATGCCCGCCTCCAGGACTTCTCCAGGGTGTCACCCATCCTCTGGAACTCCCTGCCCCAACCCATCAGATTATCACCTACTCTCCTCTCCTTTAGGCACACCTGAAAACCCATCTCTTCAGGGAAGCCTACCCCACCCCCTGCTAACTTGCCGACCTCCTCCACTCTTCCTACCACTCCACCCCCCACAGCTATCTCCTCCTGTACCACCATCCCCTCCCTCCTAGATTGTAAGCTCGAAAGAGCAGGGCCCTCGATCCCCTCATGTTTTGCATTGTATTGTTGTTGTTCTGTCACATGTTCTGTCCCCTTTGTAATGCACAGTGCTGAGCAAACCATTGGTGCTTTATAAATACTGTATAATAATAATAACCCCCATCAGGCTTTCGTTTGCTGACTGTGTGGACTTCAGAAAAAAAGTGCAAAAGGCCTTCAGGTCTTACTTTAATGCCGTACACATGGGAGTTTTCAAGTCAGTTCGGTCAGCATTTTGATTGCTAAATAGGATTGAGAAAGCCTAACACCAAAGAGGCTATTTATAAAAAGTTTGCTATGCGAGTATGTCTTATAGCTCATTTCCTATGATCGTCAGCTCCATCTAGTGGCCATAATGTGGTATTTTGCTGATTTAGGAAACTACCGCATTATGGCAACTGGATGGAGCTGAAGATCATAGGAAAGAGACATATTAGACAGAATATAGGGAATATTTGCGTTACACCCTTATCATTTTTAAAAAGGGAAATAATCGCACTGTTAGGAGGTTGCCTGTATCTGCTGGGTCATCTGCAACCTAAAGCTTGATGGAGCAATGCCAAATGCCATTTTTATGGACAGAATTAACCACTGCCCGTCTGGCCCATGTTTGTAAACGGCTCGACGGGAGCAATACAGGAGCGGGTGACTGTTTCTAAACGTCCTCCCTCTTCCCTGCCTGTGCGCGCTCCCTAGGAGCACACGACAGCGATCCGGTGCCCACTGTGTCCTCCGGATCAACGATCACTGTACGGGACCTTGTGTGAGGTCCCAATCATGTGATCATTGATTGGCCAATCAGTGATCACATGAATAGTAGTAAGCAAGATGTCACTTCCTGACATCATTGCTTACTACTAGTGAAATCTGTGAATGATCACATAGGTCACATGGTACAAGACTATTCACAACAGTGCAGGGACTTATTCCCTGAGTGTCATGGGCACCGGAGTCCATTCAAATTAATAGGCTCTCGTGCCCGTGCAAAACACGGCCCGCACGGCCACATATATGTGAACTGGGGGTAACTGAACAAGCTGAGGTTAGAAGCTGATTGGCTACCATGCACAGCTGCACCAGATTCTGAGTAAACCAGCTTTAGTAAATCTCCCCCTGTGTGTCTTATGGCATGCATGAGTGCCCCCAGAGCAAGAAGCATGCTCTGGGGGCGCTCAGCAGGGGGGAGGAGCTGGGAGCGCTGAGAAGAGGAGGATTGGGGCTGCTCTGTGCAAAACCATTACACAGAGCAGGTAGGTATGACGTGTTAATTAATTTTAGGAAAAAATATCTGAACCTTTATCACCACCTTAGGGTCGTGTTCACCTAGGCAGGCTAGAGCATACACCCGTGTAAGGGCCATGTTTACCCGCATGGGGATGTATCCCTGTTCATGTCAACTGAGACGCATAAACACAGCCACTGCTCCCAATCTGGGATCTGTGCAGGTGTACAGCCCCGAATATTTATTTATTACAGATCAGGGTGGATTTGATTTAAATCACTAGTCAGTAAGGCTTGATGTAAATCCTAGTTTTCTACATAAAGACTAATTCTTGCTGGTATAACTTTAATATACAAGTAGATGAAGATTTTTAGAATAACAACTTTTCATATTAGTTTTTTCATCCCCAGTTTAATAGGTTAATCATTCATATTTGGACAACTTTTCTGTTGTACTTAGGAAGGAGAAAAATAATCATTACCTTAACCATTAGCCGCCCGGCCAATGGCCGTTTGGCAGCTTGAAAAGCGCTGCAGTTTTCCGGGTGCACGCCATTTGGCGTGCTCCCGCACATGCGCGGTTTGCGCGGTTGCAGAGCGACGCAGCAGTGCGATCTGTCACCGCCCGTGCACCTCGGACACAGCTGATGACAGATCCGAGTACCGGCTCCCGTTGCCGGTACCATGTGACCTGCTGTGACCAATCACAGCAGGTCACATGACAGTTGTATACAATGGATGGCTTCATTCATGATGCCATCCATTGTATACTAGTGCCTAGCTGTGAATGGTCACAGCTAATCACATGCACATGTCATGTGATTAGCTGTGACCAAATCACAGCTAAGCACAAAAAAAAAAAAAAAAAAAAAGCTGAATGAATCGATTTCATTCAGGTAAATGCTTGCTTATAGCAAAGTAATTCTTTGCTATAAGCAAATTGTGTAAAAAAAAAAAAAACTAAATACTGATCACTTCCCCAAAGTAGTACAGTGTTACTATGGTAACAATTGTACTATTTTGGTCATAGTAAAATATGAAAAAAAATCTTAAAAAAAATGTAATAAAAAATTAAATATAATAAAAAAAAAAAAAAAAATATATATATATATTTTTTTTTCATACTGTCACCAGTCAGTGTCCCTGATCACCGCCATGCCAGTTATATGATGATGCTGTACTGCACTGGTGACAGTATGTAAAAAAAAAAATAGTGAAAATAATTTTTTTAATTTTTTCATTTTCCGAAAAATTATGACAAAAAAATACAACTTCAAAAAACTCGCCATGCCTCTTATGAAGTACGTCGGACTGTCTACTCTGCAAAAAGGGGTCATTTGGGGATATCTGTACTGTTCTGACATTCTTGGACCTCAAGATATTCGATTGGCTGTCAGTACTTCAGGATTGATCAATATTCAGATCTATACCATAGTTTGTGAACTCTATAACTTTCCTACAAACTAAATAATACATCCTAATTTGGATTATTTTCACCAAAGACATGTAGCAGAATACATCTCGGCCTAAATTTATGAAGAACAATTATTTATTTGTAAACTTTTATAACAGAAACAAAGAAAAATGTTTTTTTTTCAAAATTTTTGGTCTTTTTTTGTTAATTTAGCAAAAAATAAAAACCCCAGCGGTGATTAAATACCACCAAAAGAAAGCTCTAGTTGTGTGAAGAAAATGATCAAATTTTAGTTTGGGTACAATGTTGTATGACCGCGCAATTGTCATTCAAAGTGTGAGAGCGCTGAAAACTGGCCTGGGCAGGAAGGTGTAAAATTGCCTGGTATGGAAGCGGTTAATAATAACAATTTAAATAGATTTATTCAACTGAAACAATAACATTCCAGCATATGTGATTTGCTTAAACATCCATGTTTGTTAACTAATTTGGCTAAACAAAATATATATATTTTAGGAAACTTAGACTGTCAGCCCCTTCCTCCTCACACTTAGTTTCACTTTCTTCTTGTGCAGATCTATTCCACTCCAAAGAATCAGAAAAATATTGTTTCTATTCTATTCACTGAACTTCTTGAAACTTAGCAGTGAAGGGGTTGATTCTGTATTCATAGGTTTGTAGAAGTTAGGATGAAGGTCTTTTTCTTAACTCTGTTCATGTTATAACATTTTTGCTGTGAAGAAGAGGCATGTGATCTCCGCTGAGTCAAATTCAGTTTTGAGAACTGCAAAAGTAAACCAATCATCTGTGATAATATCTTGTAGGCAGAGAAACTGCCCAATAATCTTACAAAAACCTCTGGAAGAGCCTGACATTGTGAATGGATTCATGGAATTTATTTACCAAAAAAATTAAACATATACAGCCTTATTCTACATAATTAAAAAACTAGTCTTTATTTCATGATGGAATAACCTTTGGATGGTAATATATTTTCCTCAAAAAGCATTTTATTTAAAAAAATCTGATTTAAATAAAATATCCGCTTTAATAAAAAAAATCTGATTTAAATAAAAAAAATCAGATTTTTTTTATTTTTTTAAAAAAATCATTGATTTTTATCCACCCTGTTACAGATACATATATAGCGCCATCAATGTACATTTTACATATATTTTATACATTCACACCAATCCCTTCTCTCAAGCATCTTACACTCTAAGGTCCCTAACTCACACTCATACATACTTGGAGCAATTTTGACAGGAGCGTAATAACCTACCAGCATGTCTTTGGAGAGTGGGAGGAAACCCACACAGGCACAAGGAGAACATGCAAACTCCAGGCAGGTGGTGCCGTGGTTGGGATTTGAACCGACGACCCAGGTGCTGCTAGGTGGAAGTGCTAACCACTTAGCCACTGTGCAAGCCAGTGTCCAGACTGCGTTCAGCGCCAGGCACCCACATGGATGTCAAATTGGGAGCAGCCTCTGTGTCCCAGTTGACACGAATGGGACTGTCTGCACGGGGATGGTCACATGCCTGATGAAGGGGTCCTGTGAGATCCCAAAACATTGCCTTGCTGTAACTATGTGATCGTTCATTAAAACTTTTGGACCCATATTGGTGATCCTCGGTGTGCTGGTGACATTCTCCCTCGCTGACTCTGTTGGGTTCCAGCCAACAGTCACTGCAGCACCCACTTATACACACCGCCATTTTTAATGCAGGAATGCACACAACCCCTGTACATCCCTGTGAAGGTAAATGCAGCCATCGGATGGGTGTACTTTGTAGTATACTCCTGTGAGCGAGACCTTACCATGAACTTCTCCTACTTGATCCCTGTTGGCCTGTTACATATGTCATTGATAGCTTTTCTTTTTATATATTGGAATGCAAAAATATCTGCTTACCCTGCCAGAAATCCAGTGAGCTGTGCACTCTGCCTATGCTGCAGTCTGGTCGGTTAAGTTGCCCCCCAGCTGTATTTGAGAATTACAGAACCATTTGCCTTATATTATGTAGATGAGCCGGGGAGGAGGTCTCCTGTATTCCTGTGTTATGTAGGCCATACATGGTTCGAATTCCGAACGATTTTTTGTCCGAAAATCGGAAACGTCGTTCGCTCGGTAATCCGATGGTGCCATCAATGATTTCGAAAATCGGCCGACCAAGTCATAAAGTTCACCCCATATAACAGGCGAAACTTCTGTTCCCTCCAGGTTACGGCTCATGCGCGTATTCTTTTCAGAAAAACGATCGTACGATTTGACCATCATTGAGTCGTAAATCTGTAATTTATCACAAATTTTCCAACATGCCTGATCACCAAAAAGGAGACTAACAGAGTGAAAATCGGCCGATTATTCTTAGGTCCGATTTTCAGACGAAAAATCTGTCAATTTCTGACCCATGTATTGCCGGCCTTAGGGCTCATGTACACTGCAGCTCCTAAACTGATGTTCAGGAGCGGTTCAGCGTCTTCTCCTTAATGTTCTCCTATGTGTTCATGTACACATCGTCGTTTACAGGCAGTTGAGTTTACAGTCTTTTTTTGAACGCACCAAACTTGCGATAAGGAGTAGATTTTACCGGCGTTTCAAATGCCAAACGCGTGTAAACGTGGTTAAGCGCGTTTATAAGCGTTTGCGCTTAGAAGCGTTTTTTTTAACTGTTCCATATCCAGATGCTGTCCAGAGCCTTTTTTTATCATCAGTAATGCATGCAAAGCGGTTTCCATGTATTCAAATGGTCCCGGTACACCAGCGCAGTCAGTTCTAGGTTTCGCGTGAAGGAAAAAATGGTAGAACGTGCCGCATTATGCTCATGATGGGATCCATAGTGAATACAACCAGAAAAGACAGGTCATCTCAACACATACTGCTCTCTCTGCTTCTGCTCTCTCTATTTCTCTCAAAATGTCTGAAATAGTTACTTTTTTACTATTTTTCAGTGTATTCTGGGCATTTGGGAAGGTCTCCTGAGGTTATCTTTTAAAAACGCTTCTAAACGCACATAAACGCGCATAAACTGATGGTTTTTAACCTATTTTTTCCAGCAGTCAGCTTCCATCATTCAGAAGAGTTTTCCAAACGCCCCGTGTACATGAGCCCTAAGAGTGACAATGCTGCCCTACATAGATATGGTATGATAAGTTGGCATTGTCACCCTAGGAGAGGACATTATATGCAGGATCACCAGGTGAAAAGAAAGAATAAGAAAGCATTAAAAAGAAAACAAATGCAGCCACCACACCTGAGGACTGGTAAGCTGCGATATATTACATTTTTGTTCTTGGGTTTCGATACACTTTTAGGTTTGAGAGAAAACAGGTGGCGCACACACCTAGTGCATTATCCAAGGTTTATTGTAGGAGTGAAAGAATAATAAAAACATACTCACAGACGAAGCATGTATCTAAAAAGCATAGAAAAATGACAATGGCCACAACAGCAGACAAGGTGTTCTCACTGTCAGTGCGGTCAAATGGCTGACGCGTTTCGGGGACGAATCCCTTTCCTCAGAGCTGATGACCAACCTCTGATGCTGATGTATGATGAATGGAAAGTAAGAGCCTTGCTGTTGATGCATCAACAGCAAGGCTCTTACTTTCCATTCATCATACCTCAGCATCAGAGGTTTTTATGCTTTTTAGATACACGCTTCGTCTGTGAGTATGTTTTTATTATTCTTTCACTCCTACAATAAACCTTGGATAATGTACTAGGTGTGTGCGCCACCTGTTTTCTCTCTATCCAATGGCTGATTTCCCCGTCTGAGGAGGGCTGCACCCCTGAAGCATTTCCTTTGGTTGTCGCTGTCCTGGTACCCTTGGCTTCATTTTTGGCTGTGCATATCCTGAGGCGCTGGAGAGTACATACGATATCCGGTTTGGACACTTTTAGGTTTGTCCACAGCGGACTTGAGTGACGGTGGGAGTGTTATTGTATGTGGTGCATCATATGCGCTTTTTCGCTGCGTTCACTCTTGAGCGTTTTGTAGCTTGAAACTCCAAAAAAGCTCAAACTTAAAAAATTAGTTGTTCTCTATGGTGCCTGTTCGTGCGATCAGGTGTGAACAGGCACCATAGAGAACAAGTGATTTTTTTAAGTTTGAGCTTTTTTGGTGCTTCGAGCTCAATGGTGACTCCCCCATAGCTGCAGCATGGCGAATATCTTCATCATGCTCTGCAAAGCAACCTTGCAGTGAGCACAGTCTGCACTGATAATATATTGATGCAGTTTATCTGCATTGCAGAGCGCAGCAGACGGTATGGTTGCATTTGATGTGAATGAGACTGCTGGCCTAAATATAATCGCTGGCATTGTTCAAGGGTTCATGTCTATACTGTTGAGTGGGGAGAAGGGAGGGGAGCACACGCAGGCATTCTGCTGGCAGCAAATCTCCGGGGGAAATAGTAATGATTGCACAAGATCGTATGACTTGTCTAATTGCTGTTTCACCCTGAGATTCTTTGCTGGATTCATCCTGATCCAGCCGAAATCCGCCAGATCAGGTAATGATCATCTTGTATCCCATATGGAAGAAAAATATATTTTAAATATATTTAAAAAATCTTCCCAAATATATTGACATATATTTAAAATTATATATATATATATATATATATATATATATATATATATATATATATATATATATATATATATATACTGCATGTTGAAATGCTAAAATTTTGGCCATATTCAATATATTTCAAAATATATTTCAATAAATATATATATATATATATATATATATATATATATATATATACAGTGGGGATCGAAAGTTTGGGCACCCCAGCTAAAAATTTGTATTAATGTGCATAAAGAAGCCAAGGAAAGATGGAAAAATCTCCAAAAGGCATCAAATTACAGATTAGACATTCTTATAATATGTCAACAAAAGTTAGATTTTATTTCCATCATTTACACTTTCAAAATAACAGAAAACAAAAAAATGGCGTCTGCAAAAGTTTGGGCACCCTGCAGAATTTATAGCATGCACTGCCCCCTTTGCAAAGCTGAGACCTGCCAGTGTCATGGATTGTTCTCAATCATCGTCTGGGAAGACCAGGTGATGTCAATCTCAAAGGTTTTAAATGCCCAGACTCATCTGACCTTGCCCCAACAATCAGCACCATGGGTTCTTCTAAGCAGTTGTCTAGAAAACTGAAACTGAAAATAGTTGACGCTCACAAAGCTGGAGAAGGCTGTAAGAAGATAGCAAAGCGTTTTCAGATGTCAATATCCTCTGTTCGGAATGTAATTAAGAAATGGCAGTCATCAGGAACAGTGGAAGTTAAAGCAAGATCTGGAAGACCAAGAAAAATATCAGACAGAACAGCTCGCAGGATTGTGAGAAAAACAATTCAAAACCCACGTTTGACTGCACGATCCCTCCAGAAAGATCTGGCAGACACTGGAGTTGTGGTACACTATTCCACTATAAAGAGATACTTGTACAAATATGGTCTTCATGGAAGAGTCATCAGAAGAAAACCTCTTCTACGTCCTCACCACAAAAATCATCGTTTGAACTTTGCAATTGAACATATAGACAAGCCTGATGCATTTTGGAAACAAGTTCTGTGGACCGATGAGGTTAAAATTGAACTTTTTGGCCGGAATGAGCAAAGGTACGTTTGGAGAAGAAGGGGCACAGAATTTAATGAAAAGAACCTCTGTCCAACTGTTAAGCATGGGGTTGGATCAATCATGCTTTGGGGTTGTGTTGCAGCCAGTGGCACAGGGAACATCTCACGAGTAGAAGGAAAAATGGATTCAATAAAATTTCAGCAAATTTTGGATGGTAAATTGATGCCATCTGTGAAAAAGCTGAAGTTAAAGAGAGGATTGCTTCTACAAATGGATAATTATCCTAAACACACCTCGAAAATCCACGGGAATTACATCAAGAGGTGTAAACTGAAGGTTTTGCCATGGCCTTCACAATCTCCTGACCTCAACAGAATTGAAAATCTATGGATAGACCTTAAAAGAGCAGTGCGTGACAGACAGCCCAGAAATCTCAAAGAACTGGAAGACTTTTGTAAGGAAGAATGGGCAAAGATACCTCAAACAAGAATTGAAAGACTCTTGGCTGGCTACAAAAAGCGTTTACAAGCTGTGATACTTGCCAAAGGAGGCAGTACAAGATATTAACTCTGCAGGGTGCCCAAACTTTTGCAGACGCCATTTTTTTGTTTTCTGTTATTTAGAAAGTGTAAATGATGGAAATAAAATCTAACTTTTGTTGACATATTATAAGAATGTCTAATCTGTAATTTGATGCCTTTTGGAGATTTTTCCATCTTTCCTTGGCTTCTTTATGCACATTAATACAAATTTTTAGCTGGGGTGCCCAAACTTTCGATCCCCACTGTATATATATATATATATATATATATATATATATATATACTGTATGTTGAAATGCGTTTGTATTACAAAATATATGATAAATATATTTAAAAAATATTCTTCCCAAATATATTGACATATATTTGAAATGCTACAATTTTGGCCATATTCAATATATATTCAATATTTTTCAAAATATATTTCAATAAATAAATATATATATATATATATTTTGAAATGCATTTTTATTACAAAATATATGAAAAATATTTTTAAAAATACATTTTAAATATACTGTAGGTCTTTAAAATTACAAATCTACATTTTTGGAATGCATTTACAAATATATGTTAAAATGACTTTTTTATAAGTTAAAAAAAATCTTAAGAATATTTTTAAAAATACATTTCAAATATACTGTATGTCTTTAAAAATATATATTATAATGACTTTTTTATATGTTAAAAAAAATAATATTCTGAAGAATATATTAAAAAAAAATATATATTTTTTTAAATTATATTCTTCAGATTTGTTTTTTAACCCAGTTTTTTTTAGCAATCTGTGTCCCATTGGGCAGCTTTCCCTTCACTTCCTGTCCCAAAACCAAAACAGGAAGTGAGAAGAAATCAGCTGGAACTAGTGTCTCTATTGGAAGAGTTTGCCTCCTTTTTCTGTGCTGGGGACAACCCGAAAAAAGAAAAAAGTCTTTTATCTGTTCAAAACTCTTTATAAAGTGCACTTTAAAGGCATAAATACTGTACAAGGACATGATTAAAAGAAGATTTGTAAATGCATTGAAAACCAATTAATCCATTCCGGAGGTCAGATAAAAGTAAAAAAAAGTCTTATCTGTTCAAAACTCTTTATAAACTGCACTTTAAAGGCACGGGGCCGGCATTATAATATTATAAACCTCCCAGGCACAGTGCATCCTGGGAAAAAATGCTTCATATTGCAAAACAAATTTGTAAACCCAGCCATTATTTTCAATGGATTTTTATAAACTGAAAATTACGTTAACCAAGGCATTTGTAAACCGAGGTACGCCTGTATATGTGGCCTCTCTGAAGTGGGTCTTTTTCCGGGAGGCCGTATATATGCGTATCTGTGTTTGTGCTGGGAGCCTGCTGCACAACATGGCCCCAGTGCAGGGAATGAGCCCTCTGATTGGCTATCACAGTGATCAATCACTGTAAAGCACGGACATCTAAACTTTTTAAACAAAGGGCCAGTTTACTGGGAGGGATGGACTGTTCCCAGTGGGCATAAAAAAAAAAGCCCCAGTGTCAGTTGAAGTCAACAATGCCTGATCCTTGGTTTTAGCGAGAGGAATAATGCCCCATCCTTGCTTTCAGTGGGAGGACTAATGCCTCATTGTTGGTTTTCAAGGGAGGAATAGTGCTCCATCACTGGTGTCTCTTGGGGAAATAGTGCCCCATTGTTGGCTTTCAAGGGAGGAATAGTGCTCCATCACTGGTGTCTCTTGGGGAAATAGTCCTGTGGGAGCAATGGTGCCCCATCTTTTGTGTCTGTGGGAGGAATGGTCCCCCATTATTGGTGTCAGTGGATGGAGGGGTGCCCCAAGGGCCAGATAAAGGCAAGCAAAGGGCCACATCTGGCCTGCGGGCCGCAGGTTTGAGACCACTGCTGTAAAGCCTGCCCCTGTGTATGCTTTCTCTACTGAATAGAGAGTAAGATACATTGTCAGAGGGGAGAAATGTAAATAAAGAAATGTGTGTCTCCTGGGTCTCTCTCTCCCCTCATTGGCTGAGACACAGCAGCGGGAGCCATTGGCTCCCACTGCTGTCAATCACAGCCAGTGAGGAGGGGGTGGGGCCGAGGCATGCTTTGTGTGTCTTATGAACACACGGAGGTGGCTGGGGAGCAAGCATGTACAAGTGCCCCCAAAGCAAGTGGCTTGCTCTGTGGGGCACTGAGCAGAGGGGAGAGGCCTGGAGCGCCAGTGGGGGACCTGAGATGAGAAGGATCCGGGCTGCTCTGTGCAAAACCACTGCACAGAGCAGGTAAGTAAGACATGTTTATTATATGGGACTCTTGACCTTAAAGTATTTTATTTTTATGAAATGATGTGTCCAGAGTAGGAGCATAATAATGGGGGGGGGGGGGGGGTGACCCTACTTTGTTATATGCTAAAAAAACAAATGTATACCCAGGAGAACAGGCATCATTTAGGTTCAACCAGCAAAACAGTCCGGAGCTTTTGTAAGCTTTCAGTGTAAGCTTTCATTTACACTGAGCTGTTAAACATTTCCTGTCCCCTGTTTACAATGTAACTAGAGAAGTTTGAGTCCTCACGCACACTGGATGTTTTTACAGCGGCTGTTTTTGGCTTTTGACTTTTTTTTCTACAGCCAGTAAACCCCCCCAGCATGTTATCCTTTGTGTCCATACACATACAGACTGGAATCAACGTTTTTTGGCAGGGATGTTTTTTGGCTGGAAAAAAAACCCAGGACTAGTGGGTTTCTAGAAGAGTTTCTTAGCTGTAAAAAAGCTCTAATGCTGAAAAACGTGGCAAAACGCAGTAAATCGCGGCACACCAGCGTTTTTGAACTTTTTTTGACCAAAACAAATTTTTTTTGGTCAAAAAAACCTCTAAAAAAACTCAAACGCGAAAAAACGCGGCAAAACTCTAATACAACAATGCTAAAAAAGTGGTAAGTGTAATTTGGGGGGAAAAAAAACTTTTAACACATGCTGAATGAGATGCTTTTACAATAGGATGTCTACGGCACCAAATCGCACCAGAAAACATGCATGCGCATGTGCACTCCAGATCTACCCAGCGTGGACACAGATGGCAAACAAACCTGACTGGGGTTATAACCCTCCCTTACTATATCCAAAACAAGGAAAAACAAAAGTTTTGCTCTTAGTTATACTTTAAGCTGTATGTGCAAATGATTTTATTTTGAAGTTGGACTTGGGGGGGGCCAATCACACTCGTGCATTGTGGCAACACGTTCTAAAATGCATGTTGCCACAACGCATGGCAGTGCACCTGCTTTGTGTGCATTGTGTTGCAGTGCCATTCATTGTAAGGCCTCATTCATAGGCTGAACTATAGTGTATATCCATCCGGGGGCCACGGTTGCTTATCGGGGAATGCACAGATGTTCTCTGCATCCCAGTGCAGGCAGTTCCATTCATTTCAGTTGGGATTCAGCGGCTGTACGGCCTCTGCTCCCAATTTGACAGCCACACAGACAGCGTGCATTTGAGGCTATGCAGGGCTGTGATATTGGGAGAAGCAGCTGAGTCTGTGCAGGTGATGTGTTCCAATTGAAATGAATCAGACTTCCTTTACTGTGATGCATTGAACACCTGAGCATCATGTGTGGGTAAACATGGCCCTTGCATGGGCGTTTGCTGTAGTACACCCGTGTGAACAAGGCCTAAATCGCACCCCAGCATACTGTGAAGCTCTGTTTGTTAATAAATATACCTTTTTGTGATATACCACGTGAATTCCCAAAGAAAAATATAAAATAAATAAAATAAAATAAAAACATAAAGTGTCCAATTCAATTTCAGTCTCAAATGTGTCCAATAAAGTCCAAAATCCAAATTTACAACTTCAATCCAGTACGAAGGATTATAATCCTAATTATTCCACGAAACCTCAGAAAAAAAAGAAATAATCTATAGAGCATTACCTTTAAACATATAAATAACACTCCAATCCGTGCAAATCACAAACCACTCTTTAAATGTGCAAAACACACACAAAAAAAATAAAAATATATATATTAAACCAAAAACGTGAGTACTCAGTGATCACTCCAATATTGTATGCACTCTGTGATCCAACCAACAGTGATGCTAAATACTATGGTCAGTACTATGGAATCAGACTCTTCCCATTCTTTCGCTTCAGGGGTACTCCTCCAAAGTCCTTGGGCTCGCTGTACCAACACCTCCAACGATACAAAAGGGGCAGCTTCTCCAGGCAGCAGCGTGAATGGCGGTTAACAGTGGGGAGCTACTGAAGTGGAGTGCTGACAGCTCACTCAGTAGTTCTCAATGGCTGCAAGAATGCAGACAGAAAGAGAAATGATTGCTTTTACATCCTATATGGGTGTAAAAGCAATCAGTGTAAAAAAAAAATAAAAATCTTCATCACCCCCCACAAGTAGTACAGTGTCACCATGGTGACACTGTACTGCTAGGGTGATAGTATGTAAAAAACAAATACAAAAAAAAAATAATATAAAAAAAATAAAAATGTTTAAAAATTATAATTTTTGGTTATAAACTAATTTGGCTTATTTTTTTTTTCTACTAAAAAGAATAAATTTTGGCCAAGATTTATGATTAAATATTATTTATATGCAAAATTTTATAAGAAAAACACTTTTTTTCTAAATTTTTGGACATTTTCATTTACATAGCAAAAAAAATAAAAATCCCAGCGGTGAAAAAATACCACTAAAATAAAGCTTTATCTGTCTCTGTGGTAAAAAATGGTAAAAAATCATATGGGCACAGTGTTGCATGTAAATCAAAAACGAATTCTCCTGCGCTCTAGGACCCAGACAGGTGGCGAATGGATGGAACCAGGCCTGGAAAAATCGACCACCAATGCATGTAGGGTTGTGCGGCTCCAAACAAGGCTGGGGAAGCCCAACCAATACTGCAGAACAAAATGAAAACGAGAAGCGCACCAACCTTGCGCATTACCTCAATAACCAAAATTTATTAATTATAAAAATATACTCACAAACAGCGAATAAAATCAGGCATGTAAGTCCTCAAAGGGACTTGAAGATAGCGCGAATCCCATCAAGGGGATGGATATTCAGTACAGCTGACGCGTTTCGAAGGGTGTCCCTTCTTCATCAGAGCTAGTGATATTTTTATAATTAATACATTTTGGTTATTGAGGTAATGCGCAAGGTTGGTGCGCTTCTCGTTTTGATTTCGTTCTACAGTGTTGCATGACCGCGCAATTGTCATTCAAAGTGTGATAGCGCTGAAAATTAATATATTCATTGACTTAAACCCAAAACCCACAGTTACAGTGAAAAATCAAATCCCAAAGGAATTACCCAAAAAATTGTTAAGCAATAAAAATAAAAAATATATACATAAATAATGTCCCAATACACAAAGTGTCCAAATAATATGTCCAAACTAAGATCAATTCTTGATAGGAAGACGCTTCCTACTCCACTGAAGAAGATACAAATCAATCACAGGTGCTCTTCAAATACCTCAAAGAAACAAAATCTAAACATAGTATATTACCTTTTAAATATCAAAACTAAGGTGCCACACGTGTATCATGCAAGAAGAACACTCCAGTGTCACAGCACTTATGTGAAAAGTAAATTAATAAATATCACTGCAAACTATATATAAAGTGCATAATAACCCTAAATCAAACAAATTCCAGCTTGTAATCAACCACATATGTACAGAGTGTCCTTAGATTGGTATCCTCTTGTTCCTCAGGACCTCACAAACAGACCAGGAATCAGTATGTGAATTATAATCATATATAAAATTTATTGTAGCCACTTACATATAAAAACGATAAGATCAGCAAAACGGCATCCTAATGACCAGTATACGATCCCCTTTTCCGTGTGTAGAGGGTCTCCCGATCACCAGGTAATTCCCCCTTTGCCACTCCTGTCCAGCACTATCACTTTTTTGCTCTGGGGGACACCTGAAGTGAACCGTTACTCTCCAGACCTCCGACACACAGGGGTTCCAGAATCCAAAATGGCTGCCGCGGCACTTCCGGGAACGTCAATTCGTCACGTGCCCTGGACGCGTTTCGTCACTTCCGGACTTTGTCAACAAGGATCACATACTGATTCCTGGTCTGTTTGTGAGGTCCTGAGGAACAAGAGGATACCAATCTAAGGATACTCTGTACATATGTGGTTGATTACAAGCTGGAATTTGTTTGTTTTAGGGTAATTATGCACTTTATATATAGTTTGCAGTGATATTTATTAATTTACTTTTCACATAAGTGCTGTGACACTGGAGTGTTCTGCTTGCATGGTACACGTGTGGCACCTTAGTTTTGATATTTAAAAGGTAATATACTATGTTTAGATTTTGTTTTTTTGAGGTATTTGAAGAGCACCTGTGATTGATTTGTATCTTCTTCAGTGGAGTAGGAAGCGTCTTCCTATCAAGAATTGATCTTAGTTTGGGACATAATATTTGGACACTTTGTGTATTGGGACTTTATTTTATTTATGTATATATTTTTTATTTTTATTGCTTAACAATTTTTTGGGTAATTCCTTTGGGGATTTGATTTTTCACTGTAACTGTAGGTTTTGGGTTTAAGTCAATGAATATATTAGTTATTGGTACTTCAGGGGAAGGATATTGATATGACTTTAAGGGATTTTTGAGGATTTTATGTTTTTTTGTGTGCTGATTTATACTTATTCTATTTAGAGCTGAAAATTGCCCTGGACAGGAAGGGGGTAAAAGTGTCCGGACAGGAAGTAATTAATATAATTTAAAAAAAGAAGCCCCAGGACATTAAGAAATTATTACAATTATTTGTAACAATTTGTTCTCTTTTTTGTTTATGTATACGTGAAAAAAAAATTGAAAAGACCGTACAACCCTTTTAGGGTTGATTTTGAAAGACGTGTCTTTATCCAACGTAGATTTGTAACATATTAAATATTTTCCGCAGATTTATATGTTACTGGATGCCCCTGTGCTTTGTATTGGTGGCAGTCTGTCATAGTTTATCTTTTACTTTTAAACTGGTAACTGATTAATTGCTCAGACACAGATCAGTGGGTTGCCTGAATGTTGTGGTGATGGAACTTGGGTAAGGAGTGTTTAATCATCTGAGCTGGCACTGGAGAATGCTGGTTAATTAGTAACGATTCTGCATAAACTATTCATTCAGCTTCTGTTTTTCTGATTGATCTCATGCTTTCTTTCCAGGTCCCCTCCCGAGGGATGCTGAACAAAGATGGAGGCCCACGCTGGCTTGTGGACGTGGAGCTGGCTCCCCTGCCTCCTTCCTGTTGTCTCAGGTCCATACGGCGACATCGGGGGACTGCAAGGGGCCAGCGGACTTTGCTGCGTAGCGTGCCCGGATTTGTAAGCGATGGCCCGGGAAACTATTCTGTGAACGGCAACTGTGAATGGTTGATAGAAGGTATGGAGTAGTCAAATTGGTGTTTCGGCAGTGTCATGTTGTTTCCACGAAGTAAAACATTGCCAGAATTGATATAATGGGGGAGATTTACTAAAAACGGGAGCCCTAATCTGGTGCAGCTGTGCATGGTAGCCGATCAGCTTCTTACTTCAACTTGTTCAATTGAGACTTGACAATAAATCCTGAAAGCTAATTGGTTTCTATGCAGTGCACCAGATTTTGCACTCTCTAGCGTTTGTAAATCTTCCCCATTTTGATATTAAAGAGGAACTTCAATTTGTTTTTTTTTTTCTATTAATCTCCTAGCGGTCTGATTATGTCCATATTTCTGTGCTCAAGCGGTACTTTTTTTTGCATGGAAATATGTTGTTTTTTTATTGTAGGCCTGTGATTTTTAGGAATAAAGCTGGCCATACATTATACAATTATCTTTCCAATTTTTCTGCCCAATTTCCTTTAGATTTA